>NW_017728886.1:96316396-96363995 GCF_001723895.1 Crocodylus porosus
TACCAAAATGTGACACAGAGACACGAAGTGAGCAAATGCTGTTGGAAAAATGGTGCCGATGGAAAAATGGTGCCGATAGACTTGCTCGACGCAGGGTTGCCACAAACCTTCAATTTGTAAAAAAACCCAATATCTGCGAAGCGCAATAAAGTGAAGCGCAATAAAACGAGGTATGCCTATATATGAAATATATAATGGTACTAGTAATAACAGACATGCAAAGAAAAACAAAAACAAACAATTACAATATTACCCTGGTTTCACTAAGTATTTGGGGAAACTTAGCTCAAGCTTAACTAATACAGTTTAGGTCCAGAAATCTATGCCTAGAGAGAAAGGAGAGAGAGAGCAAGAGCTGGGATCTTGCCAGTTCAAGGCACTCGGGTTCCAATGCTGACAGGTAAAGTTCTTAACACAATCCTTGAAGGGAGATGATCTGTTTCTTCCAGCTTCTCAGGAACAACAGCGGACAGTGTCAGAGAGATTTCTCCTCTTGAAGCACACCTTTGCAGGTTTTTTACAGATTTTTATACCCTCATTTCAGCTTCTTCAAAGCATTCTTTTAATAGGGCTGTGACCACCAGGCCCCAAATGTACGGTCATGTGCGGCCTTGATTCAAGTGGTCGATGGTATATGCCCCCTAGTCTCCTGTAAGCCACCAAGTAGGTGTCTTCTCTTTGAGTGGCCTTCCCCAATCTCGCCTGCCATGATTTTGAATGTTTCCCAGTGGTGGGGTGACTACTTGGGGTTCCTTGGTGGCATGATCTCTGTCCAGCGGTCACTTGCGGGGCTCCACCACCTCTACATTCTGACCTTACGCCACCTTGATGGGTCGCCAGATCTTGCTGGTCCTGCTTCCACCCTTGTCACATCGTAGAAGCCTTGCATGCCCCTTCTCATCCTGGGTAACTGGTTCTTGGGGTGGACTTGCTAGTTCAACCTTGCAGCCAGTATTCCCCAGGCTCATAACCTATTCCCTCCAGGGTATAACTCCTGGCTAGTACCTTAAACAAAAAAGAATTAGCACAATGGCTCTGCAGCAGCTACCTCAGCCATGGCGTTTATTCCTTCCTCTCAACCCCTCCAAACGGGAAAATACAAAGAAAAACACAAACTAACAATCTATTCTGTTGCAGGGAGGACCCTGTATAGCCCCTCCCTGACCCCTAAGTTGGGGTGCCGGGTGCTTTATTCCCTAAATCTCTGCAAGGATGATCCCCACCTGGGTCCAGGTACCCATGGCCCCTCGCTGGGGTCACCTCTCCCCCTCTTTCCAGCTCTTCTACTGTACTGGCTCCACTCCTTTTCCCTTTCTTTAGTGACGTCAGTACTCGGGTGCCTTGTGGCCCCTCTGTGTAAGCCCGTTTGCTCTTTACACCCAGGAGTGGCACTCCGCCTCTTCACAGCCCTTCATGCTGCTCCTGCATGAAGCCTCTTGAGGAAGGGTTTTCTTCCACCTCCCAAATGCCCCCACTTCTCCCACCTGTTAGGGTGTGGGACGTCGCATCCCACTCTGTGCTCCCTCCGCTTCTGCCATCTCCACCGGCTGCAGGAGCTTTTTCTGGCTTGTTCTCCTCTCCGGTGAGCTGTTCCTCACTGCTGTTTCCCCAGCCGGCGTCCAAGACTCCCACTGGCCCTTTGTTAGCCCAAGCGGGCTATCCTTCTGTCTCCCTGGGGAACTCCCAAGAGGCACACTATGGTGGTGCCTCCCTCAGGCCCATTTTCCCCCTCTCCCTTCCTCCACCAGCAGTTTGTTTTATTCTTGCCAGCCGGTAATTTGCGATGTCACCGGCCAGCCGCAGCTGTATAAGGGCACAGCTGATGAGCCGCGCGGGTTTCTTTCCTCATTCCAGCTGCACCATTGTTCTTGCTCCTGCTAAGTATTTTCTTTGTTTTATTTTTATGTTTGTTTCCTTTTCTTCATGGGGATTTCTTTCCCGCGGTTCCCCCTTTTGGGTACGGGATCCTTCCTGCCACTCTCCCTCAGGACAAGGGTAAATAATGGTCTTTTCTGTTGACAAGGGGTTATCTGGTTTGGAACATCTCAAGAAACTGATCAATAACCAGCTTGGGTTGGACCAGACACTTAGGAGCCAGCTTGAAATTCCTATGAATAGCAGATATACTGTATGGGATACCTCATTGTTTCTTCAGAAACAATAGATAGCTTGCAGCATCAGGGTTTGTATTTTTACCTGTTGTGAATAAGCCTTAGCTTAGCATGACTTTTCCAGATCTTACTAAAAGGGATTGATTACTTGAAGTGTTCATAAACTTTTGTGGGGAGGACTTCCACCAGTCATCCCGGGAAAAGTATGACAACACTTTGGTCAGGGCTTTAATGGGCTGGATGCTGTGATGAACCCTTAACCATTGTTCAAATGTTGCCCATACCCCTCTGACTTGGTCTCTTGCCTCAGCATTCCTTAACCTGGTGACCGAGTTTTAGTCAATCAACTTTAAATAGGCCTCCCATAGTGGGACTGGGGAATGTATAGCCCAAGATGCCTATTAAACTTTACTTCTGCTTACTTCTGATTAGATGAGGTGTGGGGGTGGGGGGCAGGAAGGGGGAAGTCCTTTGTAAATTCAGATTAGAATTGGTCTGATAAATGCTGAGGTGGGTGTGTGTAAATGTGAATTGATTAGCATTTGGAGCACAGATTCCCCATCATGCAGTGCTCCCCTGCTTCTCTGATCCCAGAATTCACTGCAGTCTTTGCTTCAGGCTTCCTGTTCTCCATTTCCCATATAATGAATTGTCATCTGATTCCATCTCGGATGCAAATGAGACCTAGGGAGTTGCTCCCTTATCTGGAGGGCTTTAGGTGTGTCTCCCACCGCATCATCATTGTGTTTTGTAATCAGTTCTTGTTCAGGTAGAGAAGGGGAGGGGGGTGGGAAATTCTTTGTGAGTCAGACAGACTACGTCCTGTGCCAGGGTTCCCAAAGAACATGGAGCTGAGAGGTAACATCGGGCTCAAATAACTTCCTACCACTGCTCTAGATCCTAAGGACACACCACAGTGTCAGTTCCTCTTTGGCAGATCTAACCTGCACTTCCAATGGGACTGGTGCTTCCTTGTAAATCATTCTCCAATCTGATTAATGGAGGTAGCAGGTATTCTCCTTTTTCAATGACACAGCTTGCCTGCCAGGTGCAAACTCTTACATCTCCACATGGTATAAAAATGTCACACAAAGGATTAAGCTCTCATCAGTGCTCCAAGACAGAAGCATAGGGTTTGTAGACTCTTGGTGTTAAATGGAAGTTCATATTTAGAATACCTGTCTCTCTAACTTATTACAATAACCCTGTAGGGTACACTCAGTGTCAAAGTTGTTTAAATAATCTGCAACATAACAATAAATCACTACCATTTCTGCTCCAAGAACTTGAGTTTTATCACTATTCTCCAGGGCCATCACAAGTACATAGGAGGCTCATTATTGAACCCTATGGTACCCCAGCTGATACAATAAAACATAAGGCTATTGAGTACTTAGACAATAACTTACAGCTTTATGCTAGTCAGAACTTGAAGCTAGGCTTAAAAGCAAAGATTTAATGCAAATTATTTTAGTTGTTGGATTTAAGGAACTCATCAGTAGCACAGCCGCATCCAAAGAAAATAAAAACAACTCCATCAAAAGTCTGTATAATGCCATTTTTTCTATCCAATGAGTGTGGATAAATCAATAGTTATTGCTTCATTAAGCAATTGTGTCCTTTAGTAATGCCACAAGCTTCAATAATTGTGCCTAGTTTGTACTGTCAGTCTAGACTCCAAGGAAGCAAACTAAAACAACTTCACAAAGACACATATTCTGATTTTTTTTGTTGTTTTCTTTTTTAATCTTTCTTATCATTTGTATCGTTAATCTCTTTTAAAATATCAAATACTAGTAAGAGCAACAAATTTCCAAGCCTATATGTTCACCTGTACACAAAAGGAAGATAAGATAGATGTTATCTTAGCAAATGAGATTTCAGTAACTGGGTTTTAAGCCATATTGGGCAAGTTTTATGTGGTTTGACTTTGTTAAAAGATCTGATATTCCATATGGTATTTTTCATATCATTAAAAACAGAATATTTTCTAATATTCAGTTTTCATCAGTGATTAGAATTATTCCCATATCAGTGACGCTTATTTTTAAGCAAGTCCAAGATAAAAATATCTCAGGCTTTAAAGCCTGATCCAAAGTCCATTGAAGCTAAGGGAAATATTCCGCAGGATTCCAGTGGGTTTTGGATCATGCCTTTTATGGAAGAATGACATTTCTCCCTTGTAGCTCCAAGGCAGGCTCCCAAAAGTTGAGATGTATAACCCACAGAGCAAAGGAAGGAAGGAATCTAAACCCTACCCTTTTCTGTTATAGCTACATTTTTAATTGTTTTTCTGTCGTCCTATAAGTCTTTTCTATGGTTGCATAGAAATAATACTACCAATAGAACCACCCTAAAATATGTTAACTATTATCTGCCTTGAGGGGATATATTAGATTCTCAACAAATTTCCAAAACTCTGTGCCTTGTTTTAAATTTCCATGAATTTATTGTGTACCAGAAGGCTTCTGATGGCCTTTAGCCCAATAATTTCTACAGAAGTACATTTGCTATCCTGTACATTTCATGAAGCTTGTATGAAGGTAGTTTCAAAGTAATGTCAGTTTCTCTGTTATTAAATCTAATCTAATCTAATCCAATTTACTGTTTTCAATAGTGGAGTGTTTTCTGAATTACTTTTTTATATTAACACATTTGTCTTTTCTTGGATTCAGATTTTGCCATTTAAATTTTCCAGACACATTAGGAAAATTAGTGACCATTTTATAATGGTCAATGCATTTGGATTTCTGAAACTGTGTAATCTGGCATGGGAAATCCATGCAACAGTGCTGTTTCTTTGAATGTTCAAACATCAAAGTGAACTCAAATCTTCCTCAGAAAAAAAGCCATTCTTCTATACCAGGGGTTTTCAACCTTTTTTAGTCTAAGTACCCTCAGTGGCCAGACACCAACCAGAGGGGGAAAGGTGGTAGTGCACAACTGGACACGGAGCAGGGAGGCAGGGGCAGCATGCGGGTGGGCTGGCCTGGAGTGCCGCCACCTCCCAGGAGCAGGGCCAGGGTGGGACGGGGAAGCTCACTGGGCTGGGATGAGGGCAGTGGCACCCCCTGCAGGGTGGGGAAGCTCACTGGGTTGGTATGTCACCTCCATGTACAAACTTCTGCACCCTGCAGAGGGATGTCACTGCCCTCGCCCCACCCTGGCCCTGCTCCTGGGAGGTGGCGGCACTCCATCCCCACCTGCCTGTGCATGCCCCCTAGGACTGCTCCAAGTGCCCCTAGGGATACACGTGCCCTGGTTGACAACCCCTGTTCTATACCAGTAGTCAAAATATGTTATACACTTCAGATAATTGAAACCAAGTTTCCTGTTTCACCAAAGGTATGCACTTTTCCTATAAAGCTACCTTATTTCTGAAAAGTCTGAGTACTAAATTCCTGAATCTGCAAAGCATGACTCCCTTGGGATTCCACTTTCCCAAAGGTATCCCATTACAGTGCCTACATTAGTAATATGTGCATCTATACTTGAGAAACCAAATCAAGGGTGACTGGCAGCTATCTCTTCCAGGAAGAGAACTTAAAACATGATAGAAAAAATAGTGAGGATATGGTCAAAGAAATAGTATGAAATATTCTTGGAAGATGTCATCCTTGGTGACAGATTTTTGTTCCAAATAGTGATTCTTGAAATAAAGTGAGCACAAATCCAAGTCTTTACCAGAAACATGAACTCAACCTAGATATCTTTGAGATTCATAAAATATTCAGTCATCTTTCTTTGTGTGCCTCTGCATTGCCCATTTTCAGCAAAGTCAAGAAACACAGAGACTAAATCACCATAGAAAAAATACTGAAGCATTATCCTGTGGCCCAGCTGAAATCAGAAGGAAGTGGAAATGTTACAAGAAAGTCCATTCTCTTAAGCTATCTTAAATTCTGGACCCCAATGATATAAATAGAAATTGTCAAACATGTGGATGCTTATAGAATTTGAGTCTTATGTAGCTCACACAGAACTAGCAAGGCATATAAAATAAAAATGTAAATATAGTAGTCATTGTCTGCAAATATTGCCCCAGGTTTGAATGTAATAATTGTTATGGTATACGTGAAATACTGGCCTTTTGGACATCACTGGGAAAATTTCAAAGGACTTAGTGGAGCCAGGATTTCACCTAATGTAATCATCGTTACCATAGAGTCAGGTTAAGTACTCATTTCATATGTTTTAGACCAGAATGCATTTATGATAATCTAACTTGACCTTCTGCAGAATAGAGGCCATGAAATGTCACCAGTGATTTCTGCATCCAGTTCAAAAATGTATGATTGCATCACAGCACATTCTCTAGAAAAAAACATTCCACCTAGACTGGAAGACTTCAGGTGATAGAGAATATACCAAATCCGTTGAAAGTTTCTTCCAGCAGTTAATTACTATGACTTCTAAAAATATGTACCCAACTGCAATCTTCCAATGTTAGCATCCAGCTATTGGATCTTTATGCTTCTGTCTGATAGTTCCAAGTCTCCTGTGGTGCCAAATCTTTTCCACCACATTGTTTTTTAAGAACCTGTGATTAAAGCACTTCTTTATCTTCTCTTTGAAAAGCATTTTAGTCCACCATGACAAGGCACGTTTTTCAAACCCCAAATTATTCTTATTTGCTCTTCTCTGAATTCTCTAAAATTCAACCTCCTTTCTTAAAATGTTAACACCAGAGCTGTATATGGTAATTGCAGTCATCTCATCAATGCCATGCAGAGATGTAGCATTTGTTCGATGATTTCCTTTAGTCTCTTGACAAAACACAGTTAAATCCTATTACAGCATCCTTTCTAGTAGCAATGTCAAAATTTATCTAAATTTAAGGTTTAATTTAGGGTTGGAAGAACTAACCTTCCCCTAACATCCATTATTAAAATAGGTTGTTGGGAAGCATTGTTCATAACACGAAATTCACAGAAGATAACATTTACAAATTCTTTAGTAAATTAATTGAATGAAATGTATTTTAAAGTGCCAAGAACTGTAACCATGTTATAGTAAAACCAACAGAATTCAGCCAAAACAAAATGAGTTTATTTTTTCCCATTAAGTCTGTCATTTCCATAACAGTGATACTTAGAGAAATCCCGACCAATATTTTTACTTTATTAAAATGAGCAAGTGTTTGTTCTTTACCTAAGCACACAATCCTTTGCTAAAAAAAATTAAATTAAATAATACCCCTGGGGTTACTTTGCTTTTATAATCTAGGTCTTTATTTCCTGTAATGAGTGTGCACTAGAACATTCCAACTCATAGCCATATTTGAGTGCAGCACCATGTGTTAATTCCACATGAATGTTAGCATTTCATCATAGGGCGCTTGCACACATGATGATGTTATGATGTATATGTGATGAAAATTTCCCTTTGTGTGGCTTAATGGCATCACATATACACCTGAGTTTTTTGCTTCACCTTTATTGCTTCTGCCTTCAGCAGGCTTCTGCAGCTGGCAGAAAACCCGAGGCCTCCTGGGAACAGGCTGCCTTGCCCCTGGCCAACTAGTCCCTAGTCAGCTAGCAGCCTGCCTGGGGCAACATGGAGAGGCAGCAGGAGGGCAGCTGGGTGTGCTGGTGACCAGAGAAGGTGGCAGGGATGGTGCACAGGGCACTGAAAACCCAGGCAGGCTGCTAGCTGGCCAGGTTTTGCCGCAACTTGGAGGTGCCTGATCCAATGCTTGTCCATGCCTGCCCAGGGTTCCAGCATCCTGTGCACCATCCCAGCCATCTTCTCTATCCACCAGCACACTCAGCCATCCTCCTGCTGCCTCCCCGGGCTGCCCCAGGGGCAAGCCAGTCCATTCCTGGGCAGTTCCAGATGTCCTGCCAGCCACAGGTGCCTTGTGAAGGCAGAAGAGGTGAGTGACCCAATCTTTTTATTTTTCCTGGCGGAGTCTGCCCACCTGTCCCACAGCTCAGGGGTGAGATGACAGATTAATAGCACATATTAATGGCCCCCCTGGGCTGCAGGAGAGGCAGGCAGGCTCCACCAAAAAATTTTAAAAAAAGGATCGAGCCCCTTGCTGGTTCTGTCTTCAGCAGGTGTCTGCAGCCACAAGGACAATCACATATATACAGTGATGGAAATAGAAACTGTGAGGTTTCAATTAAAAACTCACCATTCCAATTTAGGGGGCATAGAATGCAACCTGAAGGACTAAACCCCTGTCAGGTGTACAAAGGCCTGTATGTGCTAGCTGGTGATCTAAATCACAAGTAACAAGGAAGTCATTTTGGGTCAATTCTGAAATTATGCAATATTTGTCCATTAATTAATAAATGTATAAGTTCTTTATAAGAAATGTTACTAGCAGTGCTGGTTTTCTTAACTCATCCTTGAACTGTTTTCACTGTTTCACTTCTGTGACCCCAATGGTCCCCAGGGTGTAAAAAACAGACAGAATGTGATCCTTGTGTATCCAAAATTCACGCTGTGTATAAAGTAGCTTTGAGCAGCAACTTGTGGAAGATCAGGTGCCAGTTACTTGATAGATTTTGTAAACTGCTATAAAAAAAAGGACAGAACTGAACTGTAACCACTTGTATCAGAACTGGAACTGAACAAGTACTCCCAGTGAATAATTTACCTGCCCCCTTTTTTTCTGCTCACACACTGTCCACAGCAGTTTCCAAGTTTTTATTCATTTTTTGAATTTTCTCAAAGGGTTTGCTTAAAATGCAACTTTCAGGATAAGGCAGCAATACAGAAAGAAAAATGCTGATGCTGCTGATGATGATCATGTTGTTGAAGGAATCAGGTCAAAAATGATTTTCCCTTCCCTTATAACCAAGATGAAGTTAGTAAAGTGTATCTGCTATTGTGAATTAGCATTTTCCTACAATGAAAGATAGATGAAAGCAAAATATTTTGGTAAACAAAGGTCATTTATGACTCTCTACTAAATGAGGAGATATAATATCATTATTCTAAAGTTCAGAACATTATATGAGAACATTCTTCCTTCATCAGTACATATGCAGTTCCTATTGAAATCAGTGGTAAAAACAAAGTCAATAAGAATGCTTCATGTGCAACCAAGGTCAGCATTTAGCCCTTAGGTTGAATTGATTTTCCGAAACAAGAAGCTATAACTAGTTGCACTCCTCAGGCTTACTTTTCATTGGCAAACCCAAGAGCTGAATCTGAAGAATCTGTTATTGTTGGTTTTTCTACCCTCTTAGGGTACAGACAGAAGTTATATTTGTTGTGCGATTTTCCCCTGGAAAGCACTCTACCACCATGCCCTGCTGGAAGTACACGGCTGCAGAGCACTTTAAAGGTCCCTAATCATGCGACAAATTAATCCTCATTATATGAGGGTTCAGATGAAAGTGCTTCAAAATGGAGCACCTTCATTAATTTCCATCTGCTTGGGCAGCTGAGCTGATGCTGTCTGCACAATGGGAGGTGGGGAGAAGGGAGGGAAGAGAGCCGGGGGCGAATTGTGGGGAGTCTGGATCACCCTGCCTACATTTTGACAGCCTCTCAGTTCCTCTTTCGTAATTGGCCCTCAACCAAAATTAGTTTTAATTTACTTGAAAGAATGCATCCCTAAATAAAATAAATAAATAAAGATGTAACGATGGTCCCTTTCTCCTAACCTAATGTAAGTAGAATCCAAATTGCATCAAACTATATGTATAACAAAATGCTCAAATAAGCCTGAGCTTTTGTTGTATTACATGCATACACTTCTCTGGAAAGGCAGTTTTTTGTTGGTATGTGTTAAAAACTGTTTCAGAAGCAGTGCATCATTAGAGTTTCCCTTGCCAATGAACAATTAATTCTTTCTTGACTAAATGCCAGTCTCTCCAAATTCAAAAAAATAAACCAATTGATCATTACAATTACACTACTAGGCCAGGATTTTCTGAAGTGATTAGTAATTTTAGAAAGCTGTTCTTTGTGGGGACCAAATCTGAAGTACCTTAAAGGAGTCTGATTTCCAGAAAGTACAAGCAGTCACTATCTAAAAATTGGGCTCTTGTATAGTTTCTCGAGTCATATCCAAAAATTAAGCCAAATCTCTAGTCACTTTGAAAATGTTGTTATTAATTTATATCTATTTTCAAAGCTCTGTTTTAAATTCACATAATGTAGCAAGATGCTGAACCTCATTTGATATGTTATATATATAAAGGTAGTTCAAATTTGTTATATGACAAGTGAGTGTGTGTGCATGTGTGCACATGCATTTGCATGCACATGTATCCATGTGTGTGCACATGCTTCTCTGTATGATCATTATATTGGCACCAATCTCTGGTACTGACTAAACACAGAAAAAATCACAAAAAAATTATCTGAGCCACAGTTAGGAAAAGCAACATAAAATAGATTTACTGTCTTACTGCACATGGGGTCAAACTTGTTAATTTTAACAACTTGGCATTATATAACCTCTTATTGCTCCTGCTAACATTTGATATATAATTCATCAATTAAACATAAGAAAAAAAGAGTCTGGAAGGACCTGAAAAGGGAAATTACCATAGAGTTACTTTAGTTGATGGGTGGCCAGTGTAAAGAATTAATTTAAAACAAAACAGGCATTTGTTCTCATATACTAGTGTTCTCATTACAATTTAAGTCCACTGCTTAGAAACAAGACTAATGATCATTATCATTATTTTCCATTAAGATTTCATCTTAGCTTACATATTTTGCAAGCATTAGGACAGATCCTCATATGGTATAAATCTACGTAGCTCCATTGACCACGGAGAACCTATAGCAACTTACACCAGCAAAGGATCTGGACTTTTTTTTTAAAGGAGAAACAAGTAAACTCAATCTATATTTTTACATTATATTGTAAGGGAATGAGGTTAAGCTCTTTGGGAAAAAACTATAAATGCCCATGGAGAAGTTCTTAAATAGTCTTGTAGTTCTAGCAAAGCAAATTTGAAGTCTAATTGAAAGTAAATATGTATGGCAAATGTAAATTAAATTAGAACTGAAGATTATAAGCAGGATACAAACGTGAAGTTTTCCAACATCCCATTGAAGTAGTCCATTGGCAGGTAATCAAACTGAGGTTCCCCTTTCTCTGTCAAATCAAACATAAGCTGCTTGTCTTTATTTTCAAAGACCTTCACAGCCTATCCGTGCCCAACCTACCATTTCCCATTCAGTACTGAAAGGTTAGCTTCCTTCTCCATTTGGCACACAATGCCTCCTTCGCTCACTTGTTAAATTTTCAAACCACTGCTTTAATGCTTTCTGCTATGCTTGCAGGATCTCCCTGTAAACACCTGCAACCCATTATCCTCCTTTAAGAGTCTCATTTTAACTCTTCTGTATTATGATGCTTACAAAAACTTGTTACTTAGGGCATAGACAATATAAGAGTTATACTGCTATAGAATGAAACTAGTATAAACTATTATGCTGCAGTTGTTACATCTACATGCTCTTGTAAAGATACAAATGTCATAAAACTGTTGTGACTTAACCCTGTTACTTCACAGTTAGTTCACTTGTATTATCACAAGAGCATGAAGATATAATAGATGCATCATAACAGCTGCCCTGTACTTCCAAGCAGCACGTCCTTCTCCTCTTTAAAATGGTTGAAAGTGATGTCTATCCATAGCCTTATGCTGCTGATGTGCCAATCATGGCTGACCCACATATTCTTATTATTTCCTTGTTCACCCCTGTCTATCTTTGCCTATTATCTCTTGCCTCTGCTCTATCATTTAAACAGTAAGCTCATTAGGTATGTGTACATGTTTGCCACATGTGGTCTATGATCACGGCATACTTTAAGCCTTATGATTTTAAATCAGATGTGGCATGTGCAGAGTTCACTGTTCTGGGAGATATGTCATGCTGGCATGAGTGACTGGTGCTGCCTGAATCTGGGGGGGCACCTGCAGAATCTGCTGATGGCAGAGGCCCTGTCAGGGGGGCACCAGCCCTACCGACAGCATCAGTATCGGCTGTCGGGGGCATTGGCCCCATCGGGGGGGCACATGCACCCTCGTGTACCCCCTACCAGTCACCTATGCATGCTGATGTAAGTAACTCAGGGTGGGGGAAGGGATGGATAGGAATCAGGGGTCCCGTTGAGGTCAGTAGAAAAATTCCAATAACCTCTGAGGTCTAAGAACAGGCCTGAAAACAGTACAGAAGTTGTTGAACATGAATCTTCTCACAAGACTACATTGAAATAATAAAGCTGTAACATTCTAATGATGGGCCAAATCCTTACGGGCTTGCTCAGATTTTGGTCCACTCTTTTTTTAGGCAAAACTTCTATTGAAGTCAATGGGATTTTTGCTGGAATATGGGCTAACTAAAAACTATGTAAGAAAAGCTAAGCATGGCCTGGAGAATGAAATACTCCATTGCCATCCTGAATACTTGCATCCATTTGGTAATACCAGAGAATACTGGATAATTTTTGCTCTGAGTGATGTGTAACAGTAAGTTCCATTTTCAGAAATGATTTAGGCATTCAGGAGCCTAAATCCTACTGCTTTTCATTGGTCACATTTGGACAGTAAATTCACTGCACCATTGTCAGGACTCATAAACATACTGCACTGCTTTGAGCAGGCCACCTCCTAAACTGGAAGTAGTGCAGCACTGTGGGAGGACTAATTAACATATGGTAGCATAATTGGAATAATCATTCAGCTGTGCCAATTAGCCCATCTATAGTTCCTAGAAAGGCTTCAACATTTAACATGAAAGGAATTTCACAAGGTGATTTGATCTTGCAAGATTTCTGCCATGCTGATTTGAAATCTTTTAAGAACACCTTGAGAATTTTTATTGCTGTAAACTATAAATTCTACACTTGATATGGTCTTCATTTAAGGGCAAGCCTTAATCAGATCAGAGCTGTAACACAGTATCTTTAACCCATCTTTTTCTCTCTCCTGTATAAAAGTGATGTTAACCAATCATATTAAACCATTTTGTTTGTTTTTAATTTTAAGCATTTAAGGTTTGGAAACATTCCTCGTAGGGCTTATCATCAGGGTCACCAAGTGTCTGTAAATTTTTCAAACCAATTATGGACAGCCCTTAAAAAAACAGCCTAAAATTGCCTGTCCATAAATTCCTTTAAAAGTATTTTGCCTCAATAAAAAAAAGAAGTCCTGAGGTTGTTTCAAGGTTTGCTTCCTGAATGAAAACTACATCAAGTGTTGATGTTGGACAGAGAGAGCAGAGCAGTGCCACCTGGTGTCTAAGTGGGAGTGCTGCTTGGTGCCCTGCAGTGAGCTGTTTGTCAGGACTTTTTGACTTACTGGAACTGTGATTCTCAACCAGACCTCTGTGAGAAGCTCTGAAGGGTGCCATAGTATACAGCCTCTATGAAAGGAGGTGAGCACTGGCTTCTTCACATGCCAGGCACCCTGCATCTGCCCCAGTATCCCAGTAGCACACGCATAGTCCCTCCCACCAGCCCCAGAAGCATGGGAGGAGCAAGGGAATTAGCTGTGCTGAAAACCACTGTCCCTGCCCCGTGGTAGCCCCTGAATTGTCTGCCCCCATGCTCCAAGCAGTGCACTATGCCATAGGGAAGTAGGCAAAGCAGAGCTTTTACAGATTTTCTCCTTCCCCTGTTCCTCCCATATTCCCAGAGCTGATGAGAGGGGCCACAGGGAATGGTGGCTCTGGTCAGTAGCATTCAAGTCCCTGGAGGAGCAACCACAGCAGCCAGGTCTGCACTTACCCCCTCAGGTAAAAATAGAAAGCAGGGAGGTGTCAGAGAGAGGAAGAAGGGTCTGTCCCTGCCACCACCATCTGACACTAGCCAGTAGACACTGTCACACCCCCTTGCACCTTCTGCAGGGACCCTTGTTATTTTCAGGGGTGTAAGGCCCCTCACTCAAACTCCCCAATCTGCCCCACTGCCAGTGTTGAGAACTGTGTACCACCCCCTGCCATGTTCTGAAGTGTGCCCTACCCACTGTTGCTTGCCCTGTTGGTCTGTGAGATCCCTTTGAGGGTGTTGCAGGGTACAAGGGAAGTACTGTAAAAAATAAAGACATCTTTAAATGTGGTGCTTCTAAATTACAAAAAGTTATCAAAGGCTGCCATGAGTCTAAAGAATGTGAGAAACCACTGCAATAGATCCTCCATAGTTCATTACAGCTGGCATAGAGCTGCAGGGCTGGGTTGTGGGGAGAGGCTACTGGCTCTGGGACTGGCAAGGGTAAGGCTCAGGGTGGGGTAGCAAAGTGCAGGACATAGTTTGGGATATGAGGGTGTGAGATGAGTAGGGGACACGTGGTTGGGACAGCTGAGTATAAAAATATTATGGCCTTTTTCTACTGACAATAAAAAATATCAGTAAAAAATTATCTGTCAGTAAAAAGTTTGCAGATTGTCAGTAAAAAAAATTTATTGGGTTGGCAACCTTGCTTATCATGATAGCTACTACCATATTTTGAAAGTCTCTTGTATAAAGTACATTGGACAGGAAGAGAAACTGGACTGATTATGTGCATGCATGTACACACACACACACACAGCAGAGTCAAAAAAGCCAGGAAAAAGAAGAAAGAACAGAAGGCATCTTGGAACCCATTTGTTACCTCACAATAAATATCCAGTTTCAATAGGATGTACACAGATCCCAAGATGATGGGCTCTGTAAAAACCCTTTTATCTATACATGACTTAATCTCAGCATTTCTGTAAGAGTCAAGATTGGTTATGCTATCAAAGTGAGAAGTGATGTAGGAGAAATAGCTTTGTATTAAACCTCTCTAAGCCACAGTAACATCTGATGAAGTCAGAAGTTGGCTTCAGGTGACCTAAATACAGAATCTGCACATTTCCTGAAAACTGTCGCCACTTTGATTTGTGCTGTGTTCAAATTCCTGCTGTGCATTTCAGTTTAAATGACATAAAGTATTTTTAAAAGAAGGAAACTGTAATGAGAAATCCTAGAGAAAATAAAGAAACTGTAATTTAGCATAGATCCATGATATTATCCCATGTGCATACAAAAATATTAATTTTGTATTAGTTAAATAACACAGTATCTATTTTCAAATCTCATTTGATAGTAGTAATTCCTTTTTTATTACAAGTCTTAATCTTCATGAGACTAATATAGCCCATATGTCATATGTAGTTTGCAAGCTACTCAATTCTAGATGCTTATACCTAAATAGCCACTGGATGGCAGTAAAGCATGACTTTTATCAAGGGTCCAGTATTTCCAAGTGCCTGTGTCCCTCTGTTTGCTGACTTATAAAATCCTGTATTACATTCTTCTAAAAATTGTGATTTTATTAGGTATACTAGAGAAGGATAAAGATAAACAATAAAAACAAGAGAAAATAAATCTCAGTCCTGCCCAACTTCAGACTCCAGAAGCACCACATATTTTCATTAATATTTCCCAAGGAGCTGAACAACATTACCTTTCACCCTTAGCATGAAAACTAGGGAAGGACACAACTCCAAAGGGCAGATCTGGACATATATTAGAACTTTCTCAACATTACAAGGGGGTCACAAAGCTGGCAAAGTGGGCCAATTCTATCTCTAAACATCTTTGACCAGTTCCTGCAGCCATGAAAAGTCCATAAAATCTCATTTGTATTGAAAGTAGATATTTGTTCTAACCAGCTTTTTAGTAATGTTTCTGTATTTCTAATATTCTGATGGAGGTCAGGTCAGATAAAAATCTCTTTGTTTAGTTGTTTGGGTTGAGCTTTTATGAGGCAAATTCACATAGATAGCCAAAAGTTGTGCCTATGGAATGTCTTGAACTTTTTACAACCTTTCTTGAACCTTTTTTAAGACTTATACTTACATTAGAGCATTTCTATGGAGAGATTAACAGCAGAATCCCACCAACTCGAGACACACCTAACATGTGGGCCCTGTTCTAGATTTAACAAGCACCTAGCATAAAGCAGATGGAAAAGCAGTCAGAGATGTAGCTGAGTAAAATGACTCGCTTGGAATCATTAAGCTCTGCTAGACAGCTGCCATGGTTTAAGACTATAAAAAATATGAATTTGACAAATGCAGGTTGAAAAGCATGGAATCTCTTGCTCTGTCTTGAAATACATGCTTTCACGTAATTCAAGAAAACTCTTCTAGGTTTGTTTTCCAAATACGAAAAGTGACATGTACCAAAGTTCAAGCAGAGAAGCAAAGAGCCTGCAGTGTTGGCTATGGGCTGCCAGGGGTCCCCAGAGCACGCATTTCAAATTGATTTGCCGACTTTCTTTTCTACCTGGCAGTAGTGACATAAGCAAGGGCCTGGGTCAGCACCAGCGTTCGAATTACAGGGAAGCTCGGGGTAGGGGGTGGAGCTGAGCTCTCCCCATAAGAGACGAAAGTCCCCCTATAAGATTTAAAAATCATAACGTCTCCAGTTTTGTTACAGCATCATGATGAGCAGTGCTTTTTTTTTTTTTTTTTGCAGACCCCCGCAAGAGTCAAAGTGCAATTCAAACCCTGGTCAGCACTGATTTGCTCTTTGCCTCTGGGGACCATGCTCCTGAGCAACTCTGGTTCAAAATCCCTGCTCCATCTCTCCCTCCAGTAAGGCTTTGACAGAGGAGATCCTCAGCTTGTCTCCTCTCATGTCAGGGAGCTGTGCCTCCCAAAACAAAGTGCTGCAATCCCAGGGCCTTGTTACACATCACAAATGTTAATTGGCTTAGAGCTAGTTTGCATTAACACCTTAAATCTGAGTGGCACATCTGTGGGGATGGACACACCTTAATGAAACAGGAGCCAGGTAGTGTGGATCAAGAAATTAATAGACTCATAAATTGTAAGGCTGGAAGGGACCTTGGAAGATCATCAGGTCCAACTCCCTGTATCAAGCAGGAAAGGTAACTGGGGTCAGGTGATCCCAGCAAAGTGACTGTCTAGTCTCCTCTTGAAGATTTCCAGGGTAGGTGATTGTACCACCTCTGGAGGGCATTTATTCCACAGTGTGGACACCCTGACTGTGAAGAAGTTTTTCCTGATGTTGAGCCTGAATCGGTCATCCAGGAGTTTGTGGCCATTACTCCTAGTTTTCCCCTTAGGTGCCCTGGTGAACAGTTGCTCACCAAGCCCTTGATGTACTCCCCTAGTGTAGTGGTAAGCTACTACCAGGTCCCCTCTCTGCCTTCTTTTCTCAGGCTGAAGTGTCCCAGATCCCTCAGCCTTTCCTCATATGCCTTGTCGTGTAAGACTTTGATCATATGGGTGGCTCTTCTTCAGACTCTCTCAAGCTTGTCCACAACCTTTTTAAAGTGTGGTGCCCAGAACTGGACATAGTACTCCAGCTGTGGCCTCATCAGTGCTGAGTACAGCAGAAGAATCACTTCCTTGGTTTTGCTGGAGATGCATCGATTGATGCATGCCGGAGTATTATTTGTCCTGCTGGCTCATATTTATACTGTGGTCTATTATTACCCCCAGGTCCCTTTCATTCATGGTGCTAGTTAGTTTGGTGCCACCAAGCCTGTAGGTATGTTGGGGGTTGCGTCCTGTGGTGGAGCACTTTACATGTCCCTACATTGAACTTCATCAGATTCCGATCCGCCTAATTTGCTAGCTTATCTATATCCACCTGTAGCCTATCGTCAAGCATGACCATGCTTCCTCATAACTTGGTGTCATCTGCAAACTATGTAAAGAAGATGGATCTATGCAACACTACTTTGCCTCAGTCTTCACTAAAAAATTAAGCTGAAGCCAGACACCTGATAAGGATAACCTGGATAAGAAAGGTGCAAATCTGAGGGCTGATATAACAAAACAGATGATCAGGGACCTTTTGATAGGTCTGAATAAATTCAAGTCAGCAGGGCTCAATAAACCTCATCCCAGATCGGAGAGCCCTTGGCAGTGATCTCCATGAAGTTGTGGGAGATGGACCAGGTACCAGAGTACTACAAAAGGGGCAACATAGTGCCCATCTGTAAAAAAGGCAAAAAGGAGGACCCAGGGAACTGCAGACCAGTTAGCCTCACCTCAATATCTAGGGAGTTGCTAGAACATATCCTAAGGAAGGCCATTTGCAAGCTTCTGGAGGAGGAAAAGTTGGTAACAAGCAGTCAGCATGGATTCATGTAAAACAAATAGTGTTGAGCAAACTTGATCCCGTTCTTTAACAAAGTAACTACTTGGGTGGATGAAAGAAATGCTACAGATCTAATGTCTCAGGACTTCAGCAAGGCTTTTGACAAAGTCCCACACAGCCTTCTCATGAACAAATTGTAGAAATGTTAGCTGGACAAAACTACTACATGGTGATAGATAGCCACAAGCAAAGGGTAATTATTAACAGGTCAGAAAAACAGGAGGTTTCTAGTGAAGTCCAACAGAGGTCTGTCCTGGGCCCAGTGCTGTTCAACATGTTTATTAATTATTTGGATGCTGTCATAGAAAGTTTATTGTGCAGGATTGCAGATGACACAAAACTGGGAAGGACTGGAGAATGTGAGCACAATTCAGAAGGATCTGGACAGACTGGAAAGCTGGAAAGCTGGGCTAGAGATAACATTCAATGTAACAAATACAAGGTGCTACACTTTGGAAAAAATAATTAAAAACACAAATATAACACCTGACTCCTTGGCAGCATTATGGAAAAGGATTTGGGAGTCTTGGTAGATCACAGATTCAATATGTGACTGCAATATGAGGCAAAAGGTGAATGTGGTTTTGGGATGCATCCATAAAAACATTAGGTGCAAGACAGGAGGTGATAGTGCCTCTCTACTCAGCACTGGTTAGGCCTCATCTTGAGTATTGTGTAGAGTTCTGGGCTCCACATTTTAAAAAGGACATGGAAAAGTTAGAGAGGTTCCTGAGGAGGGCAACGGTATTGATAAAGGACTTTGAAAGCAAGTCACACGCAGGGAAGCTGAAGGAGTTAGGAATGTTCAACTTGTGGAAAAGGTTCTTAAGAAGGGACATGATAGCAGTTTTCAAATACATCCCACAGAGCTGCCATAAAGAAAAGGCAAAGTACCTTTTCTCTCTTGCTGCAAAAAGGAGGGCATGGACCAATGGACTGATGTTGCAGCAAAGCACGTTTAAATTGGATATCAGGAAAAACTTCTTCACTGTTAAAATAGTGAGGCAATGGAAGACACCCAGGGAAGTTGTGTACACAGTCTCCATCACTGGAGGTATTCAAGAAATCATTGGTCAGGGATGATCTAGGTATGGCTTTGCTTTATGTTCTACTATGGCTATTTCCCAGGTTTCTGTTTGCCCCCTTTCTACTACATGTGTCAAGGAGTTTTTAAGCCTCCTTCAGAGCCTTTAGGTGATGGCTACAACCAAGGCTGGGGATTTTGTCTGGGGTATGCCAATGCTCCTGCTGGGACCAGTCAGAGGTACCTAGCTAGCGTCTTGCCTCTCCAGTCAGACTGATCTCCATATTTGGGGTCAAGAAGCCAAAGCCATTTAAAACCCCAATGTCAGATTGGTACAGATTGGTGGGGGGGGGGGGGGGGGGGGGGTTGCCTTCCTCTGTAGCAGGGGGCATGGCCCTCTACCTAGGATCTCTTGAGCATATATTGACAACCTTTATAGAAGCAGAACATTGGCTGCCATGCTTTACTTATGGCAGGTTAGGGTGTTATATGTGTGTTGTGTCAGGATTGACATTACTCTTATGTAGAGTTTAGATAATGGATTGTATGGGATGGTTTGGATGGGGATGATCCTCTCTCAGGCAGGGGGTTGGACTAGATGACCTCTGGAGGTCCTTTCCAGCCCTACTTCTCTGTGATTCTGTGAACTAATCAGTGACTTGGTGGTTTCAAACTGTAGATGTCACAGCTTGGATTCTGTGTCACAGTAAAAGAAAAATAATTACCATGCCCAATGGCTGCCAGAAAAGACAGAGTACAAGAGAAACATTAGTGGTTATCAGAATAAAGTAAGAAGTCCATCATTATCTTCCCAGGGAAACTGATTTGACTTCGGCATTGTTATTCTTGATTTATAGCAGCACGACTAAAAGAATCATGAAAGTGAATTCTATTCTGCTTTAACACATAGAAAAGCATGATTCTCCTCCCACCCCAGAATGAATCAGAAGTAATTATCTTGAAATAAATGGAGCTAGACTAGTGTAAAAACAGTTGTGAGGGTTGGGAGTAATTATTTCAAAAATCTGTTTCTGATGTGTCTCTTTAAAGTCTATAATTTGGGTCAATAACCATAATGGCATTGATGATGACAACAGTGAGTGAAGCATTGCTTTGACTTCCTAACCCTGATTTAAGCCATTACCATTAGTCTGAAATGAGAGGTCTGTTTTTCTCGCTTGATGTACACATAAATCAGATTAATATTAATGCATATGATGCTTACTTTCCTTTTTTCCATGAAACTGATATCAAGTGTCTAATTGTAGTATGGACATGGTAGCACAAGCTGTGGTTAAGGCTGTGACCCAGAATTATTTGCCCCTTAGCATTTACAACACTGGAAACATATTCTCTCTTATTGGACTGAAAATATACATTACCTGAATACAACAAAAAGGTGAACCTTTTCCTGTTGTACCAAGTTGAGAAATTCTGTTCAGCCTTTTCTGAGTTACATGAAATGATAACAATTACTAAAAGGAAGGGAATACTGCTATATTTTTTCCATATAGATAATTGTAATATGGTTGAACTTTATCGCTAGAATTGATGTGTAGCTCAGACAATGGTAACTCAAATGTACATATATGACTAGCTTTAAACAGTTAATGGGTAGTAAAGTTATGCCACAATAAAGTGGTAAAAGATTACTTCTCAACATTGGCATTTGATAGGGTTGTTAACATCACAAAGGTATACTCTGTCTAATAAGCTCAAGGGTTTCTGGTCTCAGATAACCTGTGGGACAGTTCCTCTAAGCAAAAGGAAGGAGTTACTTACCAGTTACTAGTTCTTTGACAGTACCTTTACTTACATGTGTGGCATAATTGTGCTCCCTAAATGCTTGAATCTTTTAGGGACCAAGGGTAATTCATACCTGTCCTTCTAAGACTCTGTAAAAGGTTCTGAGGACTTAAAAAGAGGAGAGACCCTGACCCCTTTCCCCCCCAACACACACACCTTGAGTTCTGAGAACTGAGATCAATTCTTAAAAGACAAAAATTAAAGCATCATTAAAACACACAGAGCAATCCTCCAGAAAATACTGTCAGACTATCAGAAGCAGGAAAAAAAAAATATGTGGCCTTGAAGAACTGTAAGCCCATACCTTTACAATTGCTCCACAATTGTTTCTATATTATTTCTATCATTTCACAGTATTCTACATGTTCTAAACACTTGTCTTAAAAAACAGATTTTACCTTTGTTTCAGTTCAGTGAAAACAAAGGAAATGATTGCAATGTTGACCTCTTTAACCCATGTGTCAAATCAAGAAAACAAATAACAATAGCAAGGATATAAACATTCTTCCCATTCACCTCCATTGGATGTGAACATCAAAACTGTACTGAACATCAAAACTGTACTGAGGTGTTTTGAGTGATGGCATGGTATTGTGGACAAAGTATAGCCAATTTGTTTTCTCTCTCTCTCTCTGTGCTCCCATTTTTCTTTGCAAGAAATCAAGTCAATTACATGAGAAATTTCACACTTACATAATGTTGAAGTTACACAACTACAAAAATAAGAAATGAAAAAACTGGGGCTCCTACTGTTTCATTAAATCAGCTTCTTCTTAAATACCCAGTAATTCTTAACGAGTATATTTAATAATATATCATCAAGGTATTGAATGACATACATTTAACAGGAAAAAAGCACTGGAAAATAATAAATATTTGAAATTTGGAAGAGTTGGATTGGTTGAAACATATCTATATCTCAATAATTTATAAATTTCCTAAGGATGGAGGTGAATGAATTAAGCAATACATGCACCAATTTAAAATTCCTAACTACTTCCTTTCTTGCAAAGAATGTACATCTAGCCTTAGTAATAGCCAATAGCTCAGTATTATGATCCAGATTCAAGCTTTGAATTAAAACACTAAAAAACAGTTTTGAAATACCACATTATTGAAATGCATCAGCTCTAGATGTTTATGGATCAGAGTCCTATTCTTGCATTCTCTAGGTCTGGAATAAAACTAGGGATGCCAGAGATGAACCAAGGAATCAGTGTTTGGATCTGGATTAAATCTATAATTATGTTGGGTGTGCCTGCACATTTACTAATGTAATTACCGCTAATTCCACTGCACGTTAGCTCATGTTTTGTCTGCTATGCTAATATGCAGTAGAATTAATCTACTGTACCTTTAGTGTCTCATGTAGATGTAGATGTGCCTGTTCATACTGAAGTCTGTGCCAGGTCTAGGCATCAGTTTCCAGTGGTCCTCTGGTTTTAGTGAGATTTCTTCCCCAAATATTGGATGTTACATGATAGTGGATGTTTAGTGAGATTTTTTTAAAGATAAATAGTGTAAATTTACAAAATATACTGTTTTTGTAGGATTTCCTTCATTGTGGGACATTTTAGGAAGTAGGTCTCTTCCAGATTCAGATAAAACTCAGACCCAAAACCAGGAGGAAACAGGGGATCTGGGGAATTTGAAACCTAGTAACCAGAAATCTGAGGGATCAGATTTATAGTGCAAATGAGACTGTCTTTGTACATAGATCAGTGGGAATTATGTTGATGATTCCTACTCCAGTACATGAACATAGGGAAGAGATTTTTCTAAGACATGGTTTGCTCTTTGTCTAGTGGAGTAGAGGTTACTAACTGTATGCTGTGGATCTGCAAAACAGTGCTTTGGCCTTGGTTCTCATTCTTATCACCAATGAAATTAGAACATCTAGTGACAGAGATCTAAATGGTGGTGTAGTCTCATTAAAGAAAACCTAATTCATCCACAGTGTAACAGGACATAATCCTCAAAGTCTCATCTTGTTCTTGTTTCTCCCCAGCTTGATCACTATCCTCCAGCAAGTTACAACTTGCCGACAGCATCTGACGTTCAGTTCAACTCCCTGAAGGCACTCTTCCTTGGAAAAGTTATAGGTAGCATTTCACTTTATAATTTTTTTTATTAGACATTTTCAGAAAATATAAAAAGCATGTGAGATTGTAATGCCAGTGTTGTCTGTAGTTATAATGCTTATTGGCTATCTTGTTTTTGATTGGGAAACAGTGTTGTTGGAAGCTGTATACTTGTGTCATACTTCAGGTATGCAGTGCAAACTTGTTATTGCAAAGAGCAAGAGACATATAACTGGTAGCACACTGGACTATGACTAATGCACATGGTATAGAAATCAAATATGAAATACTTAGATGATTTCATTTGGGATATTATATCCAGATTTTCAGGAGAATCGGTGAGACCACTACTGCTGGTCTCCAGCCACATGAGTCAGAAACTCCAGTTTTTTAAGGCATCTATGTCCCACACCCACAGTGTCAACATTGTTTCTACTGGATTTCCCCTCCCTCCAGAGCTTCTCTTTGGTTCCACTTTTCTTTCAGAGCTGCAACACTTTTCCTTGGATCTTCCAGCAGAACCCAGAAACCAAATGCAACTTAAGCTACATCAGCTGCCCTGCACTCACTTTGAGGGTAGCCTATATTCCCCCTTGTGACAGGGAACCCTAACCCTGTCACAAAGAAGAAAGTGCACCCCTATAAGGCCAGTACCTTCTGGGCATGGAGGGCTGGTGAGGAAGGGGTTAATTGCTGAACTGGGGCAGCTAGTCAGCTGACCGAAAGAGGCAGAACTATAAAAACTGTGGGTTGAACGGCAGTAGGGAGGTCAGCAGCCGAAGGGAAAGCAGTTCCCCTGAGAGCTCCAGGACTTTGGGCAGCAGTCCATGGCAGAAAGGGGGAAGCTACGGAAGCTATGGAAGCCCCTGCGAGATGACGAGTGCATCCACAACCAGGACTGTAGCCAGCGGTATAGAGCCAAGACTTGAAGAGAGTTCATGTAAGCTGATCCACTGCGTTGATTGAGCATGTACAGTTATGATTATTATTTTTTGTGATTATTGAATAAGACTGGTGGTTTGGGAGAGGCTATTAGGGGATGGAGAAGACCTCATTTTCGGGACCCTCTACAGAGTGGGTACCCTGGCACCAGTGAGGGCGCAGTTTTGGGGGCACAGACCCCAGTGCCAGTGAGGGCACAGCCTTTGGGGGGCACAGACCCTGGCACCAGTGAGGGTGTAGTTCTTTGGAGCAGACGCCAGTGCCAGTGAGGGTGCAGCTTTTGGGGGACATGAACCCTGGTATTTGAAGGACTGTTTTAAAGGGGCTGGGTGAGGACTGGAGCACCGGGGTGCAGTTGTGTTTTGTCTTTTGTGGGTTTTTTTGTTTGGACTGATGGAGGCGGGTTGTGTTGCGCCTGGGTTTTGGACCCACAGCCCACTGGTTGTGGGTCTGGCTCCCATGCCTCTGGGCTGGGGAGTACCGAGCTCCACAAGGGAGCAGGAAAAGCTAGAGCCTCAGAGTCAAACCCTGTTTAATGGGTTCAGATGGGGAGGCCTAGCCAGAGAAAACAGTGGTCAAGCCATACTAGGCAGTCTCCCACTCAAAAAAAAATTAATATTCCATCAAGATGTGGCAGGCGAGGTTAAGACAGAACTGAAGAATTACAGAGCAGGCCCCAAGGGTGCCCCACGTAAGGCATAGATGACCAGGAAGATCACACCAGGGAGGGCAACCTGTCACACCCCTTCTCCATTCTTTCCTAAAACCCTGACTTACTGGACTGCCTCCCTCAAGTCTTGCTCATGTTTCAAAGGCCAAACATTACTGGAGACAACTTCACTCTTGTCACTTCCTCATGATACCCTTTACCAGGAAGAGTGAGCACCTATCAGCATGCATACTCACATCCTCATTCACAGTTCAGAAGGAAAACTAAGACCTCTTCTCCATGGAGGCAGCTCTATCCTCCTCACTTCTGGATATGAACTCAGTCCTTTATAGCAACCACCAAGCCTTCTCCTCACCTGGATCTGATAATGAATAGAGCCCACACAATCCTTCCGATGCAACAACGTGGGATAATTGAGCTTTCCGGTTCCTATGAACCTGTTCTTTTCCTATGTAAGTTCTGTCAGAACTCACAAATGACCTAAAGTGAATATACTCTCAATGTCTTTGAGTCATGTGAATATATTTTATAAGGATGTACTTGCACACAATTGTTTGGAGCAAAGTGAATAGGCAAATTCAGACCATGGTGAATTCTGTGCAAAAATGTAACATAGTCATAACCTGAGTGAAAGGATATAGCCAAAAAAGGGAACCTGTATGCAAGTTTCTTGTAGGTACCCATGGATAGATCCAGGATTTTGTAAAGGGGATACAAGAGCAGTGACTTGTACTGCAGGGGTGGCTACACCCCCACTCCTGGCTGTTACTCCCACAACTCTAGAGAAGACAGACTCTGCTGCAGAAGCAAAAGCCGTGGATTTTTTAAGTCCCCAAATCATGTAAGAATTCCACTGTGCCCACACTGTCATTGCCCTCTCCCTTTTTCTCCATGCTTAGTGTTACATCCCTCCCCTCCCATTCCTCTAGTCCCCTGCTCGCCACTGCTACTATTCCTAGATGAGCCAAGCACAGGGAGCGCTCCAGAGCTACACCTGCCTCACTTCATCTGCGCTGCATGAGGAACTGGTTGCAAACACAGGCAGCAGCAGTGGTGAGTGGGGTCCCCATCATTAAGCCTGTCCATGGCTTCACCACCCCCAGCTCAGCCAGGGACACTGGGGACAGCAGCAGGCAGAAGAGGGAGGGAAGGGGATGTACAGCTGAGCAAACAGGGGAAGGGAAGAGAATTCTTACCTGTTTCAGGGACTTAAAAAAAAGTCCTGGCTGCTGCTCCCACCACATGGTCCAAAGGGGAGGGTGTGACCTCTATTTGTTTGTATCATTCATAACCTAATATTCTGAAAAGGCTGATATAAAGAAGGTCCTTTAAACATTAGATCACATATTGCTTAGGGACCAAGATAAAGGTTTGGGAGGGAGGGTGCTCAGATTTCTGAAGAGGAAAAGCAATCAGCTGTAGAGCAAATGGGACTTTTTAAAGAATACAATCTTTTAATTTGCTTTGTTCTTATGCTAATTTGTTTTGTGAATTTATCTGAATTCGAATGCCATTATAAAGTGTAGTTTGGCTTGAATCAAATTAAAGCTAATATTGGAGTCAAATAGAAGCCTCAGGGCTTTTCTGTGATTTTTTTTTTAATTCTTCTGCTCTGAGGTGTCAGTGAAATAGAATAAAAAGGTTGTCAGTATAACTATGTGGCAGGAAATGGAACATGACTGATGCTTTTGACATTCAGCCAAATAAACACAGTGGGTCTGTCAACATGAAACTATGCAGTAAGCGTGTGCGAGTACACATGCACATGCTTACTGTGCAGTAAACCTCACTAATCATGAGTACATTAGCTACCTGCAAATACAAGTAGCAAATTTATTTGTAATTACTTACTGCACAGTAGTGCTCATGTAGACATCTGACAAGGAGCACATCTGCTCCTGGTCAGCCAGCCACCAGGGGACAGGAATTTGCTCCTTGCCTCTGGAGCTGCCTGCTGTCAGGGTGGGCTCCATCACTGGTGGCTGTGCAAGGGACTATGTCCCCCTGCCCTGGCAACAGGGAGCTCCAAGCAATCAGGGATCAGAGGCTGGGAGAACCTTATCTCCTAGTGCCAGCTCCAGCGCCATGACCACAGGGTCAGCACTGAGAGACCTTTATCTCCCAGCCTGAGCCCTGCAACTCTAGAGCTGGTGCTGGGCACTTCCTGCTGGCAGGGGCTAGGGAACCCAACTGCACAATTGAGGAGCTGTATTGGGGACAGGCTGGGGAGCTTGTTCTCTACCCAACATTATGATCATGGAGCTGAGTGGGGAATAGGCTCTCCAGCTCCTGCCCTGCCATTGCGGAGTGTGGGCTGGGAACTGTGTCAGTCATGGGCAGGTCCCAGTCCCATGCCCCAATGAGGTGATTGAGGCACAGGGCTTGGAGAGAGCTGTAGGGCTGGGATAGGTCCCATTTCCCTTCCCCAATCTGCTGATGGAGCACCTAGCTAGCTAACTGCCCCACCGGAAAATTGGAATAGGGGGATGGGACTTGCCCCTCCCCTGCAGCTCTTTCCAAGTCCCCTGGCCCTGCTCAGAGAACCAAGACCAGGACCTCCCTGCTGACAAGACAGGAGGACATTGTCCCCATCCTGGCAGCAGGCAGCCCTCTGTGGCAGGGTGCAGTGTCCAGCACTGTCTTCCAGGAGACAGCTGTCCTGGACCCAGTGCTCTCTGCCAGTCCCTGGACTAGCACCCAGGGGAAGCCTGGAACTCCCCCCTAGTGGTGGCAGGGACCCATTGCAGGGCCTCAGGAAGTGGGAGCAGTTTGCTGCCATTAGCAGCAAATCAGCTGCCACTTCTCTGCATGTGTGGATGCCTGCCTAGGGGCACTGACTCATGAGTACTTTACTAGCGAGAAAACTGCTCCTGGATCTAATACATATGTAGACACACCCCGTGGGCATGTCTACACATGCAAACTACTTGGCAGTAAATGCTCCTGGGCAGATGTCTACAAATGCAGGGACAAGGCAGCAGATTTGCTGCTCTTAGCACCAAACTTCCTGCAGCCTTGCAATGGGCCCCTGCCACCACCAGGGGGAGCTCCAGGCTCTGGCAGCAGCTGCCAGCAGGTGCCAGCCCTCTTGAAAAGCCAGTCCTGCTCTCTGCTTCCTGCCACTTCCCTGGCCAGGAGCAGCATGTACAGTGCAGGGGAAGCGTGCAGCAGCTCCCTCTTCTCTAACTCTGCCTCCCCACACTATGGCTGCTCCAGCCCCTGCCTCTGTCTGTGACAACCAGTGTTCCAGGCTCCTGCCAGCCACCACATTGGCCCTGCTGGCCTTTGGGAACAACCACCATCTGGCCCTTCTTGGACCCCATGCACACTACTGCCTGCTCAGCTGCAGTGCATCATCCCAGAGCTGCCTCTGCTGTGGAACTGCCGCCTGGACCCCATCTGGCTGGCCAGACCTAGCAGTGACATCAATGATGGGCTCCTGGACCCCACCACTCTCCCTTGCCCCCCTGGGCCTTCAGCTCTGCCACCACTGGGCCCACCGGGCCAGCCAGAACGAGTGGCTGCACATTTTACAGCAGACCTGGAATGAATAGCAATGGCTGCAAACATTCCAGATGACCCGGACCACCATCTGGGACCTCCTGGAGCAGCTCCACCTGCACGTAGAGTGGCAGGACACTGCCATGCAGCTGTCCCTCCCTATGGACACCCACCTGGCCCTTGCCCTATTCAACCTGGCCATGCCAACCAGCCTTTGCCTTGTGGGCCATCTTTTATGTGGGCAAGGCCACAATGATGGAGGGCATCCTGCAGGTATGCAGGGCCATCCAGGACATGCAGCAGCATACAGGTCTGCATGCACGACCCCCTGATGGTGGGATTCCCCCAGTGTATTGGGGCCCCAGATGGGACCCACATCCTTGTCATCTGGCCACACCATGGGAACCAGCCCTACTACAGCCAGAGAGGCTTTCACTCCATGCTTCTCCAGGCCATTGTGGACCACCAAGGTGCCTTCACACATGTGAGAGCTGGCTGGCAGTGGCCACAATGGCAGTGCCAGGCAGTACCCACAATGCCCATGTTTTCTGAAATGTCACTGTGCTGGGTCTGGTGGAGAGTGGATGCTTCATGCCAGGGGTACCAGACCTGCAGCTAGGTGCCATGGTGTTGCTGCCTATCCTCATTAGGGACCCCACCTACCCACTCTTGTCTTGGCTCATGCAGCTCTATGCTGGCCACCTGGACCCCCACCAGGCCCACTGTAACTGCTGCCTGGGCTGGACCTGTGCCCTGGTGGAGTGCACCTTTGGCTATCTTGGATTCACCAAGGATAACCTCCCCTGGGTCATTGTCACAGCCTGCAAGCTGCATAACATCTGCAGGGCCCAGGGAAAGCTCTTCTGCAAGGCCTGGCTGGAGGAGGTGTGGTGGGTGGAGGCTACCTGGCAGTGGGAAAACCACCTGAGGTGGCAACAACAGCAGCACCCCCTCCCCCCCCCAGCCCCAAGAAAGCCACACACCCACCACTGAGGGCCGGGGCACCAGGTACAAGAGGCCCTGACTGACCACCTCCTCCTGCACTCTCTACTATAGCCCATTTGGACTGCCACTCATGACCCCCCACCACCCCAGCACCACACTTACTGCAGACACGTCTCAAAAGAACAACAGTTTTTATTCCCCTCATGTCAGACAGGAACAGGAAACAGGGGGTCTGGAGACTGAGGGAACTGCTGCCTGCTGGTGTGCTCCAGGGCTCCAAATGCCTGCAGGCTTTTAAAGTCTTGAGGCAAGGGCTGCTACAGAGGCCCTGGGGCTAGCCTGAGGCTGCCCCTCTAGTGGCAAAGCTGGATGACCTAGGAACAAATTTGCTCCCAGGTCACGTCTACATGTGCATAACTGCACAGTAACTAATCACAAGGAAATTTGCTACCTGTATTTGCATGGTTATATACAGTGAACTGCTACTGAGCAGTTACGCATCTTGTGTAGATGTGCCCAGTGTGCTGCAGAATAAT
This sequence comes from Crocodylus porosus, assembly GCF_001723895.1. Taxonomy (NCBI): domain Eukaryota; kingdom Metazoa; phylum Chordata; order Crocodylia; family Crocodylidae; genus Crocodylus; species Crocodylus porosus. The sequence goes on from NW_017728886.1 coordinate 96,346,094, forward strand.
ATCCAATATCATCTTGCTGACAGTATGAAACTCAAGTGACTACATTGATCTCTGTGCATTTCCATCTTATAGTGCTAAATTAAGATGGAAAAGCCAGGCCAAAATTTAGATGTCCTAGTATCCATTCTCACCAATGGCTAAAAGCAAGACCTATTTAGTCATCAATTTAAAGAAGAACACAGTAGATGAAGCATACTGGAAGAATAGCTGTAACTTTGGAGTAGCTTAGATGGGGTGGCCAGAGCTCATCTCTTTTTTTCCTCAAGGTGCACTGCAAAGGTTACTGCTAACAAATTATACCAAGCTAGCAAATTATTTTCGTGGGGAGATAATCATAATGAGAAGGGGTGGGGAGCTGTCCTCTTCCTTTTATCTTGATTACCCCATCTGAAGAATCTGTTCCCACAATGGATCTGTTGCCTCTAGGATAACAGTTTCCTTCAAATACTAGGTTATCAGCTGCCAAAGCTGCTATGGTGGTGCTGCCTGCATGATGCCATCTTCTAAAGCTTGATTAAGAAAAGCCTTATGTGGCCCTGATAGTAGTTCTGCTTATTCTGCATAGGAAAATGTGAGGGAAGAATATGGAAAAAGGCATGAGGGAGAGAAAATATAGGGAAGGGCATAGGTCAACAATTATATTAGAGAGTAGAGGAGAGAAAAGGAAAGTTTCCAAAACTCTGCATAAAGAGATGCATCATAGTCTATTGTGGAAATGAAAGAAGAAAGTGTGGTGAAGTCAGGAGGAGAGAGAGAATTAAATATGTTAGGTTCTTCTGAAATGTTTTAAATGAAAAGTCAATTGTCAGTATCCCTGAAACAGAACACATAGTGCGCCCTTAAATTACATAAGTGTTGGGAATGGTTTTACACAGTACTGCGGTATATTTTGGGCGCTTGGTCCTTGGGCTGGCAAATGATGGATAATATTTTTAAACCCTGTCTATACCAGAAGGTAAAGGTAGAGCCCAGCCAGTTTTGTAATACAGACGTCACAGCATCTGCATTCCTTTATTTGCAATGTTTCAGTACTAATTTTCTAAAGTTTCCTTTAGAGATCCTTGAGAAGAAACCAAATTCAGGAACTGGACAGCTCAGGGGATTCATATTGGTTTTCTGAAGCTTTTCATATCTAGGTCACATGTTTGAATGAACTCACATTCAGGGTGATTGAAAGTTGTCAGAACCATCTGACAGGTGCTTGATCTTTATGAAATGAGTTATTGACTTAGTTCAGTTGTTAGCTGAGATGCATCACAAAAATCACCTTTCTATTTGACTCCCTCACAAATAGTCACAAAAACGTTGAAGCCTAGCTGGACACAGGTATGAGATTATCCTCTATTACAAGTGGCCTCTCAACATGTGATTTTTGGGACATCAGCAGGGCAATCTGGGGAAGCCTGCACTCCTTTTCATCTGGGATCTTCTTGTTAGGTACATATAGAGAAAAGATATGTCTACAGAGATAATATGTTTATTTTGGTTTTTCAAAATAACTAGACATTTTCCCCCTGGTTTTAGCAGAGTATATTTTGCTTTAGCAGATTAATTTGCCTAATTGTTTCATGCATCAAAGGAATTATTAAGTACCTGTAAGTAGCAATGGTCTAAATTCTTTCTTGTTCCTTTCAAATCTGAGAGGCTAAACCATGGAATAATATTGGATTCCAAAATAAGAATTAATTTTGCACTAAGACATACAGACAACTAAAAGTAATTCTGATAACAACCATCATAGAATATATGTGGTGCAGCTACAGATTTTATTTTTGATTAGGTTCATGCAGAGAATGATGAAGTCATCTCACACAGTGATTAAATCAGGAAAGTGAGAGAAAATGTTAAAGAACAGTAATAAGCAAACTGCTTAGAACCCCTTCCAGCGTAAGCTGGAGTTTATTAAATCTGTAGATTTCGATAATGAAAATCAAAACTAGATTCCAGACTTCTGGAAATGTCCTGTATATTCCTTCATTATGAACTGTTCTATATGGTTATGCAACCTTTGATTGCTAACACTGCTTTGGCTTGAAGATCATTAAAATTATTTTTTAGCCACAAGAACTGTGATTCTTTTTTTTCCTCCTACGTATATAATTTCTTCAATGTGGGATATTTATCAAGGAAAAAGAACATCAATACCAAAGAAACAAAAATAATTCCACTGTGCGTGCCAAAAAATCTATCTGGAGAGACAGTAACTTACTGATATAATTGTTGCAAATTGTTGCACCTCTGACCATTGCTATTGATCAGACTGAATATATAACTCTCCTGAGGAATGCTGAGTGAGGGGAGTAGAAGTCAAGGTTAATCTTGTTATATGTGTTCAGCAGTTTGAAGGGCAAACAGGTTGCAGAATATAGTATTTTTAAAGCTTCTAATTGCCATGTCATTCTGGCAAGAATCATTTCCAGATATTGAGATTCATAGTTGAGTATATATACTCACTGTAATATGCACATTTTGTACTGCCCTGAATTAGCTTTGCATATAGTAGCCCTGCAACTGCTATATTTGAGCAGCTGAGTGTTTGACTTCAGTTTTAAATGTCTCCACTGATTCCTGTTCTGTTTGATTCTTTTACATCATAAAAAGTGACAGTCAGCTTGTATTTTTATGGAATATTCTGGAGCTATTCAATATAGATATACAGCCTCTCTCTCTATTTTCTCCCCTTTCATTTTCATAAGGTTTATTTGCATAGGAAAAAGCATACCCTGCCACAATGTTATCTAATGCTAGTCAGAAACTAGCACTTGTGTGAAACCTATCAGAATCGTAGAAAATTAGGGTTGGAAGGGACCTCAGGAGGCCATCTAGTCCAACCCGCTGCTCAAAGCAGGACCATCCCCAACTAGATCATCCCAGCCAAGGCTTTGTCCAGCCAGGTCTTAAAAACCTCCAAGGATGGAGATTCCACCACCTCTCTGGGTAGTCTGTTCCAGTGTTTTACTACCCTCCTAGTGAGAAAGTTCCCCCTAAACTTCCTTTGCTGCAATTTCAGACCATTATTCCTAGTTCTGTCATCTGCCACCAGTGAGAACAGTCTAGCTCCTTTGTTTTTGGAACCCTCCTTCAGAAAGTTGAAGGCTGCTATTAAATCCCCTCTCATTCTTCTTTTCTCCAGACTAAATAATCCCAGGTCCCTCTGCCTGTCCTTAAGTCATATGCCCAAGTTCCCTAACCATTTTTTGCCTTCTGCTGGACTCTCTCTAATTTGTTTACATCTTTTCTGCAGTGGAGGACCCAAAACTGGGCACAGTACTCCAATGTGGCCTCACCAGTGCTGAATAGAAGGAAAAAATGGTCACTTCCCTCTATCTGCTGGCAATGCTCCTACTAATGCTGTCCAGTATGCTGTTAGCCTTCCTGGCAACAAGGACACACTGTTGGCTCATATCTGTCTTACTGTGCACTGTAACCCCTAGAGCTGCTGCTTACCCAGTCAGTCCCAGACTGGACCAGTGCATGGAACTGTTCTCTCCTAAGTGCAGGACTTTGCGTTTGTCCTTCTTGAACCTCATGAGGTTTCTTTTGGTCCGATCCTCCAATTTGTCTAGGTTTCTATGAATCCTAGCTCTTCTGTCTGGTATATCTATTACTTCCTCCAGCTTGGTGTCATCTGTAAGCTTGCTGATGTTCTTTTTACTTGGTAAATATATCACATTGTACTCCATCCCATCTTCCAAGTCATTGATGAAGATATTGAACAAAACTGGCTCCAGAACTAACCACTGGGGCACATCACTTGATACTGGTTGCTAACTAGATATTGTACCATTGGTTACTTCTCTATAAGCCAGCTAGTTTTCTGTCCACCCTATAGTCCATTCATGCAACCCATACTTCCTTAGCTTGCTTGCAAGAATGTTGGGGAAAATTGTATCAAAGAATCAGTGGATCAGAAAGGACCTGTAAGATCATTGAGTCCAGCTGCTGCCATAGGCAAGGGGTTAATGAGCTCAGACTAGCTCAACGAGATGCTTATCCAGCCTCCTCTTGAACACCTCCAAGGATGGTAACTGTACCACCTCTGCCTCGAGTGTGTTCCAGGTTTTAATTACCCTTATGGAGAAGTTCTTCCTTATGTCCAACCTAAATCTTCCCTCTATTAGTTTGTGACCATTGGTCCTCGTCCTCCCAAGGGGTGCCTTCCTGAAGAGTTGCTCCCAGATCTTGGTGTTCTCCCCAACATACTTGTAAGCGGCATCAAGTCACCTCTCAGCCTCCTCTTACCCAGACTGAACAAGCCCAGCTCCCAAAGTCTCTCCTCATAGGGCCTATCCTCCAGGCCTTAATCATGTGGGTGGACCTTCTCTGCACCCTCTCAAGTTTATCCACATCCTTCTTGAAGTGCAGTGCCCAAAACTGGGCACAGTACTCCAGCTGCAGCCTCAACAACACTGAATAGAGAGGGAGAAGCACCCTGAATTTGTTGGCAACACATCTGCTGATGCACACCACAGTTCTGTTTGCCCTGCTGGCAACTTCCTCACAGTTGCCTCATATTCATCTTCTGGTCGATTGTGACCACCAGGTCTCATTCAAATGCTGTGCCAGCTAGTGGGCTAATGCCTATCCTATAGTTGTAGTGAAGGTTCTTCCTACCCAGATGAAGGAACCAGCACTTTTCCCTGTTGAATCTCACCTGATTCTGATCAGCCCATAGAACCAGTATGTCATGGTCATCCCGGATCCTTACCCTACCCTCTGGTGTGCCCGCATTTCCCCAAAGCTTGGTATCATCCACTAACTTAATTATAGAGCATTCCACCCCCTCATCCAAGTCATTAATAAATATGTTAAAAAGCACGGGTCCAAGCACCAATCTCTGGGGGACACCACTGGAGACAGCCCTCCAGGATGAGGCAATCCCATCGGTTACAGCTCTCTAGGGCGGACCTCTAAGCCAGTTATCCACCCTCCTCACTGTAGGTTGGTCCAGGTCAGTATTCTCCAGTTTAACTGAGAGAATTTTATGAGAGACAGAATCAAAGGCTTTACTGAAATCTAAGTAAATGATGTCTACCTCATGTCACTTATCCAGCTGGTTAGTTACCTGGTCATAAAAAGACACCAGGTTTGTCAGGCATGATGTACCCACCACAAAGCCATGCTGGTTGTTTCTTAATACCTTGTTAGTTACAAGCTTGTGATTGATGGCCTCCTTAACAATTTTTTCAGAAGTTTTTCCTAGGACTGGATTCAGACTGACCAGTCTATAGTTTGCAGGGTCATCCCTCCTCCCTTTCTTAAAGATGGGCACTACATTGGCCCTCCTCATCTGGGACCACTCCTGAGTTCCGTGACTTCTGAGTATCTTCGCCAAAGGCCCTGCTATGAGTTCAGTCAGTTCTTTCAGGACTCTTGGATGTAGGTCATCTGGCCCAGCAGACTTGAAAATGTCCACTTGTTCTAAGAGGACCCTCACCTGTTCAGGACTGGCTTCATGTCATCTGTTGGCTTCCCTGTGTTCCATGGGCCTCTGGACAAGTGCACAGCTCTGGTTAGCTTTTTGGAATACCGATGTGACATATTCATTTAGCTCTGCCTTTTCATGGTGATCAACAGTGGGCTTCCCCTCCATATTCAGTAGGGGTCCCACAGTGGAGCTCTATTTTTTTCTTGCTCCCCATGCATCTGTAGAAGGACTTTTTGTTGTCCTTTATTTCAGATGCTAGCTTGATCTCCATGCCTGCCTTGGCTTTTCATAGCTCATACCTGCAGACCCTGGTTACGTGAGCGATCCCTTCTCTGGTTGCTGAACCTTTTTTCTATTGATTGTAAGTGTCATTTTTTCCTTTTTCAAAAGTTCTCTAATATCCCTGTTGAGCCAACCGGGTCTCTTGGCTCCTTTCCCACTTTTTGATCACATGGAAATGGCCTCTTTTTGAGCAGTGAGAATTGCGCCCTGAGAAGGTACCATCACTCCTGAACTCTCCTGGTCTCAGAGGGCCTTTCTAACAAGCATCCTTAGTTTGTCAAAGTCTGCCCTTCTGAAATCTAGGACTGCTGTTCTACTAATTGGAATCCTAGCTTTCCAGTGGATGGTGAACCTAATCAGATTGTGATCAGTTGCCCAGGATACCTCCAATCCTCAAGTCCCATACCATGTCCTCCCCTTTGTTAAGCACTAAGTCCAGAGTGGCTTTACCACTAGTTGGTGCTTCAACAACCTGTGACAGGAACCTGTGGCATCAGTAGCTCTCAAGAAGTTGCCTGACCTGCCAGACGTGGCCGAATGGTCTTCCCAACAGATGTCAGAGTAGTTGAAGTCACCCATAACAATCAAGTCTTTAGTGCTGGCTGCCTCAGTCGGTTCCCTGGAGAATGCCTGATCATTCTTCTCTTCTTGGGAGGCCTATAGTAGACTCCCACCATCAGGTCGCCCCTCTCCTGAATCCCCTTGTACCTTGACCCAGAGTGTCTTGAGGGACCTCTTCCCACTATCAAACCTGACCTGCGGGGAGGGGTACCACTCTTTCACATAAAGGGCCACCCCTCCTCCCTTCTTCCAAACTTGATCCTTGCTGTAAAGTCTGTAGCCCTCAATATCCGCTGCCCAATCATACCTATCATCTCACTAAGTTTCCGTCAACCCAGTGAGGTCAATTTCCTCATCTACCAGAAGGGGAGCCAGTTCCTCCTATTTGTTGCCCATGCTTTTGGTGTTCCCATAAAGGCACCTGAGTTCCCTTCTGGTCACCTCAGGTTTTCTGTCACTATGCAAGTATCTTAGAGTGTAGGGACTCACCTGGGTGTCCGCTACATTGATGCCTTCTCCTGGGTCATCATGGGAAGAGGATTCATGTACAACAGTGGAACCTCCCCCCTCTTCCCCAGACATGCTTAGTTTAAAACCCTTCTCCACAAGTCAGCGATTTTCGTAGAAAAGAGCTTCCTCCCTCTGCCTGTGAGGTGAATACCATCTCTTTCATGTAGAACTTCATATCAAGGTTAAGGAATCTGAAGCCTACATGGTGATACCATCTCCAAAGCTTTCAGCTGACCTCTTCTAAGCACTCCTCCCTTCGTTGGCCTTGACCCCCAAATGGGAGGATTGAGGAGAAGCCCACTTGTGCTCCTACTTCCTTGAGCTTCACCCCCATGGTTTTGTAGTCACCCATGATTCTCCCAGGGCTTTTTCTCACTGTGCTATTGGTGCCCACATGAACAAGGAGCATGGGGTACAGTGGTCCATAGAAAGGACCAGTTTAGAGATCCTTTCCATAACATTTCAAATCCTGGCTCCCAGAAGGCAACAGACCTCTCGAGCAAGGAGGTCTGGATGACAAATGGCAGCAGGACATCTCCCACAACAATCACCCTTTGTTGTTTCCTTGGTGGGGGCAGCTGTTCCTGTCCTGTTTGCAGTGCAGGCCATGGATGCCCCCACCCATTGGTGATGTGAGGGCTGCATAGCTATTGTACTGGACTATTGGTGGAGCAACTGATGTGCCCCATGGCTTCAGGCCTGATGTTACCAACTTCAACCCACCGTCAGTTGAAGCATCTTGATCAAGCCCATTCTTCTGCTTGGTTTCCATGGTGTCCTTCTACGGGTGCAGAGCCCAGCAGTACGCATTGATCTCTGCCTCCTGTTCCCTGATGACTCGCGGCCTGTTCACCTTCTCATGGAGCTCCCTCACCTGGCCCTCCAGAGTCTCCATCAGCAAGCACATCCCACAAGTGAGGGTGCCAGTGCCCAACCTCCCAGTCTCCAGCAGACATGCCAGGCAGCCCTTGCAACCCGGAGTCAAAGGGTCCGTCTGTGTGGAGGCTGGGACCATAGACTCAGTCTGGGTAAAGACCTGCATGGTACAAAGGCTGGGTGGTCCATCTAAACGTGGAAGCTTAGGGGTGCAGCACGTACCTATTACTATGTCTGTGGGGTGGACCCCGGTCACACAGCCTCCTAGGTGCTTGTTTAAGTAGGAGACCAGGTGGGTGGGTGTCATTATCCCCATGAGGTTGTGAGAGAGTGAGACAGCCCATGCCAAAACTAGAGGTAGCAATCCTAGACCCCCAGCCCCAAAGGACCTGGCTGAAACACTTTATACCCAGGTGTTTCTGGAGGAGAGAAGCTGGGAACTCGAACTGCAGTATAAAGAGGACCCCAGAGCAGGCAGGAGGGGAGAGCACAGGACCGGAAGCAAAGGAGCCAGACCAAACAATGCTGAAGGAATCTGTGAGAGCCACGTAGGAGATGGCAAGAGGCTCCTGCAGAGAGGGAACTCCCCGGAGGAGCTCTAGAGGAAGGTACGGTGGAGTGGCAGGGTCAGGAACTGCCTGAGATCTCCTCAGCAGCCAGCAAAGCCCGACAGAGAAAAGGTACCGTAACAACTCTAATAGAGGGGCACTAGTGAAGCCTGGTACCATAATGACCCTAAAAGGGGTACAAGACAAAATTATAAATGATGACCTCAATGAGATGAGGGTACTGTGATGACCCCAAAAGAAGGTGCAAGAGGCATGATCATAAGGACATGAACAGGGGAAGGAGAGAATAGTCACACTGATGTTTTGTTTCTTTGTCTATTGCCAAAAGACGGTCAACAGTCCTCTAGGACAGGAGGCGTGGATTCCTTTTGGGTTTTTTTTGTTGAGGTAAAGGCCCTGGGGAGGAACCCAGCAGCTGAATACAAAGCTGAGGACACTTATACTACTGGTGGACTGGGCGAGGGTGTAGGGGTGGTGGAGCCCTCAGAGTCATAGGACAGTGGATGACGACCAGGTGGAACTGCACATCCAGGTACTGAACATACTCCTATAAACACCAAAGACATGGAAGGTGAGAACATGGGTGTGTGGATCTCTGTCTAAGACTCGTCCCTCACTTCAGCCGGCGGGCTGAGGTCCTATGGAAATCCTATGGAAATACACATCTAGATCATCTGTCTATATGTGTGCATAGTTCTCTGGAGGAGGAGAAAACAAAAGAAAAGGTCACAAGGACTCTTGGGAGGGCGAGCTACCCAGCTGGCCACTTGACAGTGGTCCCTGCCAGCTGCTGTTGCTGCGGCTTAGCAGACAGGCTCAAGTAGCTGTCTGCAGTGGGATCCCCTGATCTTCTGGGCTCCCAAATGGCAGTGGGTTTCCCTGGATCTCACCCAGGAAGGGGTAGGGTTGGTCCCTCATCACCTTTACCTGAGCTCTAGTGCCGGAGGATTATCCTTTGGTGTTTGGGGCTTCTGCTGTCTCGGGGCACCACAGGCACAGGGTGTGCCATGCACTGATACTGGAGGGCACATAGAAGTGAGAGTGCCCACTGATAGCCCCTCCTGCTCACCCTTCCACACGAACTCTCTTGCTAATTCATGCATCAGGCCCAGAGTGTGCCTGTTTGTGCAGCTCCAGGCATGAAGCTCCCTAGGGACTGGGCTAAGTAGGAGCCATGGTGGGGTGTGACCCTCCTTGGCTCCATTCAGCTGCCCCCCTCTAACTACTGCCCACCCACCACAGGCCTCACGTACTTCCTGGCTTCGCGCTGAGGGTCAGGTCAGGGGTCTGCCAGAGGGTCCGCCAGGGACCTAGCTCATAAGACAGGCTTACGCCTGTGCGTCACCCAAACTGCAATTTTTTTACCGTTGGCAGGCCCTTTTAAAACCCGCACATGTGCAACTCACTGCCAGCAGCATGCATGTGCAAATCAATGCCAGCGCTGCGCCACTCTCAGGAACAGGGATTCCCTGTCCTGCTGGAGAATGGGACAGGTAAGTGCCCCCTGACTTCCTCTAGTCCCATGCTAACTCGCAAGCAGACCCAGAGTGCACCCATTTGCATGCTCTGGTTGCATTGCTCCCTAGGAGGCTGGGCTAAGTAGGAGCCATGGTGGGGTATGACCCTCCTTGGCTCTACTCAGCTGCCCCCTCTACCTAGTGCCCACCCACCATGGGCTCCACTTACCTCCCGGCTCCATGCTGGGTCAGGCTGGAGGTCCACCAGAGGTTCCATGAGGAATCTGGCTCATGGGGGCGCAACAGGCTTACACCCATGCGTCTCTCACCAGAGCTGGGCCCAAACTGAAGTATCAGAAGTCTTGCTAAAGTCAAGGTATATCACATCTACTGTTCTCTCCACATCCTAACTGAAGGTGCTACAACATGACTGATTAATACAATAGTGGGTAAATGTCTCCTTTTACTTATAACTGTTCCCATCATGTTGTACTAGTCCGAAGAATTACAATATAAACCTGGAAACAAGCAGAAATTACAGTTGTCATTAGCAAGCACTTTTTTTGGCTTTAAGTTGATGAATCTTCTGCATTCTTAAAATAATTACCAAAAATTCAGGCAGTGCTTAAAAGCAACTGTTCAGTGATTTGACTACAGCAGAGGCTGAAAATAAGGTATTTGAAACTGAAACTCGCTCAGGAAAAACTGGATCCTAGACAAGAGTGACTTCAGGTGTAGAATACAGCTAGAGCCAGTGACTAGTTGTAAACAATGATTGTATATTATGTAAAGTCCTTTAGTAATTAAAATGGCAAAAGAAAAATGAAAGATATTTATAAACATGATAGTCTTTAAATAGAATGTTCTCAAAAAAAGTTTCAGGCACATTGGAAGATCTTTAATCTCTTATTTAATAACATTCAGGCTTTGAAGATTAATACACCAAGATAAAAGGAAGGAAGTTACTATCAAGATGATGGACGGGATGAAGACGAAAAACAGGGAAATGAAAGGTTATTTTATAAGCAGATATAAGTCTGACAGTCCTGAGTTTGGATCTGAATTGAAACTTCCCAGATTTACAGGATTCAGGGTGCAGGTTCATGTTATAATTGTTTTAGGATTGAGCAGTTCCACAACCCACCAAGTACCCAGTATATTATGGTGAGTTTGGGATGTGATATCTTGACCCGTGTCCTTTTCTGTTTATGAAACTGATCTAACCTTTAGTAGCCTGACTCTTTAGAAAGAAAATAGCACAGCTTCCGCTATGTTGTATGAAGAAAATAAAAGCTTTCCTTTAGGTGATGACAAACAAAAAGAGGGAACTATCTATAGAAAATTAGGCTGATTTCATGGAAAAGTAATGCAGTATTTTGTGGTCTCTCAAAAAGATACTTGAGCACAGTAAAATAAAATAAAATAAAATAAAATAAAGAGCTTAGGTAGTGATTCCCAAGAGAGATTCAGGAAAGGAAGAAAAATGCATCTCCAGTCTACTCCGTCATGCTCCCTCCAATAAACTGCAAAGCTCCTGAAGTGATGTAATAGTAAAAATGAAAAGTTAAAAAAATGTAAATATTAAAAACCATCCAGTAAGCCAGATGATGATGATGTAACACAGATGATAGACAAACAATATCATCTTAACCAACATCTTTCGCCCTCAAAATTACTCTGACACAGCTCTGTGCATTACAGTACTAAGACACGTTTTATAGTCATCTTTACCTTTAAGTAATCAAGCCCATATATACAATGATTTTAATAGAGTAGATCTTCATAGCACTTCTCTCTTCTTACCAGCATGACCCCTTGCTTTATCTATTTTCCTTTGTTCACACAGACACATTCAGTGGTAAAAAAAAACTAGAAAATTGTGGATATGAATATTATCATATTCCACTGCACTTTCTTGTTAGCGGACGCTGAATACTGAAGTACTGAATATATGTTTTACTTGTGAGACACACACCAGGACCTTTAATGAACTATTTTAATATCTGGGCAGTTCTTCTTTTCTTCGTAATAACTTTAATACTCCTTCTTTACTAGCATTGATCTATTTCAAAGCTCTTAATGGATTAAGTGTCACCAATCTCTCTGACTTGTCCCTCTCCAAGTGGCAGTTCTTTCATGGAGGCCAATGGCATAACACACAGTGTTTGCATGCACCCTGGTCAAACCCTGCGGGAGAGAGGTGGGGAGGAGGTGGCAGGCAACGAAGACCAGTTCCTGGCAGCTGCTGCTGCTGCATGCTCTGCCCACCCCAGCTCTTACTCCTAAAAACAGCAGCAGTGCAGTGGTTGTCCATTGGCTGCTGCTGCAAGAGCAATGCTGTGGGGCTGCTCTTGATGTCAGGGCTCAGACTGCAGAGGTGAGGGGCAATATTGGCACCCCTCCTTAGTCAGGGCTCAGGGCTGGTGCCTGTCTCGCCCTCCCCCAGTTATGCTACTCATCCTATTTCCCACTCTTCAGATCTTTCTTCACCTCTCTTCCAGTACCTGTACTTCTGACCTGCTATTTCCTATGTGTGCTGCATTGTTCCTTAGACTCTCTTTGAAGATCTAAGTAACTTCTTGTCTTTAAATCTTAAAGTGCATAATTGATGGACCCCATCCTGCAGCAAACTGAGCATCCTTGATTCTTACTGGCTTCAGGAGCTGCATGAGAGCTCTCATCTCCTCAGTGGAGTTTGCTCATCACTTTCCAAGACAGGACCTTAAGTATCTTCCGCTATAGGCTCAAACTAATAATACAGATCCACACAACTCTCCCCCATCATCTACTCTTCCATCCTTCCCTTATCCCAGAGTCTAATAGGATGCAAAAGTATTTTAAATTACACCTTTATATTTCTTTTTCTGTCTCTGAGATTTATTTTCTACAACTCACTCTACACACCCTTTTAGGGAGAATTATCTCATTATTTTACTATTTGCTATTAAGTATCTGAGAAGCTTTGGAAAGATGCTTATACTACAGCTGAAAAAAAATGAATTAGGACATTATGGAGACACTGAAAAATCTCCAGTTCCTGCCATGCCGGATATAAATTGCTCTGATATTCAGAAACACTTGAGAATGCCACTTAAGAGTAATTGAACAAAAGTGAAAGTTAAATTCCAATAATTAAAATGACCTTTTCCTGCCTAATGTATTTTACTAAGTTATAGTGTCTGAGGTTTTTTTGTTAGCATGAGAGAAGAGGAACTATTTCACCTGTAATGTGTCACATTTAGGACTAATTTATTTCTAATGCAGCTCCTTGAAGGGAGTAAAGAGTGAAATTGAACATGACAAGTTCACCAAGGGCACCAATAAAACCTAGTACTAGCCCTGTAAAATCATAATAGAATAAATAGCTAATTCAAGAAACTGAGAGCACCTTCAAGGCTCATAAGTCATAAAATGAACTGTTATATAGCCTTGGAGAAAGAGAGACAAAACTATACAAAGACCTATGAAGGAGATAGGGGATATATTTTAATTTTCCACTAAATATACTTAGATGACACATGGAAATCAAAAAAAAATGTCTGCTTTGAAATAATCAGAATTAAGTGATGGGAATTGTTGCACTCTGCCTTTAACTCACCATAGTTGGCACTGTACTGAATTTTTGTACAACTCTGGCTCACTGCAACTGTACTCTAAATCTATGCTGAAAAGTAGCATGAATACACACCCATATTATTGTAGACCAGGGGTGGCAAACCTGGAGCACACATAACACAAGTGTTACCTAGGGACAGGCAACACAACAATAGATAATGCAGAAAGTAGAAAGTAGATCAACAGATCGGGCAAGGAGCGCAGAACGGAGCAGAAAGCAAAATAGCAGATTGTGGGCAGGGAGCATAGAAAATGGGGTAGGAAACAGAGCAGCCAGTTGAGCAGAGGAAGAGGATGAGAGTGGCACTTGAGGAAAATGCAGGGCTAATTTGTGGCACATCTACCAAAAAGTTCACTTTCACTATTTTAATGTATGGGTCAGTTACATGAGTCATTCCATGCAAGAATGGACAAACAAGTTATATCCAGTTTTGAACTTACTCAGACTTCCTCTTCTGACAGTTGAGTTTAAACTCATCTGTTTTTGAGAACAACTGTGAGGGGGAAAAAAGAGCCAAGCAAGCTACCAAAAATAGTGTGTAAAAGGTAGTGGAGAATGAAAGTATCTCCAGATTTGTGTCCCCTGCCCCTCCAACACCCCAGTATTTTCATGACAGATAGATACACAGAGGCTGGATCAAAAAATGTCTGAAGTGGCTTTACCAGAAAAATACCCAAAGATTTGGGTATGCCACAAGATAGCAGCTAGCTGTTTTTCTGGAGTAAACAGGACACGCTTCCACCTGTCAGAAATCCAGTGCCTTTGGTTGAGTCACCACATTTCCCACCTGGCGGTTCAAAACCCAGTTTGTCTGACCAGTCCTAATTAGGGTAGTGGACTGGAGACCTAAGGAATATGACTGAAGGCTGAAAGAGCTAGGATTATTAGTCTGGAAAAGATCAAGTTGATAGCAGTCTTCAAATACCTGAAGGGTGATTATATAGAGAATGGAGACAAGCTTTTCTCTATGGCCGTTGGGGACAGAACTAGAAGCAGTGGACTCAAGCAGACGAAATTTAGGTCGGAGATAAGAAGGAACTTTCTGACTGTGGGTACCATAGCCAGAGGTGTACCAGCACCCGGTGCCCTTACATGGGGGGCACTAAATCAAATGGATGTAATTACATAGGGGGCAATTTACACAGGACCTGCACCAGGCACCAAACAACCTGACTATGGCTCAATCAAGCATTGGAACAGGCTACCTAAAAGAGCTGTAGAATCTCTGTCCTTGAAAACTGTCAAGAGTAAATTGGACAGACTCTTGACTAGGATGGTTTATCCAGGGGTGACTCTGCTTTGAGCTGGAAGTTGGACTGGATGACCTTGTGAGGCTTCTTCCAGCCCTACTTCCTATGTTCCTATATGGCTCATGAAGAGAGGCACCTGAACGAGTGTAACTTTTGGCAGGCATAGCAGTGGCAGTCTTGGGCTCACCATAGTGATATATCCATTGTGTGAATTTTACCTCATTGCAAATGCCCAACACAAAATCTGTGCACTACTACAGTCTTACTTAAACAGTGTTCTTGGTCTGGCTTTAAGTGGTACACAGGCCTTTTATATATTGCATTGGCACAGCCCAGGAATAGATATCTACAGTCAAGCCACAGTAAAACATAAATAAATAAATAAAGACACTTATCAAATAATGTTAACTAATGAATACATTTGAAGAGAAGACATCTATTCATAATTCGCCACAAGTAGCAAACTACGAATTCATGGAATAAATTATTTACTGTGAATTATGTGTTCAGCTCCAGTCAGAAACAAAAGGGAGGGAAATACATAATGGAGAAATTCTTCTGCATTTTCTTTATAAACCAGCTAGTTGAAATTATAATGTTTTCTATTTCTTCTCAATTATAAGCTTGTGTTGTTTATATTATAGTATTAAACAGAAAAATGCTATATTATTATTGCTTCTTATCAGTGAGTCTTTTAAAAGGGGTTAACGCTGCTTAAATAAGCTCTCTCAATTGTATACACAGTGATGTACTTACCATATGCTTACAACAAAGATCAGTTACAACAGAGAGTTGCTACTACATTGAACACTGCAGTAACCCTTTCAACTTCAAGGTTGTCCCTTTTGTTCTAGGTGGCTTAAAGTATGTCTACAGTGCAGTAATAGCAGGGATTAAAGGGAAAATCTGATACTAGCAATCTTGAGATTGTTAGACATCCTTTAAAGAGCAATCAAATATCATGCAACTGGCAATAAAATCATGAAAGTCTGCATCTCATAATACATAACCCTATGTGATCCACAAGGTCACTGTATTCACCTGTGACTATGGTTAACTCAGAGAAATAAAGAATTTGGAAAAGCTGCCTAAGGTTTTCGGAGTGTTCATCTTCTGTGGAAGGAGGAGGAGGAACAGGAGGATTTCCCTAAAGTGGATGATTTCATATTAAATAAGAAAATTCCACAAATAAGGAAGAAAACAATAGGATGTCTGCATTAAAGTACTGACCCCTTCTCTCATAGAATGTTGGGAGAATATTGGCCTGGCAAGATAGACAGGTCTCAAGCATAAGTTAAAAACAAAATAATTTTAAAAAATTTAAAATGTTTTTTGTCCCTATATAACATTTTTGCATAGTCCCCATCATGGTTGTATCTGACAGTCTTTAATATGCATCCCCGCTACACCCCTGTAAGGTAGGGAAGCATCATTTTCCTTTTAGACATGGTGGAATCAAGAGTGGGACACATGGGAGGTTCACACAGGAAGCCTACTGCCAAAGCCAAGAATCGAATCTGGGTCTTCCAAGTTCAAGGCTAGAGCTTCTAGCCACTGAACCACCATCTTAAATTTAGAGACAGGTAACAAACATCAAACAAGAGCCCAACTGAAAGACAAAGGAGTCACTTAGTACAGCCTCTTCATGTATAGTACCCAAAAAGTCATGCATATGGCAGCAGACACTCTAGAAGGGAAGAGTAACTGCTTCTTTGAGGACCTCAAGTGAAAGTATCCATAAAGAGAAAATTGAAATGCTGTTTAGTGTGGGTGGAGGTAAGAGATAAGAAAAAAAAACTGTTTTACCTGACTCTATCTCATATTCTTTGGAGGCAGATTGAAGGCTTATCATTTCAAGCCATCAGATTTATGTGAATATATATTTATATATAAATATCTCTGTGTGGTAAATTCAGTATTTCAAGGCACAACATTGCCTGAAAATACATTATTTTATGGGCATAGACAATCAGAGTTCAGGGGTGCATTAGTCATCCCCCTCAAATGGAATTCCATTAATAAATAAAGTAAAATGTTGCCTTTCAAACAGTAAATTGGTTACCATGCTTTATACAAATGGCTAAAATGACTTACAAAACCTAAAAAAAATCCAAAGAATTGTGTTTCCCCTGAATTGCTTGGCACAAATTCTTCAGCAACAGCTTTAAATTGTAATTTAGGAATTTAGTCTGTATACATGTACACAGGTACACTGCTTAAACCATGTTTGCCCCATTGGACTGAAAGTATATTTTAATGCTGCATATTTCACTGAAATTACAGTCCCTCGCAGCAGTGAATGCCAGCCAAAGTAATTTTTATCATCTTCATGCCTTGGAAAAACAGCTGACTTTTAGTTTGGCCATGAAAAATGAAATGTTTCTGATTTGATATCAATGATCTTTTCATAATCTTACAGTTGGTTTGCAAATGAAGAAGCCAAGTACAATCAATTGATCATGGTTGAATTAAACCATACACCTGATGCCCATCTTGAACTTGGATTTCTGTTACATTAGCAGTTGCTATAAGCATTTTAAGGTTTTGAATACTTTTGTAGACTTTCTGTTCACATCTTGATTAAATAACAGAGTAGTTTTGTAGACTTTCTGTTCAAATCTTGATTAAATAACAGAGTGTGTAAAATCAAAGTACTAGACAGATATAGTCAAGTACTAGGCAGATGTACTAACAAAAAAATGCCTTTGCTGAACACAAGTATCTGGGTTTTCCTATCCCTGTGTACATTTTCTTGGAAAATTTTACTTTTCAAGGAAGCTCAGACAGACCAATGTAAGACTTCCTTGTTGTAGTTTTCACCTGATTGAGGGACTGAAGTGAATTGTCATTTTTGTAAGAGATTGCCCTTCTACTGCTCAATATCCAGTGCCTGCAGAGTTCAGACAGAGTGTCTGCTGCATTTAAGACTTTTTGACCAAGTTCAATAACAGAAAGGAAATTAAACTTCTCTTTTTCAGCTGCTGTGCCACCAGTTCAAGCTCTTCTTTTATGATCTTGTATTACATACTTAGCAACCTTTCCAGCTGCACATAGTCCAAAACAGCTGTCATAAGTGGAAAATACAGTTTCTGCAAAAAGGGTGCATATTGTTGGGCAAAACAAACATGTCTGTGACATACTTAACACTTCACATTTTATGTCCTGAAATATGGCATCTCATTTCATTTTTGTTTAATTAATGTGATTTTTCAAAAATTTTTCAATGTATTATTTTCGGGGGCTGGGGTGGCACAGGTGCTATGCACATGGGGAGGAAGAACCGGCACCACACTTACAGGTTGGGGAACTCCCCTCTAGCCAGCACGGAGACGGAAAAGGATCTTGGAGTCGTC
>NW_017728886.1:96364615-96413153 GCF_001723895.1 Crocodylus porosus
GCTCTTTCCTGCCAAGGCAGGGGGTCGGACTAGATGATCTTCCTAGGTCCCTTCCGACTCTAGCTACTATGAAACTATGAAACTATGAAAAGGTCTCAAGCTTGAGGCCACTGCAAAAGCACTCATGGCTCGTCCTGTCAGATTCCAACAAAATCTGCAAATTCTGCTAAATAACTTGTCACAAGGACACAAAAAATGAAAGGAAATGACATCCTAGCCTGCCAAGATCCCAGACATGTCTGTATCACAGAGGATATGTAGCTTGCAGTTCCTGCAGTAGTAGCTGTTTGCTACATCTGATACTAAGTCTGACATAGGTCCCTAGCACACATGTATTTAATGGCATAATAAGATCTGTTCCCCAGTCCCAACAATTGCACATCCTGCCATACCATACGTGCAGCTATCAGTTCCAGCCTTGGGACTGTACCAGAGTCTTGAACAGGCTCCGATGTGGTCCTAGGGCTGAGACTGACAATCAGCTGATTGTGGGTCCCATCCCTGGAAACACATTGGAAACTACCAGAGATTCGGGTGCTATCTCAAGGCTGCAAAGCTGTCAACCAAGCAGTGGCATTAGGCTTCATGGTAGGGTACCTGCCACGCCTACAGTTTAAAGTGCAATTGAAACTAGCCACAGAATTATTACACATATTTTGTGGCATTCTGTGGTGCCATTAATTGGCTGAATGGGTTACTATTTAAAACATGATTAACAGGTTAATCGTGTCTTAAGTGTAACATCTACAAGTGGCAGCACCGTCATAGCATTTTCATGACAGTTATTGATCCTTAGATTTAGAAGTAATAATATATCATTCATTGGCAATACCACTATCCCATCTGTAATATATTAGAGAGCCAGCCAGGAGCCCAAGAAGAATAACCAAATCTAGTTTTCTATTAATGCATATGGATGCTGTTCTTTCTCTACTTGGACTCAGCCCTAAGGTCACCTGATGCATAGCTGTCTAGAAAAAAAAAGTCCAGATAAAGCCAGGGCAACTTGACCTGGAATATTACAGAATTTGCCTTCACATTTTCCAACATCTCATAATGCTACTTACTTTTTTTCTTTACTTTGAATGTTAAATTTGTTAAAGGGGTTAAATAGTAGCAAAATCTAATATATCATAAGCTTCCTGGTCAAGACCTTTTCTGATTTACTTTAGGTTCTGAAAACTGATTTATTTTGCACAGCTTATTTACTAGACAGACTTAGTTTCACCAGTTCATTACTCAGACTAGATAGTTTTTTTAGCCAATGCATATTTTATACGGTTTATTATCAGTCCAGCAGTTCTTGATGCCATAAATGGTTTAGGTCACAACACCTGGGAAACTGCCTTTCTCATTTGAAGATGGCAAATGCTGTTGCAACAACTGAGTTCATCTGCAGTTTATAAGCTAAGACTTTCATGCTCATCTAAGAGATATTAGAGGGAGCTCAAAGAGGGACCTTTGATTTGGGAAATTAGTTCATTACTTCCATATCCTATATTTGGCAACCATTAAAGAAAGAACCGTTAAGGACTTTTAATGGGGTTTTTTTTCCCCTGGAAGGTTCTGGGGGTCATACAGTGAAGGAATGAGTGATGGGGGAGGGGTGTTAATTGAGGGGAGAGTGGATAATATGGTGGGAAGGGAAAGAGTGTGGGAAACAGATGCCTTGAAAGGATCTGGCAGACAAGGTTCTTTGGGTAAATCTGATATCTTTTACTAGACCTGCTCAAATAGTTGGAAAAAAATCTTTGCAAGCTTTTGGGCACAAACACCCTAAGTCGTTTTTTTGTGCCCGAAAGCTTGCAAAGAATTTTTTCCAAATATTTGAGTTGGTCTAAATAAAGATATCAGATTTACCCAAAAGAACCTTGTCTGCCTATGTCCTTAGACCAACATGGGTATAACCTATACCCTTTAAAGGATCTGATGATTAACCCTTATTTGTATACCCTGCACAGGCATTTATAATACAACTAATTTAATGTAATGTCCCAAAAATCTCATGTATGTATTTTGGTATATATAAGCACTCTAAGTGGCTACACTATGGACCTGGGAGTTGAGTCTAGGTTTTACTTTTAGAGCTGCTCCTGGCTTCCTGGTTATTATAAGTGAGTCTCTTTTTGCTTCCTCATAGCTAAAAATGGGCCCTATAATAATTTTCTCACAAGCGTGTTTGTAGAGTTTGATTATTTGATGTGGCTAAAATGCTTTGTAAGTAAATACCAAGTGGTATTGTTGTACTTAAGTCAAATCAAAAGCTCCCTTACTCAGGCTTTAAAATGTGAATTTGAAGATAATTCAATGGAAAATACATTGCATGCTCTGTATACTTATAATATAAAATTTTTATTCAGATACCATAGCAAATGGTTCCAGCACAATTCCAATTATTAAAGATGTCTGCAAATGCCTGAATCTTCATATTTTTCATAGCACTTATTGGTAACACGGGGCATGGGTGACTTTGACTAAACCATGCAGATTGCATAAGCAGAGTTCAGGGAGTAGTTTCTGTAGTTGTTAAATAAATCATAAAAGTGCAAATTAAACTGTGAATCCCCGTCCAAACAATAGGAAACCCAGCTAGGTGGTAGTGGAAAGATGTAACTAAATGTACTTGAGCTTTTGTTTTACTGTAGTTGTAGCATTTACCATGGTATGTAGAATTCATGCAAAAGCATCTGAGGAGTAACCAAAATTTTGAGTAAGCAGAAGACCTTTTCATGACTGTTGCTTTAATTTAAAGAATGGCAGATAACTCTTCCATCTTGCAGGTAAAGTAAGTCTTCATAACAAGCTGGCATGCCACTCACCGATTCCTAAGAGGCAGTACCTTGCCTGTTTTTTAAGAAGGGAGGTTGGTATGTCCATTGTTCATGTATGCCCATTGTCCAGCATAAGCTCTTCTGCTGTGTTCTTTTATTCCTCTTTGATAAAATATTTTAAAAAAACACCAGAGGAAGAGTGCTGGCTTGGAAAATTTCATCCTAAGCAGCTAAAGTTATAACCAACTAAAAACAACCATAATGGCAAATGCTGTGCAAACAGAAATATAGGTGTTGCCATTTCTAATAGTAATAAGGAAGCAGACAAGACAATGCTGTCTTTAAGAGTAGAATGAAACAGGAGCCTATATTCATGGTAGAGAAATGCATCGATTTAGTCAAACTTGCATTTCAAACAGGTACTGAGTGGTGGAACACTATTAAGCCACATCTGCCACCCAGACATCTATTATTGTTACTGAACACGGCTATAAATATTGATCTGCATGTTTACCAGCAAGAGCTACAGCTTATCGCACCAAGAAGCAGATGAGAAATGCTTGTTTGTGTGCCAGGAGGTTAAAATAAATCTATAACTTTTGGTATATTCAAAGCCCTACTACCTGTCTTCCAGGAATCTTGACAAGTGTGCGAGAGAGGAATGGGGGAGGGCAAAGGATGCTTAAGTAGATTAAGTACAACACAAAACACAAAAGGGAAAGTAACAGTATTGCTACAATGGAAAGTTGCTTGCTGCCAGGCCAGATCTTAACTTCAGCTCCATTACAGATGCCCTACTCTTTAAGAACTACATTAGGAAACATTGTCAGCATGGATCAATGTGTGTGTCAAACTACTACAGAAGTTAGCTTAATTAATGGAGGAGCTTTAAATGATTTTAGGTCTGTTTTCCTAAATTAAATCAGTGTGTGCCTTTGTTTTAAATGTGCAAATTGGTTTGGAGATAGAGGACTTGAAATATAGTCTCTCAGGGCCCTGACACACATTTAATTGAAGGCCTGATAGGATCTGATGTGCATTCCCACCAGTGTGCCTCCCACCATGGTATACGTGGGTGGCAGGAAACGTGTTTGTGGGATCAGGGATCAGATACCAGTCATACCATTTGTCAGTGCAGGGGGAGCCTGGGATCATGATCCCAGGCTCCCCCTGCACTGGCAAATGGCAAGCCAGTCAGCTAATCATTGCTCCTAGTCTCAGGAGTACATTGCATTCAAGAGCTTCAAGGCACCCCAAAGCTGGGAGCCCTGATCAGGTGCCATTCCCAGGCTCCAGGGCAGTTAGGTAACCTGCATTCTCAGCCTCAGGGGTGCATTGGAGCCAAGGGCTCCCATGTACTCCCAAGGCTGGGAGCTGGGATCAGCTGACGACTGGCCACACGTGCAATTTAAGGTGCAGTGGGAACCAACCACAAAGTTATTACACAAAGTATGTGTAATATGTTGTATTAATTGCACTGTGAGACCAGGTTACTACTTATGATTAACTGGTTAATTATGTCTTAAGTGTAACATGTGCCAGGGGCCTCGGCTTCCCTACTTGCACTCTATGGAAGGTGCAGAGTATTTATGTATAAGCTGTGCTCAGTGGCAGGCTGAGAAAAGAAGGGTTAGGCAAATTTGACTTCAAACTACTTCCCTGTTCCTCCCCTGACTGCTGTGGGGCTGCTTCTGTGCACTGTAAGTCAAGCCCAGATGCCCGTAGCTACCAGAGGCATTGCATTCACAAGATGCAGGGGCTTCCCAGACACGTAAGTTTCCCCTACGAGAGCATTATATGCCAATGGCAGGGGGAACTTGGTATGGAGCCAGTACACCCCACAAGGAAAAGTCTCAGAGGATTAGATGAACAGGTTGTAGAGCTGCTACAATTTCCTGCTGAAATCATTAGCAGGATTTGCCCCATGGGTGTTAACTGTGGGACTGGAAGTGTGCAGAGCACAGCTGTTTGAGTTTTTATGGGCACTTGGCCATTTGCCTTTTGGATCATGGGAGCATAAGAATGGAAGGCATCCAACCAGTCTTCTGCCTTCGTAAGCAGCTCTTCATCCAATGGGTCCACGAGAACATTCATCCTAGTCCCTCTTTCACATAAATACAAAGGACCTTATTTTTAAAAAAACCCACCATTGTAACATGCCACAGGTAAAGAACAGGGGAACCAAAGTTGCCATCAGTGCCCTGCCACTGCAACAGCAGAAAATTAGTTACATTAAAATGTATTTAGGTGATTCTAGGAAAAGGATCACACTTTGTGCTACAGCAGAAGACATATGCCCCCTCCTCTCCCCAAAAAACAAGGAGTCCTTGATAGTCTGATGGTGGGGAGGGGGAGAGGAATCCCTTCCAGATCTGTTTTATCAGTGTGACCTTTAGTGCAAGAGTGGACCCATCCGTTAGATACCTGTGAGGTTCGTAATTACAGTCCAATTTGGACTGAAGGAGGCCCTGCCCCTATCAGTCCTAAGTTCCTAGGTTTTAATTGAGAAGTTTCAGAAAACGTCTACTTCAAGATCTTTTTGCCTTCAGATAGCTGCACTCTGCTCCCTCCACCTTCCCCAGAAAACCACTGAACACAAAAGCATAAGCATCCATACATGTGCTGTAAGTAGCTGACATCAACATTCAGTAACTCATTTGGGGTTGTGGAGTAGGCATTCAAATCCAGGCTTTTATTTCTGAGGAAAACATTAACTCCCCTTTTAAAAATTTAGCATGATCATATTCTGCTGGGAATTATAAATACAGTGCTTGAAATGATTTGAGTGAGGAGGGAAATTAAATCTTTTAAGGGGAAAAGATTTTAAAAGTAAAACATTATTGGTTCCTTTAGTTTAAAAATGGCTGAACTAGTTTAAGTCAAATGATATTCTGTATTAAGGAGACAGAGGTGGATAGGTGATGTTGCTTGCTAGGGTTTGGTGTTTTATTCAATACTGGTTTTGATGCTATGCGTGCATCTCTAAGATTTCTAAAACAAAAATTATAAGTTTATATAATGCCAAGGACAGGGTCACACAACCTGCACACAACCAGACTCCTGTCTGGACATCCACTGTGCCTAAAAGATAATACCAAAAATAGCACAAGTTTGCTCCCCTAAGAGAAAATCCTTGTACTTTGGCTTGGACTGCAAGCTTAATGCTTCATCCACAAAGGAAAAGAGAGTTCAGGAATGGAAATGCCTTCTCAGCATTAACTGTAGTGTTTGAAGTTGCTATAAAGCAGTAGGTAAAAAAGAAGAAAAGAACAATGGAGTGGAAGTGATAAGTATGAGGATGAAAGAGAAATGAGTCTCAAGGAAAGGGCATACGTGAGTGGAGAAAATAGGAAAGAAGAAAAAGAATGAAATGAGAATGAAGAGGCTGGGCAAACAGTAGGTAGGCATAGAAGAGAAAATTGGCGGTATATGCTATCTGAATAACCCAGCAAAGATTTGTAAAAAATCAAGAAGTCTTTCTATAAATCTTCAGTTTGCTGATCCTACATGCTACTAATATTTGATCTTTAGGCTTTAGTAATGATGGCATTTGGTACCCTATAAATATATATATTTCTGCACATATATCTATATGCACATACCTCAGATACATAAAAAGGTTGTACACTGAAATAGAAACCTAAACTTTCTTTATATCCATTCTGAAATTTTGCCATAGTATCACATATTTCAAGCTTAGTTACCAAATACCCTGCAAATTTCAGAGGCACAATCCTTCACTCTCTGTGTTTTTTATTGTAACATATGCTTGTTAGTAACTTGGAAGGGATTTATTTTTGTTTTGTGCTTTTCCCCTTTTGTCTGCACTATAAATGACTCAGATTCATAGGACACAGCAAGGCTTTGCTATGTGGAACACTGAAGGGTTTAAACTATTTGTGGTTTGTGGCTAGAGATTTATCCCATTAATCTTAAATTTCTGGTAGTAGCAATTTTTTTTTTGCATGTATGAGCTCAATAAAACAGTCATGGCAAAATGATTCCAGGCAATCTGGAAGAAAATTGATTTCTTTTTAGGATATATGTGCATGCTAAAGACATATAAAGACTACAGTTTCTTTATCAATCCAAATAGCAATTTTTCTTTACCAAGCAAAGCTTCTTTGCATCTTCCCAGAACTTTTGCTCTGACTGTCTGTATATAGCTAACTATTTTTGATTAAATAATCTAATTTTCCAGTCAGGTCTCTGATTTAGATCTAACATTTTGTCTCCTTATTTTAATATTATTCTTTGGATGGAAAAAAAATGGTTCTTAATATAAGGATCTAAATATGAACGTAAATGATTATTTGAATATTCATTCCTTTAAAATTATTTTTTAATTACTTACTCCCCTTGTCTTTGGCATCTTGCCCTCATTAATCCTTTATCCTTATCTATCTTTGATGCATTGTTTCAGAAATTGAAAGAGCATTCAAGCAATGAAAAATAAAACCTCAAACCAGCAGGAAATAAATCTCTTCATCATACAGCAGTGCACCATTTCTGTTCTTGTCAAGAAACTCCTGGTACACCAAATGAACTTACATAGCCAATTATTATTAAATTAAATTTATGTGCATGGTATGATGTATGACCATAGGAAATGTTTCTGTTTCATTTGAGCTTGGGAGTTGTGGAAATGATAGAAAAACATTTCTATTTTCAAGTCTTCTTTTCTTTTCTTTTTCTTTTCTTTTGGAAAATTGAGATGGGTACGTAAGATTTTTTTCCTTTGCCTGCCACATGACAATTTTGTGTGAAGCAATCATAATGCTAAGTTTCCTGAGAGATAGGCAAAGGCATTATTATGTTTATGAAAACAACTTGGTGTCCTGTATTTGAGGGCTGATAAAATTCATCTCTTTTTTTTTATAAGAGTTCTTATAGTATAGTGCAACTGCTATTTCCTAGTCAATCCCCAGACTGATGAGAATTTGACATAAAACTTGAGTTTGCTTGCTAGCCCTGTGATTCACATAAAAATCATACCAGTCCAACCATTTTGCTTTGTGGCTCATGATAGTACACTATTTTGGAGCATGTACAGCTATCTAATTGCTAAACTGGGACAACCTCCCCCCGGAAAAATAACGAAGCTGTGGAAGGTGATACTTATAATCATTAGAACAGGGGTTGGCAACATCTAGCCAACTGATCCAGCATGTAGACATAGGGCTTCAGTGGCTTTCAGTGGTGTAGGTTTTTTTTACTTTTCATTCCATCCAGGAAGAGCACACATCAACTGCTGAAACTTCCTTAGCCTGACGAAGAGTTTTTGAACCCAAAAGCTTGCTTAAAAATTGTTTTATTAAATAGTCGGTCTAATAAAAGATAGCAGATTCACCCAAATAACCTTGTCGGCCAGTGGCTTTCAGTGGCAGTCACTCTCCCCATGTGACCACAGGGAAAAGCAGCAGCAGTGAAAGTAGATTCATCCTAGTGCCTGCCTCTCCACCTCTGACCCAAGGTAGGACAGTTCTGGTCCTCAACCTGAAAAGGTTGACAACCACTGTATTAAAAAGATCAAGTAGTACAGACAGTCAAAAAGCCTGAGGCTGAATTGATTCATTCTTTGCAGATTAGTTTAAGCAGCAAAGAGTGAACCAATAAGCAAATGAACAGACATTCACTTTTGATCGAGGAAATGCAGCAACATGCTTGGAGTTGCTCAAAACAGAAGCCATGGGGAACTAGAGCACGGCACTCTGACACATAACCAGCATGGGCTGTGTATTCTCTTCTTCTTCCTGCTGCCCCAGAGGTCTCTGGGATTTGCAGTCCAGAAGTACAGCAGCAGGACTCTGCAGGGTTGGCTCATTATTTCCTCTTCCTGCTTCCAGGTGCCTCTGGATGCCAGTCCTCAGTCACAGCCAGCACTAAGCAAGCAGGACAAAGCAGCTCTGTACTTGAGGAAAGGGAGTTTACTCCCCACCCCACTCCATGGCCCCAGACCCCAGCAGGGGTTTGCCTGGGGGCAGGGCAGTATGCCAACCCCAATGCTCCAGCAAGGGAGCAGAGGGGTGGGGCCAGTCCTGCTCTCTGGAGCAGACAGCACAATCTAGCCCAGGGCTGCAAAATGCTGGGATGCTGAAGGAGTCTGATTTAACTTGAACCAGGAAGGGGTCTGGGACAGAAGTTTCATAAACCAGTTTGACCTAAATCAGTTAATTCTGATACTACAGTCAACCAGGATTATCTTAAACCAGTTTCAGCCATTTTGAAACTGGTTTATATGCACTGAATTTATATTCTGTTACAGGTTTAAACCAGTTTCTGATCACTTAAACCGGTTTATGTGTAATTGCTGTCCCTAGCCATAAGGTCAGTGGCTCTATTAAGCATTAGCCAAGCTGCACAGAAGTCCAGTACTGGGCCTGCTGATGAATTTCAGATTAGTACTAAGCTTTAGTTTGCCCTATTTTTGGAAAGAAACTTGCTTGGGGTCTAACCCAAGTAATCAATATTTCACTTTCTAGGGCTCTTTAAAGATATGTTAATGACACTGCATTCAATCAAATTTGTTTTTTAAAAATGTAGATCTAGATCTACAAAGTAATATTTTTATGACCTCTTCTCAAGTTATTGTAGAGAGCTCTCCTGAGTAAAGGCTTTTTTTTTGTTGGTCATGACAACATAGACCCAAGGCAAACTTCCTCTCTTGCTAAGAGCCTGTCTCAGTGTGAGCTCTTCAGACACCTTGTAGATGACAACTTCTGTTGGATTCATTCCTTTCTCTATATTGAGAGTGCTTGGTTTACCTAGTACTCTAGTTTATATCAGGTTTTCAGTAGTTCTTGTTTCAGGAGGAAACTAGACAAAATGAAGAGATTGTAGTGCCCCAGACCAATGCACTTTGCACTTCTGAATTTGTTCAACAGAACTATGTAAAACTGCATGGTTTGATTTATTTCAGGTTTGGACAGCCTCTGCAAAGTATTACTCTGTCAAAATTAGAGCTTTCTTTTCATGTGGTATTTTTTGTTTTGTTCTCTTTTGTTTTGTGTTTTTTATGCAGGAACATAAATTA
The DNA here is from genome assembly GCF_001723895.1 of Crocodylus porosus. NCBI lineage: Eukaryota > Metazoa > Chordata > Crocodylia > Crocodylidae > Crocodylus > Crocodylus porosus. The sequence goes on from NW_017728886.1 coordinate 96,374,420, forward strand.
GTCCAAATTGGCTCAATACTGGGCTCAGGTTGCTGCATATTAAATTGGTCTAGCCTTTGGATCTTGATAGCATTCAAGACCAGGAAAGGACTGGTAACATACAGGCAACTCTCGCTTTATGTGGTTTCGCTTACCGCAGTTTCGTTATAGCCCTCATTTAAAATACCTACCTAGTTTCACTCAGCACTGAGCATGTTTCGTTATAATGCTCAGCACAGGTGTGGGGAGAAGCAGGGGCAGCAGGAGCCCAGGATCCACTCTGGCACACACTGCTGGCACAGACGGGGAGAAGTGGTAGCAGCAAGAATGGGAGGGTGGAGGGCTGGCCAGTGCGAGTTTGGAGCCCAGGCTTGTGGGGCCCAGGAGCACAGGGTCTGCTCTGGCATGTGGTGCTGAAGTGGTCAGTAGGCAGGGAGGAGAGTCAGCAGCAGTGAGAAGGGGCAGGTGGGGGGCATGAGTGCAGGGTTTGGACCAGCAGGGCAGCAGGAGCAAGGGGCCCAATACCAGGGCCAGCAGGAGTGCCGGGCCTGAGCCAGTGCAAGCCGAGCCCACAGAGCTCCCCCACCCCTGGACTGCAGCCCATGCCCTGTTTCTTTCCAGTTATACATTCACCCATGGGGCACGGACACCATTTTGAGCCTGCAGCAATCTGGCGGTGGCAGCTTGTCCCAGTGCTGGGTGCCCTGGAGGGAGCCTCCACTGGACAAAGTGTGGTGTGGGCAGGTGGGTGGCCCCACTGCTTACCCCGTGCCAGAGCCCTGACTCAGGCCTCATGGGCAGGGCAGCTGGGGTTGTGCACAGGTGCACTGGTGGCCAACAGGTGCAGGCCGGCACTGGCCATCGTGGCAGGGGAACAATGAGGCCGGGAGGAGCTGATGCCTTTCCTGGCAGAGCCTGCATGGTGTCTTGCCAGGAGAGGGCCGGCAGGAGCACAGGGCCCGGGCCAGCAGGGCCCAGGGTCTGGGTCGGCAGGTGGTGCGAAACCAATTATCTTTATTTACATTAAATCCTATGGGGAAACAGGTTCTGCTTAACACTGTTTCACTTAGCGCTCGTATTTTCCGGAACCAATTAGGAGCGCTAAGTGGGGGTTGCCTGCATATAACTACTCAGCTGTTGAAAAACAGCCTTTCAGTAGAAGAATGCTTCGTTTCCTTCCTACTTTACTGTTACAGCACTAATGTCTGAAATTCATACTAGCTAAGGGAAGCTGCTTATTCCTTCACAAGAAGCTAAATATTCATTCCAAAATTAGCATAATGTGTTTTAATGATTGGAGTCCATCCAATTGGGCTCATCTGAATATATTTATAAAAAGAAAACAAAAAAACCAATCTATGTAAGTAGCAAATAAATGGAGAAGGATGGTGCTAGAAGAGGAAATAGTCAGAGAATATTATGATTTCAAGTAGTCTCCAAAGCAAGGAAAGAGCAAAACATGGAAATGAATCAAACTGTTGATGGCTAAATTTGGGTCATAGAGTTTATAACCTGTAGGCATATTCTGCCTGCTGCAGGCAGTTTTTAAATTAAATTCATTTTTAAATGAAGCAGAATACCTGTCACATAAGCAGCATGAGCAGCGTTAACCTTTGCAAATGGACTCTGTGGTTTGAGTAGAAAGTTATGCATTTTTCTCTGTTAGGAGTTACGAGCTTATCAAGATTCAGTATTCTGCTTCTGTGTCTGAAGCTCCAAGTGATGAGATTTACCTCTGATGCTGGACTGCAATAGCATGATAACTTGAAATGGAGAAAAATTTATTTAGACAGATGTGTTAAACAGATATATTGATTTATATTAGCACTTAAATGTTATGAACAAAAGAAGGAAAATTATTTGTTAAGAATAAGACCAGGTGTTTTAGATTTTGTTTGCTATAACATATAATAGGATTTCCTTTTATTGTGAGATTTGTGTTAACATTTTCTCTTGAAAAATCTGTTCTTCTAGCATAATTGTAGCCTGTTTTTCAGGGTTACAGAAAAATATGAACATATGAATTGTCATTGGAGTTGGTAAATAAGGATATTGTTTACAGTTCTTCCATTCAGTGATTTGCAGAACCTATGGTACCTACTATAGGTATTTTAGTATGTGAAAGAAACATTGATTTAACTTTCTTATAGCAGATTTTCAGAACTTCATTGATTGGGATGACTATTTTTTGTTTGGGTAATCAGTGACTTATACTTAATTATTATATCAGTTTGATCTCTTTCTCTGATAATCTGTGTCACATAAAATATTGTTAACATTCAATAAGTGTATCTGGTCAAACATACCAAAAAACCCTCATGGCACATTCATTGTGTTTATTTACATTAACAATTCTTATTGTCATCTTTATGATAGCTGATTAGATCAAAAATAACATGTCAGCTTGAAGCCTAGATAGTGATTCAATTTTAGAGTTCTGATAGCATGCATAACCATCTCAAGTCTAGTTCTTGTACTTTTATTATATTATCAAAACTCAATTGCATTACTGTTGTAATGGCTGTCGGCCCATACATTACTCTTTGCATTATTCCTAGTCTAAGCAATGAGTTACAGCACGTAAGAAGCATAAAGTCATGTCAGTTTCACATTATAATCTTATTTTATCTACAATGAGCTAATTAGTTTTGGCCTTTAGATGATGTCTGGATTTCTGCTATCTAGGAAAATCAGTTTAGGGAACAAATGGAATTTTAAAATGGAATTTGAACTCTCAGCTGTATGGAAAAGCTGTGAGTTCATTAATTTGCATGTGGAAGGCCTCCAAAGACTCACAGAAAGAGAATTCGATTACTGTCTCGTTTTGAACAATAAGCGCAAGTCCTGGTTTGGGGTTTCAGTTCATACTCTTTGTAGGCCAGAGTCAAGAATCAAATCCTCTAGATGGCAGTTTCTGTGAGATTGTATACCTTGAAGAGTTAGGTTGTCACTCAGTTCCGGTCCAGGATATCGCTTTGACTTAGAGATGGGAGAGAGAGCTGAAAAAGGAGTCTTATGGCTGTCTAGGTGCTGTTGGCAAGATAGAGGGAACCTCTTTGTTAAAGTGGATCCCAACTCAGTGAACTGAACCCACAACACAAAGGTTTCTTCCAAGATAGCTGAGAGCTAACAGAAAATTCCCTAAGGGGATAAGTACACAGACAAACTACCATAAATAAAACTAGGGTAAGGATTTACCATGAGTCAGCTGCTTTGAGTAATTACTTGTTTACACCATGTTAATTCACGGTACAAAAAAAAAACAATTAACATGATATAGGTTAGGCCTGGGGGTAAAGAGGAATGCATCTTTCTTGCTCATTCTGCTGCTCCTAGATCCCTCTTTTATGAAGGCTAAAACTCAGGGAGTTCTGGCCTTGCCTTTGCTCAGAAGCAGATAGTTTTGCTCATAAAACCTTCTTATTAGCTAACATACAGTCTTGCCATCTCACACCTGATTTTCCAGGAGCAAAAACAAGTAAGTCATGTAGCAAATGTTCAGTGATTGATTTTAGTTATTTGGATGAGATTAGTACCCTTCAGTTTGTTTTGCTTGGCTTAAAATATGAATGCAATACAAACTCCCTCTGGCAATTCCAGCAATGTGTCTCAGCCCATTCTTTGCACATTTCCTGGTCCTTCATTCTGGGTCTCTGGAAGTAAAGGCCACTAATACTGTTTGGCTTAATTACCATATTTACCTGAATCCAAAGACAACTTTGATTTTAAGACAGCCCCAGTAATCAGGGTCTATATATGGAAATTATAAATGTGTTATAATTTCCATGTATAGAATCTAATTAGTGGAAGGCTATCTGAAATCTCTGATCAACAGGGTTTGTTTTTTTTATGGAAAGATGACTCTTTATTATTTATTGTTTTAATTTTCTTTTTAGATTTTTTTTATTCTTTATACATAGATTTATATGCAAACAAAAAAGCCCCATAAAATCCAAAAACTTCTGGCTAAAAGCAGAAAACGTTCAGTTTTAGGACTTCCACTTTTACAACAACCTTTTGAAGAGAGAAAAAAATAAGTTTTTTTCCTAAATTCAGGGGAAACAAATATTATTTCTCACCAGCTGCAAAAAGAACTTATATAAATCTACAGAATTGTTATTTACCATCAAGCATGCCCCCAAATCAAACTTGCGTGACTGCAGCACCATGAGAGTCATTTCTTAAAATAATGAATCACATTCTCTGTGTTAATATATGGACCAATTAACAGAAGCATATGCCACGAAAATGAAAGAACAGGAGTTAAAGAATATAATTCCACCATCTTTTTGCTGTCTTGTTTTTTCCCCTGAGGTATTGCTGGTCACCAGGTGGTCTCTCAGGAATAATAAAATAGAACAGCTTCTTTTGAGGCAAATAGTGAATTTTTGCTTGCCTTCTCATATCTTATGCCACAAAAACTTTCAGCAACAACAAATGTAGGCTGCAGTATTATGGAAAAAAGTTCAGTAAAGGCTCTGTTTGCTGAACAGCTCTAGCCACATGTCAGTCTTCTGTTAGCTTAATTGACCTGTATCTCAACATTGACCACCATGAGACTACCTTACTTCAGTGCGACTGATCAGGGTGCTGCAGAGGTGTGGTCACACCCCATCTCCACCACCACCACTGCTAAGTGGGGGAGCACCTGAGCCATTTCTTCTCTGCTCCACCTCTGTATGTGCTGGACTTGGCAGGGGACAGTAACAGCAATGGGCAGGTTTCCTCTTCCTGCACCTGTTCCCTGCTGTTGCTTTCAGATGTCAGCCACTGGTTGGGAGCAGGTGCTAGATGGAGGGACCTGACCCCCAACTACTGCCACTGTCCCCAACTGACACAGGCACAAAGGGAGCTGTAGAGCACTACAGGACACACAGATGCACTGTAGGCATTCCTCTTACAGCACCTGCCCCCAGCCAGCAGGGGACAGGTGCTGGAAGTAGGAACCTGCGTGCTCCGGCCACTGTCTTCCTCCAAGCCCAGTTCTCAGGGCAGAAGTGGCTCTGGGACTTCCCCACCCCAGACAAGCTGGGGACAAAGGTGGCATGTGCCTGCTCCCTTCCCAGATCCCCAGGGTCCCCTGCCAGCTGAGGGACTCCAACCATGACCCATCCCCATCCTCCAGTGTTCCTCTGTAACAGCAACTCCTTGCCCCGTTATGGGGGGGAGGGTTACAGAGCCACCACAAATATTGAGGACCCTATAAAAGAAGGGTTTTTTTGGCTTGGAGCGGCAGCTGGCAGGGCTGGGGCTAGCAAGCAGCCCCTGTATTCAGGCCAGGTAATAGGCCAGGCTGATAGCGCGCTCTGCCCGACGCTTTAGATCTCTGACTGGGTTCCTTGGATGGATTTGCTAGCTTCTGCCTTCCCTACACTCTGAGGCTTCTCCTGATTTCTGAGGTGCCCCCTGCACCTGTTCACCTAAGACCCAGAATGACACCATGTTAGGACTTTAAGGATACAAGTAAAAAGCCTGGCAGTATTGACAAACATATGCAATTTTTTCCCTTCGGTATTGCTTCCTCTTCTTTGTTTCCTGTTCCTTTTCACTGCAGAATCTGTTGTCTTTTATGTATCTTGTCTGTGTAATGTGGCAATTTGGGAAAATGTTGTACATACATCTTCCAAATTACAGTTGATACTGTGGAATTCCTATATGTATCTGTGTCTGTATCCCATTATGTATCTGTGTCAGACTGCAAAGTCCCCTTTGAATGTAGGCATTTGTGTCTTTTTACCTCCACGTTTAACTGAAATTCCCAGGGTTAGCAGCTATAGGACTAACACCAAAGGGACATTAAATCTTAGTGATCCGTTATTCAAATAGAAGCATCCATGGGCAAAGAAGGTGGTCAGACAGAAACAACCAGTTTGTCACAGTAGGCTGGTAATAAAATGATAGATCAGCTTGGGAGTAAATTCTGTCATCTGATGAGACTGTCTGTAGCATCATTTGATTAAGGGGACAAAAGAGAAAGGGGGTGGGAGAAACCCTTGCGACAAGTGGATGTGTTACTGTTTTGTCTAGATCTATAAGTTTCTTCTGATATCAAAAGTAATAATGTTAGAATCCCTCCTACAGAAGACATCCTTTCTGTGTATTATACTTCAGTTATCACATGTCCCTGGAGTGGTGAGTGGTGAACCAGAGTGCCTAAAAAGTTGGAGCTCTGGGAATTGTGTATACACTGCTGGGGAATTGATTCAGTGGAGACATATAGGGAGTGCATGGGGGTGCCCTGACAGGCCACACTCCCTGTTTAGGTGATCGTCGGGGGGGGCAGGCAGGAACACTGGTGCCCCTCCTGCAAGCAGCGGCTGGGGAGTGGAAGCACCGGATGAAGCACTGCAGCCACTTCCAGGAGCACTGTGGTAGCTTCCCAGTTGGTGAGATTGGCTGCTGGGGGACCCCCCCACACACACACACACACACACCCTCTGGTTGGCACGCGATCAACTGCAGAAGACCTCCCCCAGTCGCTGACGGGGCACATGCCCCCCTTGATTAATATGGCACCAGTCACCAGTGTCTGGATCCATTTCTGCCAAGGGTTGAGAGGAATTGTGCCAAAGAGCTGAAACCTAGTGGAGTTTGCAGACCAAGGGAAGCTTAATGCACTTGAACTTAGGCTGCATTGGATTCAAAGAACACCAAGGCCATGTGACTAACAGAGGGCATTTTACCAGGTCTGCAATGCTCTGCAAAGAAATGTTACCAGTCAAAGATAGTGTAAGTGCACCTATTGGAAAGGTAAGACTCAAATACCATCTCAATTAAATAGTATGGTAATGAGTGTGATAGAGAACTCTCTCCCAGTAACTCCCCAGCCCCTACCTCTGGAAGTCCCTACCTGAGCTTTTCCCACTTTACATTCCTGCCTCTTATGACCTCTTCCTGTCACAGGATTAGACGAGGCTCAAAACTGAATATATCACACTGGAGTTCCACCAGCTAAAACAAGCCGTTGTTGACTTCTTGCATCACTAAAGCTCAATTCATGACCTATGGTCAAGAATCAAACCTGATGGCCCTGCATAAAAACAGAATTCAAAAAGGATTGTCCTGTAATTTCTGCTTCATTACTTTTTGGCTTGTTTTGTTTGCATCAGTATCTCTCCCTTTTTTATACCTATATCATCAAAGGTAGGTGTTTCTATTATTCACTAACATTCAGAAAGGTGACAGATTTCCCAAGTTCTGTTCTCAGTGAAATATGGCAATTAATTTGTGTGAGATCTTCATCAAGCTGCTTCAACTTCTCTGCAGAATGGGGAGAATAATGCGTACCTACCCAGTGAGAGAATAATAAACTCTAAGTATCAAGCACTATGAATGAATCAAGCGCAATGGGTTGGATAAGTACTATTCTTCCCATTTTTTTCAAAAGAGTTGAAACAGCTTGATGAAGTTCACACGAATCAATTATTCACCGAGAACAGACTTGGGGAAATCTGTCTCAATTCTCAATCTCTAGTTCTAATTACGGGAGAGCATTCTCTGACTGGTATTGATGGTAAGAATCTGTGCTCATAACTCCATAACTCCGGCACCTAAACCTCTTCTGTTCCACAGGTTCTTTGAGATCATAATGGTTTTCTCTAGTTTTTCACCTCTTTACATTTCTGTCTTTAAATCGTATCATAATGATTATTTTTTCTAGCTGGATCTTACTTTTCCTAGAGATTTTTCAGAAAAAGGCAGGAGGGAATTGTAGAGATATGGAAAATTCACTTCTCTGCAGGTTACAAGCATAGCAAATTCTGGTAAATGAAGAGATTACAGACTAAATATGGAGAGTTTCTTTTAAAGTATTCTTAAATTTTTCCCTTTTATTGTATAATAGTCATATTTTCTATTAAAAGCATGGCTACAAATGGATAAAAGGCAAATAAAATGACTGAGGTTTTTATAACAAGTTGTATACATTATAGTATATTATACAGAATAAGCACATCATTAGAAGCCATAGAGATGGTTATAACCAACAATGATTTGTTGGACTGTCTAACAGCTGATGAAACCAGGATTAAAACCTTGTGAATCATTTATTAAAGCTTTTATAAATATAACCCTGATAGAGTGTGAGCAAGTAATTTGAATGACAAATAGGTTTTTACTTAGTATTGTTTTTCTATTATCAGCCATTGTAATACATTCTGAGAGAAAGGAAGTGCCATCAATTGCTAGGATCAATATTCTTTGTAATTCTCTCAAATGGCTCAGTAGGTAGAATTTTTTACTGAACTGTAAAGTATTTCCATCAAAAGGAAAGGTAGCCCCAGATGGGACCCAAAATTATCTCAAGACTCCTGCTTTCTGCTTCTCAGGAACAATGATATGTACTGCACATCTGCAGAAAAAGAAGTTGTACTATCAGTTACAAAACTGAGTTTCACTTATGAGGCTTGGAAGAACAAGATAGGCGCATACATTATGTGTACTGTAGATGGCAGGGAAAATCTGGTTTCGGTTATTCTTTTCCTGTTTTTTCAGTTAATAGATTACGAGCGATTTTGTTTGCTCTGGTGTGTCCAAGTTAATTAGCTAATTGTGTCTGTTGGACACAAGTAGAGATATACACATTAATTTGCATGTGTCTTTTTATCTGCCTTTTAAAGAAATTTAGGTTATATATATCTCAGCTTCTATCACTGTTGCAAGGAATTTATAGTCTTCAATATAATGAGAGACAAGAGATAAACGTGGAAAGGAAGAGCAAGTAATAGTGAAATAACAATAAATTGTAATTACTGTATAAACAATAATGTTAGTCTAATCTGAGTTTTTTCTTTGTTTTTCCCCCCAACATTTCATAGCTTTGTACAGATTGTCTGACCTCTATTGGATATACTGAGTGGAAAATCTCCATTACACAGTTAGAAGTTGTGGTGCATGTCTTCTCCATGTCAAATTTATTCATTTGGTTTCATACCTAATAAAGAGTCGGTATGAAATCAAATGAATAAATTTGTAACTGGGTATGAAATCAAATGAATAAAGAGTGACTGTTCACTTGCACTAGGAACTTGAATTTGCCTTGGATACATATATCAAACATTACTGTAACCTAACTGAAGAAACTTCCATGCTATAGACCTCCCCGTCCAATCCAATCAACAGTGAGGTTAACTTAGTTATAACAAACCTTCCTTGTTTTCACTGAAGACCACCCCTGCATAGTGTTATGGTTAGCAGATTGGGGTTATTTAATTCTCTGGGGAAGAAGTTCCAAAGCCATTCCATTTTTCTCAAAGAACAGCCTATGCAATACCATCTTTTCTTTGTCCTGGTATCCTGTTGGTTTAAAGTTATTTTAGGCATTGCTATGTAGCTGCATTTTGCCAGTTGAAAGTATTAAGCAGAAATGTGTTCAAATAGTGCAAATTACTCCTATTTAGTTCTGTGGGTACCTTCCAGCTGAGAAATAATTCACGTTAATGAGCCGCTGTGCCTACTATAAATGGAATAAAACCAACAGTTGGGAAAGCTATTTCTTTCAATTTTTTTACTCTAACTTGATCATATTGCTCAAAAAGCTATACCAACTGTTTGCTTATACCCAGCTAAAAGTGCATGCCTTCATGATATTTTATTTTACAAATACAGAAATCAGTTGTTAGCTAAGATTTTAAGGTATTACTTATGAAATTAGTATATTACTTAAGAACAGATTCCTATTTTTTATTTTTTATACAATAATTCATACATTCATTGAGTTCACAGCCAGAGATCATCTAATGATGGTTAGACCATCTAATCTAACTTCCTGTATGTAATGGCATCTACACTTCACATTCATACTTGTCTACTGGTTCCAATAACTTCTTTTTTTGGCTAAAGCATGTCTTGTAGAAAGCCATCCATGTCAGTGCTTTCAAAAGATGTCAGTAGAGAATGTACTTCACTTGCAAGCATTTTGGTTAATCTCTCCCTTAAAAATGTATTCTTTTTCATTTATTTCCAGTTTGAGTTTGTAAGGCTTCAGCTTCCAGCCATTGGTTGTTACTGTGTCTTTCTCAGTAAAGAGCTGTTGGGTAGCCAGAATTTTCTCTCCATAATCAAAAAGCTGCTCAGATTTGTTCTTAATAAGCTAACCATATTGAGCTCCCCAATTCCATCACTGAACAGCACTTTATCCACCCCTTGAATAATTCTTTTAAAAATGTAAGCACACGAGCATTGGGCAGTAGTCTAACATACCAGTGCTATACAATGAGGTAAAATCATCTCCTATTACTACACATTACTCACCTGCTTATTTAGCCAAAGGAGGACATTAGCCTTTTGTGCACATGATTATACTTGGGAGCTCAGAGTTTGTCTTCCTCTATAACCTGTAGAGCCCCTGCTGTCAAGGATCCAGTCCTCTATTCTGTACATATAGCCCACATTCCTTGTTCTTAAAAACATACCTTTGCATTTTCTTTGAATGGACTCAGCATACCAAGTAATCCGGATAGCTATGTATTAGAGGTATGTGAAGCTTTGGTCACTGATTTGATTTGGAGGAGATTCAGCCCAATTCAGCAACCGAATCTCTGAATCTGAATTGAAAATCAGGAGACCTATTAATCTCTCCAAATCGAATCAGAAGCCTCTGATTCAATTCAGAGAGATTCAATGATTCAGCCATAGACACAGTTTTATATTTTTTTTCTACATACCTCGAGGTACTGGGAGGCATGGCTCATGAATGCTGAGATGGTGGGGCAGACAGAGCATGCCATGCTTGGCAGCAGACCCAGAAGTGGGCCAGAAGTACTTCTGGTCCACTTTCAGGTCTGTGACTGGAGCCTCCTGGGTCTGGGGGGGCAGCCAGGGTCCCCCCGGCAGCTGATCATGAGCCAGAGGGGGCAGGGGGGGTTCCATTACCAAGTGTGTGGGGGACCCCACCCCTCCGCCCTTCTGTGGGATGCTCCATCCACCCCAGCATCTCAACATTCACAAGTCACACCTGGTACCTCGAGGTAAAAATCAAATCAGGACAGTGATCTGAATTAGCAAATCAAATCACTGTCCCCCGAATTGGGCCGAATCCGAATCGAATACCGCCTGCTTCACACACCCCTACTGTGTATGACAATCCTGTTCTCATTTTTGTGTTATCTGTAAATGATATTAGCTGTGAAATTCACGCTTACTTCTAGATTTCTGAAAACAATAATAAAAATCTTTGGGCCTAACGCTAATTCATAAAGAACCCCACGTGAAATGCCCATATTCTGTGAGAATTGCCTATTAATAACTACTTTTTGAGATTTGATAGCCAATTCTTAATCCATTTAATGCATGCTTTCTTGATGTTGTCTATTGCTGTTTTCTTTAATCATTATGTTAGGTGAACTTAAGCATCTTACCAAAGTATATTACATCAGAATGGTTACCTTTCATCAAGCAAACTTGTAGTCTGACAGGTGAGTTTGACAACTATTTCCCACAAAACCATTTGTATTGCCATTAGCTACCATATTTATTCAAATCTAAGATGAGTTATTTTCCCCATTCAACATGGTGGGAAAGCCCCTGATCCGAGATTTGAGTATAAGATCCAAGGTGCAGCAGCTGTGGCTCTAGGTATGTGGTTGGAGTTGGAGCTGGAGCTGCTGCTCACGTGTCACTTACCCCCTTCAGTCTCTGTTCACCACTTCTCCTGTTTCCCACCTCTGTTTACCTTCCTCCGGCAGCTCCAGATCCTGCTGGGGTTCTGCTCTGGCCAAGGACAGTGTGTATGGAGCCTTTAATGCCTCCAGCCCCAGCCTGGCCACACAGCAGAGGCAAATGCTGTCTGCTCCTTGCCCACAGCCAGAGTGGGGTCCCAACAGGATCTGGAGCTGCAAGAAGAAGGTAAGCAGTGGTGGGGGAAGGTCACAGGAGGCAGACAGAGTGGGCAGGTAAGAAGAGGAGGGTAACTGAGGATGAGACACTAGCGGTTCAGGCACTGTGGGGAAGGGAACGTGTCCAGATGTTCAGGCATGGCAGGGCCGGCAGGAGGGGGCAAAGTGGCAAGGGTAGGCAAGTAGGAGGGGCAGGTAGAAAGGGTGTACGTCAGGGGGAAGGCAGCTGGGAGTACAGGTACCATGGAGGCAGGTGTGGGGTGTGCAGGAACTGGTGGGAGGTGGGGGTCAGACAGCCAGAGGGACAAGTAAGGAGAGGGGCAGGCCATTTGACTACTGACATCTACCCCCATGTCACTGATTGCCCTGCTGCAGTGGTGGGGGGAATGAAGGTAAGATGACCATCCAAAAATTAGATTCTAGACATGGAAAATTATAAACAAATTTATTAATTTTCCATGTCTAGAATCTAATTATTGGGGAGTCATCTTAAATCCAAAGTTGTCTTGGATTTGGGTAAACACTGTATATTGCTATCACCCAGTTTTGTGTTAATTAAATTCTATATTGGCTTTTCAATTATTTTGCTAAGGATTGATATCAGGATAACCAGCCTGTAGTTGCCTCAGTCACTCACTTTACACTTTCTTTTATATCAGTACAGTATTAGCACTCTCTGTAATTTCCCTAGTATTCAAAAATTTACTGAAAAAGAACAGCAGGATGTTGGAGATCAATTCAGTTTGCTCTTTAAGGACCCTTGGGTGCTTATTCAAATTTGTTGATGTTAAAAAGTGTTGTATTAGCAGATTTGGTTAGTTTCCCCCTTGATTATGAATGGATTGGAAAGTACATCCTTCTTATATGGTACAAGTATATCACCCTGTTTCTTTCCAGAAATATTTTTTAACTCTCTGTATTCCTGCATCCTTATAAACCATCTAACCTATCACTTCTAGAATTTCTACTTTCTTTATATCATTAAAAATCCCTCTAATCATTTGCTCTGACAGCCATGAGGTTACCAACCGGCACCCAGAGGTTCTTAACTTCCCTTATCAATTTTTTACTCTCTGTAACTTCTAGTTCATAATAACTGAATGAGATTTCTTTCCAATTTTATTTTTCATTTGCCATAAATAGTTTGTTCTTTTTATATTTCTAATCACTTCCTTCACCGCTGAACAAGAATGATATTATTTTTTCTTTTTGTTATGATTATGGGATCTTGGCTTTTTGGCATTAAAGTTTTCTTAAAAAACTGCACTTTTAATTTTTTTTTTCTCCCAGGCACTTCAGTTCATACTTTCCTAGCCATTGGGAAATTAGCCCTTTTGAAGCACTAAGTATGTTAGTTGCATATTGAATGAAACCATGTTATGATCACTAATCCCTAGGGAACCCTTGTCTTCCAGTCCAGTGATTAATTCATCTTTATCTAGCTTCATGAAATCCAAAGTACCACATCGGGAGCAATATCTGTTGTGTTAAACAATTTTCTAACACTTTTTAGAAATACTACAAGATGCATAAGATCCATAGCATCCATCTCTAAATCGAAATACCCAGAACAAAACATTTTTTCTTTCCCCACGCTTAAAAACTTTATCTATGCTATTGGCTAATTTGAGCTGCCCAAAATAGCATAGTAAGTTAATTGAATAGAAACAATGGAGCTAGACTTTTTATGCCCTGAGAATTTGTCTGCAGATGTCCTGAACTCTAGCCTAGGATCCTTTTTTCCCTAACTATCCATAAGCACCTTCTACTCATATGCTGTCAAAATATTGCTCACTTGGTACAGTAATTCAATTTGTAATAACACTAGAAACTTTAATCCTCAGTCATCATTGTACATTCCACTAAAGTTCCTATTATGCATTTCTAAGAATTTCTTATTAAGCATTTCTTAAACTCTCAAACATGATAATGGACATGTAACATACAAAAGAGACAACTATCCTCTCAGGGAATGGTCTACCTTAGTTCAAGATTGTAATAATTTGGTAATAATTACCTCATTCCAGATGCAAAACCTCCAGGCAAAGAACACAGAATAATAAGTGACATTTACCTGAGTTCCAGATCAAAATTAATTCAATTCTCAAATGCAATAAACCATATATTTTCAATCGTCATAAACTCCCCAAAGGTAGAAGATTGCAGGGTCGAAAACCATGCATTCCTATAGTTGCAGCCTCAGAGGATTTAAAAAAGACATCACATTTTACAACTCTCAGATAACATTAGGATACATGGTTCAAATGTCTATCGTTTCTTCACTCTTTTGACACTGTCCACAGTGTTCTAATATTCTGTGAGCCCCAAGCCTTGGATGCATTGTGATCTTTTAGGGCAAACAAATGGACATTTTGCTGGTCATTGGCTGTTAAATATTCTTTTAAATTCCCCATCTTTTTCCCAGCTGCCTTTTAAATACTCTTGCTGAATGACTAGGTGTGCTCAAAATCGAATGGATGCAGTTTTTCAAAGAACTTACATTTACACATGATTCTGCTTGGGTTCTTAGATGGCTCTCATCACTATTGTGTCTGAGCAAGGTAAAAGCAAAAGCATTCAAACAAAGCCAAGGATAGAAGAAACTATTATGAAACGCCTTGAAAATTAAAATAACTTGCAGCTATAAACAAAGGTTAGCTTTCCACTAAGCATGACTACTTTATGGCACCAGCTCTTAATGTTGAAAAAAGTGTTGTAGAAAGCAGCTTTCGCAGCTTTAATGCTGTTGCCATAATAAACCTAAAGAAAAGCACTATGTACTTGAGATTTTCACAAAACCTGAGGATCTCAAAGTACCTTGCAAACATTAATGAGAGTATATAAAACCAGATGAATTGTTACCAAGTAGCATGCTGCTTATGAAGTCTTTAGAAGTTTTAACTTTCTGTTCTAGTTTTAGCAATGATGGGCAAGTCTCCACACGGGGTAAGCGCAGAGTGTGTTGCTAAAAAACAGAAATCCAGTCCATGTATTTCATTTTCCCTTTTGCTATTGATTCTGCTGCATATCTGTAGAAAGCAATGATACCGAAACCAGGCAAGACTCCATTCCATGTTTTCCACCCGCTCTTTACCTGCATCTCTGTATAGTCCAGTGTTTTGTGCCGCACACTATTGGCTGAACCCAGAGAGCAAGAATTCCAGCTGTCCGTGCCAACAAAAGAAGGTTCCTAGAGGGTCCCTAAGTCTAGTCAGCCAGTTTGCAATTCACCTTCTTCACAAAGAAGGAACTACCTGAGCAAGGGCTACCAGGAAAGGAGAAAAGAAAAGGTAACCTGAATGGGGGGGTTACTTTGAGATGCTGTTGATGCATGAGCCTGTTGTTTTATTTCAACAGAAAAAAAAGAAATACAGACAGGCTTATATTAGTGATATATCCCTATTAAACTAGGTTCAGTTTTCTGCCTGAGTCTCTGTATGTTGAGCTGTATCCTACTGCAAATATAGCAAGGGGGGTTTTTTTAAGTGTATGATTTCATTGTCATTAACACTTTTGTTTTTTCTACAAATGGCTCAGTAGGTGTCCGCTCACTGAAATCAGAGTGTGCACATTTGGTTGGTGAAGTGGGAAAGAAATAATGCTATAGACTATCTAGAAACAAGATTTACAGGGAAAAATTATATTAATTCACCCTTTATCAGAACAAAGCTGAGATTTATGTTCTGAGACATGCAGTATGTCAGTAGGATTTTCTAACCTTGTTTTAGATGCATTATCTTTCTGCTGGGACTTACCTCCTCCTTTCTAATTAAATCTGTTCAGTTTGATTGGTGTCTATGACAGGCATCTCAAAGGAAAACAAAAGAGCAGCCTGTGATTGAGTGCTTACATGTGGACTCTGAAGCTTCAATCCACCTGTACGGTTTATTTGTATTTTTTTAAAGAGGGGCAAAATAATAGGCAAAATTGTTATGGATGTAAACAGCTTGTTCTGTTCATATGAAACTAACACCTTGTTCAATTCACATGAAACTGAATGTATGTAACCTAAACTAACCCAGTATTCTTCTCCAACTCTACCCTCTCAGCTAACTTAATGCATTGTTTTTAAGTTTCTCAGCACTTAGGAGGACATACATGAGATACTGTAATTCTAGCCATTATTTTTTGCAGCCTCAAAGGGTATTCTTTTATGGGGTTAAAGGGTCTTTTTCCCTTTTTCGTCCTCTCTCACAACCCAAGAAAACCCAACAGATTTAAGATTAGAAACAATCAAACCCTATCAAAGTATCAATATGGGGGGGGAGAGAAAATAGCTATTGTTTGTTACCAAAGCCACTGCTATATTGCAAAAGGCATTACTAATGATTTTTCCCAGATTATTTTTATCTTGTTTGGATCTCTTAGTCATTAAAAATACTGGCAGTCTTCAGTTTGGATTTGGCCAATTGGAAGGGTTTAATCTGCACAGTGTAATTGGACCTAAAGGCAGGCGCTCATTTAATGTCTGTGTGGTTTTTAGGCCTGTGTGAAGCAGCTAGTATTCACTTCAGATTCAACCAGTTCGGGGGACAGTGGTTCGAATCGCCCCCAAGCCATGCTCACTCTCAATGGCTACCCACTCTCCCAGCTCTTTAAAAAAAAAGCCCCAACTCACCAGCTGCTGCCAGGTGGGGGGTGATCCCCGCTGCTCCCCGTTGTCCCATGCTGCATGGGGGGCTCTGCCATGAGCTCCCAGAAGCCCCAAGGCTGCTGCAGCAGCAAGCGAGTCAGGGCTTTTCTTTCTTTTTTTAAAGGACCAGGATCTGGGGCATATGGGGCAGCCATGTGGGGGCTGGGTGGGGATCAGAGGGTTTGTAACAGAGCCCCCTAGGCAGTGAGGGGCAGCAGGGATCATCCCCCCCATGTGGCAGCAGGCGGTGAGTGGGGTCTTTTTCTTTTTTTTCTTTTTTTAAAGAGTGGGAGCTGAGGCCAGGTGGGACAGCCATGGTGGGTCTGGGACAGCAGGACGGGTCGAGGGGGGCACTCAAGGGAATTGGGAAGCAGGAAGGGGATGGGTTCTGGTAGGGGTCCCCCCATGGTCCCCTCTCCTCTCCCCGACCTCTACTTACCAGCATAGAATCTGTGTCCAGCTCCCTGTGGCTGTGAGTGGGGACTGCCCAAATCGCCAAAGCTCTCCAAACCTTTTCTGAATCGATTCGGAGAGCTTTGAATCAATTCAGAACTTTTCATTGGTCCTCTGATTCGATTCAGATTCAGAGATTCAGCCACCGAATCGGGCCAAAACTCCTCTGACTAGAATCAGCACCCGAAGCTTCACACAGGCCTAATGGTTTTCTCCCCAAATCTATGTCTTTTTGTCAAAATGTCTAGACTATGTAATGTAACAATCCCCTGAATGAGGCTGAAAAAGAACAAATTGTAGTATTTACAAAAATAGCCAATCCAGGAGGTTTGAAAAGCAATATTATGTCTGATCACAAAAGAAATAAATGCGCAGTTAAGTTACTCCATTAATTCAGAGGTTCAAAGTCAGTAATAGAAAAGGCTTATATTACCTCAGTCCCATATACTTTTCATGTTGTTTTTCATATTGTCTGGCTAAGGATCCATTTCTTTTAGTAAATCACAAAGGCTTTCGTGTCAAACTAAGGGGGTTTTGGTTTTCAAATCTTGGTGTGATGCCCCATTCTGCAGTGAAATTTCATTCCTGTCAGCTGGTACTAAACAAGTGTTTTGCACAGCTTTGCCACTGTGACTCAGTTTTAATAAGCACCAAGGCTTGTCTTGGGCCAGCGGTTGCCAGTCATATTGAATTATGCCTGATGGTATGGTGGCACTGACAGGTGGATAGCAGTGGTTCAGAAATTCAAAATGTGGGCAGATTTGAAATATACCAGAATCTAATCCAAACAGCATGCTCAAGCACAAGAAAAGCAAGGGAAATTCTATATTTTACACAGATTCTGAAAATGTAAATTCAAAAACATCTGTCGCTATCATCTTTTTTGCTTTTTCTGTGTTTCTTGGATCAACCACACCATTGGTATTTAGACTTGCAAGGAGCTGTTCAAAGTACAAATTAAATAACTTGACAGTATACAGTATAAAATACTAGATAAAGAGACATAAAAGAAACTGCTGCTAGGAGGTAAAATTTATTCCACCCCCCGCCCGCCCTCCTGCATCTTATGGTATCTCTTCAGTTTCAATGATATACATTTTCTATTTTCAATAGTACACAAATTCATATCTTCATATCAAACCATTGTCCCAAGAAGAAGTGGATTCAAAACCTGGAAGTTGAACAACATAGAATCAGAAAGTTCGGAAGACCGCTAAGTCATTGTGTCCTCATCTCTAGCTTTAAAAACTGTTTCTATTCCTGTTGTCTTGCCAATTCACATTTTACCAAGCAAGCACTTAAGAAAATCATTGCAAGACTTACCAGTCTTGACATTTTGTTTCTTTACATTTTAATTGTGATTCATTTCATTAGTTATTTGTCATACCACTCACAAGTATTCTTTTCAATAACAACCTACTTTCACTAGCTTTTGTATAGGCATGTTTCACAGTCATAAGCCACTAGGTCCCAAGGCAAATATCAACTAGAAAATACTTTGTGACTTTATAAACTCGCTTTCACATCTAAGTCAAGTTGGAATTCAAAATTCCAGATATACTGGACATGCTTTTACTGTAAAATTAAAAATTGGTAAAATTGCTGTGAAAATGGTGAAGCATGCTTTAGCAAGGTACTACTGATCTGTTAACTACCTGGCGGGGCACATCTACACAAGACACTTAATGTGCAGTAAACTAATTCTACTGTACATCAGCACGTCATGGCAAAAACCATGCTAATGTACTAATGTGCAGTAGAATTAGTCTACTAGACATTAAGCATCACAAAAAGACTGTACACCATTGCTACTGTGCATTTATGTAGTACTTCATATTAGCAGTACTAAACTTAAATGTGCAGTATCAACAGCACATTAATTCATGTGTAGCTGCACCCAGGGTAATATAAAATTAATCAATTTCCTGATTTTGATATTGATTAATAAAAACTCTATCATTGCTGAAGATGATATTCCCTACATGCACATGGTACATAAACAGAAGTAACATTTTAACTGAGAAGCAGCTTTCAAATTTTAGAATGAAACAAATTAACTGATTGATATAGCTACTACAAGTATTTTGTTCCATTTTGAAGTGAGCAGATGGAAGCAATAGATCATATCCACTTGTATGAAGTTGACTGCAATTTAATTAAGGTCATTTGAAGTTGATAATCATACAGAGTACAGAGCAAAGCATGAGAGATTGCACAAACAGGCAGAAAGGGCACTAGTGAAATTACACAATAATTATCAGACCAAAATTAAAGAATACTTTATATAATTAAAACCACAGTTTTAAGAATGCACAATGTATCTACATCAGTTGGAATTCAGCCAGTACATATTAATCTTGACCACAAGTTGTCAAAGACCTGATGTTTTTTCCATCTAATCTAAAAAGTGTTTGCTAATTGAGTTAAATTAAAGCCAACATTCAGAAAACATAAAATCTTACATATACTAACTGTATGTATTAGTTTCCATGTTTCTTTTGAGTAGTAAAGTTATCCCTATGTGTATATAGGGATATTCTGCTTTGAGTCTTACAAAATATATTTTATAAATTAGTAGTCCTAGGTTTAAATTAGAATCAGCTCATAAATTCTGCTGAAATTTAGTTTCAGATTCTGTAGAGAAAGTTCAAGGATTTTTTTTTATCATCTGTCTCTCTCAACCCCCCTCTGAGAACAGTAAACCAACAATAAAATCACTTCTAATCGATCATCTTAATTTGTTTGGGGTGGGTAGTACAGGAAAACGAGTCAGAATTCTAAAGACTGGTCCTTACATATTTCTTATATAATTTGCCCAAGAAATCTGCTTCCTGAGTTAAATCCTTACATATTGTACATTTGTCAATCAGAAGAAGTCTATTAGCCATAAAGATGGCGTTCTGTAGAAAAATAAGCAACACTGCCTATCTTGATGGCATTAATGCATTATTTAGCATGTCAGTTCAGACTAGTAGCTGATCTTAATGCCTCTTTTTTTCATTGTCCAATACATGTGGGATCCAGTAACATTCCTATTGTAGTTTATGGGAGCAGGATTGGCCAACTAAAACAATAACATTAATTTCATAACCTTAAAAAATATTATTTTACTAATTGTTCATTCAGTATTTTTTAGTCAACTGCAAAGGACAGTGCATAAGAAAATACCTTGGCTCAAAGAGCATTTCTGACAGAGTATCTTCTCCTAGTGTCATACCTCTACTGAAGTAAGTCTGTCTAAGACAGTTCATCCCACCTGAGCTTCTGCCTCCAGATGAACTTAAGAGACTGACTTAAATAGAAATGCCTGGTTTTTGGCTAAAATTAATGCCTTCCACTTCATTTTTAACCTGATCTTTTATCTCTAAGTAAAGCATAGGTCTTGAATACAGGTGTTTATGGGGAGTTCTTTGTTCTTTGGCACTAAAAAGAATTTGAATTTTCTTGTTTTGCTGGGTTTGATATGGTATTTAATTCATCCGGGGGAGTTTTCTGTTCTAGTGCGAATGGAGCACTTACCCTGACATAAATTGTTCCTAGCCTTTCCAATGTCATAATACGTAGGTGAGATGTTTTAAAAACAAACCAATGTCTTTGTTCTCCTTCACAATTAAAAAAAAAAACAACAACATAGCATTTTCAGAAGGAGGGACAGATGTTGTCATCTCTGCTTTAGAGTAAGGATATGTGGGGGACACAGGGCTGAAGAGTCAATAGAATAGGGGAAGACAAATTTAGATCTCTTCCAGTTTCCCAGTGCAGAGGCTTATCCACCAGATCATACTCCTTTTACACATGGAACGTCACATTTTCCTAGTAACATGGTTTTTACCAAGTAGATAAACCACCATAAATCTTTTCTTTTTTGACAATTCTATTACTGAAAGCCTCACAGCACCATCTGATTTGCACTATTTTCAGATAAACAAAATGTGAATCCCAGGACAACAAGTTATGTAGCATTTTTAAATGACCAAGATAAACTCCTTGAAATCTGAGCATTCAGTCCACAGCCTTGACATATTCTTTACTAGCCAGGAATTTGAAACTATGGTTGGAGCCAAGAATTTCTTTGTTCTGTCACACGCTTCCTGATGCTTTTTGATTGACTAGACAGCAGTAGCCCACCCTTAGTCTTTATTATTACTGTAATAACAGAACCGTAATACATGTATGTTTCAAATAAGTAATTTACTTACCTTATTATTCAGTAATCTGAAAGTTCCTACCCCAATCTGTCACTTTCTCTTTTGTCCAAAACTATTCAGTGGGTACAGCCTCCAGTCTTGTTTGTGATTCTTTAATTGGCTTAATTTTTCCTTCAATCTGCCAGTACCTTTTTGTGCTGGAAACAACTGGAGAATTTCATTAAATGGCCTTTGAATTGCAGACATCAATACAGCCATCACTGCTGTTACTGAGACCCCCATTTACTTTCTATTTGCATAGCCATCATCAATAAGTATTCTACCTGTGCCTGGGACTTGGATGTTGTCATGTCATGTCATAATTTGGTTCCAAAGACAGTACTTCATACAGAATAAATTAAGTTTCTCCTATAAGTCACTGGATTTGTCATTCGTTCTGCTCTAACTTGTCTGAGTTGAAATATAAAGCAGTGAAAAAGTGTAACTATTATATAAGAGGGCATAGTTAATACAAAAGGAAACAAGTGGCAGTATGTGGTACTCACTGCTCTAGTATTAAATGTAAGTAATTTAGTATGTAGTGTCTTTACTGCTATCCAAGGTTCCCAATCCAATATATTTTTTTACTGACAACCAAGCTGTTTTACTGGCATATATTTTATATTATGTAAACATAACCCTTCTGCCAGGCCCTGGACAGCAATATCAAAGGGTGGGTTCAAATTTAGGGAGTTAACACCAATCATAGTAAAAAAAAAGTTTAGTTGTCAGTAAAAAGTTTGCAGATTGCCAGTTTAAAAAAATATTGCCTTGGGTTGGCAACCTTGCTTGACTGCAAACAATGGTTTTACACCATGCTGTCTCCACTCAGGGATCCCTTACCCCTTCCCCTTCCCTCACCCATACAACCTGATACCCCCCAAGCATACATCTCCAGCTCACCCTGCAGCCTTGCCCCTGCTAGCCCAGCTGTCCCCATCCTACCATGGACTGCCACCCACCACCTCTCCCCCTTTCCCATGCCACAGACCCATCCTAGCCTTTCCTATCCTCTCTGTGGCCATATAGCCCTGCCTACCTGTAAGGCAGGCAGTGTTACAGGCAGGCAATGGAATATAGCAGCAACAACAGCATCTGACTAGGGAAGGAGAAGGTGTTGGAGGCTTCTATTCACCACAAGGCTCTGAGGGACATGTCCCTGCAGGGCACTGAGCTATGCTCCTGCTCACACACCAGATGGTACTACTCTACTTTGCCTGTCCTTCACCTTCTGGCTCATTCATATGACTGATATTCACTCAAGCTCATGGTTGCTTAACTTTTTTATGGGCTTTATGGACAGGCATTTTTAGCCTTTTTCATAGGCTTTCCATAGCCTTATGGACAATTGGAAATTCTGATGCCATGGAATTTACTTTGTTAATACAATTTTAGATATCGTAGCAAGGGGCTCTATCAAGAGAGAATCTTATATAGATAGGTAGTAAAATCACAATAGTATTTGAAGTTTGAAAAAGATCATTGGAAGAACATAAAGAAAATAAGTTATTAGACACACACAGCCAACAGAAACAGAGCTTTGTTTTACTCAGTAGACTGTTATTAATCCAGTTTATTTTACATAGGCTCTTGTATAGCATCTCCATAGCACCTTCTTCTTCTGCATCCAGCTCTGTGGCTAAACTCTGTCAAGCATGGTTTATTTTATCTCTCTGACAGTCTGACTGTCTATCTCTCTTTCTTTCTTTCTCTGTCTAAGAAGGATTGTGTATGCATATACTGACTATTTTTCATAATGTTTTGCTTTTGGGTCATTTGAGTTCTTTTTTTAATTAGAGAAGACAAGACACTGTGAATTTAAATAAAGCATTTGGTCAAAGCTAAGTTTAATAAGGCTTTCCCTGACCTGATAGAAAATGAAGAACTTTGGAGACAAGCAGTGAGACCTCACTAGATACAATACATACATAGTTCTTCTGAAAGCAGAATAGTGCAACTATATTGGAGAGAATTTAGCTGACTTTATTTAAAAAATATTAAGTAAACCAAAGTTTCAATTTTTCCAGGTGATAGTGGGTGCTGGTAATTCTGTGCAAGGATTTAAATGGTAGCAATACAAAGGAGTTGAGGGTAATCACTCAGTATAAAACAGGTTGGAGTAAGCACTACATACATTAAAAGAAATAAATTAATCAAGTGAATATTTAGTCTACATGTCAGAATTAGATACCCCAAACTACTGGGTAAGATTTTCAACAGAATTTAAAGACTTAAGCAACCAACCACCATACTGCCACCCATTACCCTAGACATTTGGCTAGGATGTTTTAGACAGGGTTGATTCTGCCTTGAGTAAATCAGTGGGTTTTTAACCTTTTTTCACTTGCAGACCCCTAGAAAATTTTGAATGGAAGTGCAAACCCCTTTGACTTGTAGATGTGAGTATTCACATACTTTGATAGTCATCTTTCCCAGACCCCTTAGATATAGTTTTTGGATCCACCAGGGTCTACAAACCACAGGTTGAAAACCACTGGACTAGGTGACCTATTGAGGTCCCTCATAGCCCTGTTTTTCTATGATTAGCGTGCAAAGTTAACTTCAACAGGAAATGGTAGGTGAAAGCTTTGGTTAACCTCTGATCAACATGCATTCAGTACATTCAAGATATAAGGATAACTGGGCCCAATTCAATTAGAGTTTTAGTGACAAAACAAAAATGGTATTTAAAGGAAGACATAATCTCTCTTTGGAAAGCAGAGTTACAGCCATTTCCTCTTGTTAGACAGAGATAGATAACAAAATGGATACTCAAAGGGTACCTCTTTATACTGTATTTGTTTTATCAAAACAGATTAGAAGTTTCTGGCCTTCTCCTAACCTGGTTGTGACCATCTAATATCTCTGTTTTAACCATACATATCAAATAAATACTTTAACTTAGGCTAATTATTCCCCAATACAAATCTTCTTTTTTGAATATCTGAAAGTCTCTCTCTCCATAAGTAGGGTGAATTGTGGGTGCAACAAAAGGTATTGATACTTATATGCATAGGAATTCTTTAATAAATGAATATAAATATTAACATTACCCTATATCACTAATTGTAACAAAGATATGCAACTCCAGGAACACTATGAACAGCATCTTGGGTTTTTAGACTGCTCAAGATCTTGTCTCTCACAAGTAGCTAGCATAAGGGAGAGGATTTTTTTTCTTTTCCCACCCATTCTTCCTTCTGGTTAGCAGAGTGGAGAGCTAAAGCTGCTGCTAGGCCTTAAGAAGGTGCATCTGCTCTTTACTAATTATCTGTTTCTTCTTCCCTTAACAACTTTCAGAGGTTAGGAGGCAGCCAGCAGCCTGGCCTGTTCCAGCTGACAGAAAAGCAACTAGCTGGGAAGGAGGAAAGGGAGAGTGGAAATTAGGTTTCAAGAGAAAGTAGGAACCCGAAGGTGAGGAAGTACAAAAGTACCAGGTGAGAGAAGAGAAGTCACTAGCTAGGGGGTGAACGGAGCACTGTTGAAAGGAATTGTATGCAAGAAGATGATAGGTAGTAAGCTGTTGAACATGCCAGAGTCTGCTGGCTATTCCAATCACAGCAGCTGTAGGCAACAAGCCACTGGGCAACTCTACTTTCCAATTGTACCACTTCTCAAGAAGAAAGCAAATGCAGGTACTAAGGATTATGCAGAGAAAGATAGGATTGTAAGACAGAGTTTTAGAGAAGCATCCACATTTTAGGAAGGTATCCAGACTTTTAGAGATTTTTCCTGGCTGACTATATTAATTTTCTTACCTCAGTATGGGAATTGGATGCTGCTAGCTTTCACATCTTTTTGCAACAGGTCTCTCTGATCTATCAGATGCCTTGATGTATTCACTGTGATAGCAACTGTCAAATTTAGTGGATTTGGGTCTATTGAGAGACAGGATCTTGCAAATCTTGAGAAGGCTTACTTTGAGAACTTCTTCTGTTTCCTTGGCCAGTATATGCCCTGGTGGATGGTCCTAGACTCTGAGTGTTTAAAAACCTATCCCCAAGACTAAAAGATAATCAAAAACTGCTAGATGTGTGGGAAGAACTAATGGACAGTGTACATCTAGCCAGTGCTCTGACATTGTTAATCATAGCTCATATTCATGTAAAGTCTCTCCTAAATTCCTTAGGAGAGTTTGGTATATCTCTCTTGCTGCTGTGCATAATTTGGAGGAGTTTAAAAAGCTTTCTCAGTCCACCTGTATACACTGAATGAATTTTAACAGCTAGTGTAAACAGCAGTCAGTGAAAGCTATTTACACACCAAATGTGATAATAATGTGCACAGATGAATTAATTATACTAAATTAAAAAGTGAGTGGAAAAGACTTAACCACACAATCTGACTGCAGAAGCTGGTTTCTATGGCTGCTACATCCTACGGTAATAAGATGGTAAACTATAATCATTTAGCAATTGGTTTCTTCTGGGTGAAATCCTCTTTTTAGCTTTCACTTACCATGGGATAGAGCAAGTATATGAAAGTTATTACAAGTCATATGCAGTAAATTAATCCTGTTAGGACTAAGAATTTACATGCAGTGTAAGACCTAACAGGAGCCACCTGACTCTAGACCTGCAAGCAGGTGGAGCCAATGTAATTCAAGTCCTCCTATATAATCCAGTTGGACTTTTTTCTGTCTATACTTTAAAAGGCTGCAAGCTGTTCCTAGGTTTGTTGTGGTTTTTTAGGTCTTGTTTTGCTGCTCCGATAACTTTAAGCTTATAGTTTAAACAGCTTTTTATAAACTTGCTGGTTGTTCTTGTCCAACTTTTCAAGGAAACTAAAATATTCAAAGGTAAAGAATATATGACTTTTCTTTCTGTATTTTAACCTATCTGTGAGATCCACGCTTCTTTAAATAAGTCATAGCTAACAAGAAGCTGTATGGATAATTAATAAAATTATCCAGGAGCACATCTGCAAGGGACCAGCAGGGAAGATTATGCTTAGAAGCAATCAACAAGGGTTCATTAGAGGCAGGTCCTGTTAAACCAACCTGGTTGCCTTCTATGACCAGGTCTCAAGAGCCCTGGACTCAGGTGTTGTGGTGGACATAGTCTTTCTGGACTTTTGGAAGGCCTTTGACACTGTCTCTCACCCCGTCATCATTAAAAAATTAGGTAACTGTGGTGTTGATGCCTACAGTCAGATGGCCAGCTAATTGGCTGGAGGGCCGCACCCAGAGAGTGGTGGTGGACGGGTCATTTCTGACCTGGAGGGACATGGGCAGTGGGGTTCCCCAGGGCTCAGTCCTCAGGCCCCCACTGTTCAATATCTTCATTGGTCATTGGGACGAGGGGGTGAAAAGCACCTTGTTCAAGTTCACAGATGACACTAAGATGGGAGAAGTGAGCATGCTAGAAGAGAGGGACAGGCTGAAATTAGATCTGGACAGGTTACAGAGGTGGGCGGATGAGAATAGGATGGGTTTCGATATGGACAAGTGCTAGGTGTTGCATCTGGGGAGGAAAAACCAGCACCATACCTACAGGCTGGGGAACTCCCTTCTTGTCAGCTCAAAAGCAGAAAAGGATCTTGGAGTCACTATTGGTTCCAAGATGAACATGGGCCAATGATGTGGGGGCGCGGACAGGAAGGCTAACCACACCTTGTCATGCATCCATAGATGTATCATGAGCAGGTCCAAGGAGGTGATCCTCCCCCTCTATGTGACACTGGTCAGGCTGAAGTTGGAGTACTGCATCCAATTCTGGGCACCGCACTCAGGAGGGATGTGGATAGCATGGAAAGGGTCCAGAGGCGGGCCACTGTCTTGATCAGGGGGCAGCAGGGTAGGCCCCATGAGGAGAGACTACGGGACCTGAACCTGTTCAGCCTCCACAAGAGAAGGCTGAGAGGGGATCTGGTGGCCACCTACAGACTTGCCACGGGGGACCAGAAGGCAATGGGAGAGTCCCTGTTCCCCTGAGCACTACTGGGGGTAACAAGGAATAACGGCCATAAGTTGACAGAGAGTAGATTCAGGCTAGACTTCAGGAGGCACTAGTTCACAGTCAGGGTGGACAGGAGCTGGAACCATTTTCCTAGGGAACTGATGCTCGCCCCAACCCTGGGGATCTTCAAAAGGAAGCTAGACAGTCACCTAGCCAGGGTCATTTGCCCCCAGCATTCTTTCCTGCCCATGGCTGGGGGTCAGACTTGATGACTTGCTTAGGTCCCTTCCAACCCTACCAACTTTGAAACTATGGTGTATTTCATTGAACATCCATTTTTCTGAAAGTTTCATGTCCAGCTATTATTCTAAAAAGCATTTGATGTGTTCAGTTTCTGCTGAAATTAACTGCCATGAAGTAAATCCTTCAGTCCAATCTGTTTTAAAATTTGAAGAGCACTAGACTAAATGTTCAGTATTGATAATTCAGTACAGTTCCACTTGACTCTAACGAATCTAAGCTGTTTTTATCCAACTAAGGATCTGTTCTGTTCAGGTTTGTACTTGTGATATCAGAATATCTGACACTGTGTTTGTTCTTTAGCCAAACATTTCATAACAGTATAGAACATTGTTATTAATTTTTTTTAAGTACTTGGTCAGGGTCAATACTTAGCTGCCATAAATGGCCACTCTGATATGGCCTAAAGGTCCTCGAGAGTTCTTGTTTTGCTCCATCTTCAATTATACTTAGTTCTCTTTATTTCAAAAAGCAGTAAGAGCTCATATTCTAGAACATAAGTTCATAGATACCAGTATCAAACAAAGGAAAATATACCCCTGCCTGTCTGTCATACCAAGGGCGTTATATGTTTGTGTGTATAACAATGCGGTTTTGGCTATATGGCACCTTGTAGTCTAATAATGGAATTTTTCTATAGAAAAGAAGACCTTGCTGTGCTCACCTGCTGTGTATGATCAAAGCCAATTTGTCTCTTTTCTACTTTGGTTTGATGCCATGCCAAGCTTCAACGTATCAAGGCACATGTGTATGCCAGCTTTGTAGGCTGTACTCAGTCACGCCATCTAGACATCAGATCCTCCAGATGAGAAAGTGCTCTTGTACTCTTGGTGAACTGTGACTTTTGAAAATCAATAGCTTCCTTTCAGTGGATTTTAAACTGCCTTCTGTTGTAAGGTCGCACATGATATAGTAACACTGAAGAATTTAAGATGCTTGATAGACTGGATAGTGTAACATGATATCTTTCTCAGTACCAGGGACAAGAAAATGCCTGATACTCCTTTTTGCATGAAGAAAATCTATTGCTAAGCTTGGCCTAAAAGCAATTAGTGGTTCATTTAATTGAATCACTGAATTCATCTATTCAGTCTATTATGTCGTCTAGAGATAATTTAGCTTCAGTGTAATATAGCCAGTTATAGAGAGGATTTATAATGGAGTTACCTTTTATCTTCCAATGAGTGGATGCTTTAACAGAATAAAATACCATTATAGCCCTTCAGAGCTGCAGATACCATTCTTTGGCAACCCATTATTGATATGGCTGCCGTATTTCCAGAACTGATAAGCTACCATTCTTATGTCTGAGCTTCCCTGCTGTAATCCATCAGATGTATCCCACATATCCTTTTTAAAAAAACATACCAAAAATCTTGAATGTTGCTGGTGGTTTGTGCACATATGCATGTGTAATAGGAGATAGTATTTGTAAATTAAAATGAATACATGGTTTGTAAGCACTCTGGTCCCACTTCTTTAATAAAATGGCTTTGAACACAACCAAGATAAGCATTACCACAAACAACATCTCCTGCTTTCCCCTTTTCTTCCTGCTTTCCTTTCCTTTGTCATGTCTTTGTGACAGGGTATTTAGCAGAATTTGCACACTTGGTGGAATCTCACATGGCTGTGCAATAAGCACTTCTGCTATAGCCTTAAACTTGTGACCTTTGGGTTGTTAATCATGCATTTTACTGCCCACAACACCCCAGCCCCTTCATCCCATGAAAAACTACCCAGAGTGGAGTTTTCCATAACCCAAGACAAGAGAACAGCTCAAGGCCCATGAAGCCAACTAGGAAACATGCTAAGCCAATATAATTAACTTCAGATATGCCATTTATATTACAATGTGTGTTTCAGTGTAGTATGAAGGTAGTAAACCTCCTACATTATATTCATTTGTTGTACATATCTATAAACTATATTTCAAAGTTTTTATATACCATTTCATTATTGCAGAAAATCACTGATTAGTAAGTATTGTGCTGGTGCTTTTTATATAATAGATTTTAGAAGAGGTTAAGATTGTGTCTGCCTCTATAAAATAATGTCTCTATTGCTGCAAGTTCCAGAGTCCTATAAATAAAAAAATATATTTGTGCGTGTGAATTATGCAAAGTGGTAGGAATTTTCAGGGGGCTGTTCAGTAAATACTCTTTAAATAGCCCTGCAAAGGTAATGTTATCTTTTTTGACTTAGTACTGAATCCTAACTTGTGCTGCCAAATTTAGGATCTACCTCGTTCTAGAAAAGCACATCCATTACTTGAATGTGGAGGAGGAATTAACCTTACACAGTGATTGTCAATCCTGTTTTTTTAAAAAGAAAAACTGCTCTGAAAAATCTTCAAATGAGTGCTCCGTGCAAATATTCTGTCTTAATTGCTAATCCTCTGAAAGAGGTTGAAAAGTTGTAATTGTAGCAAGTAAATTGCTAATATGGCAAGACTATGATGGATTTATTATAAGGTGAGGTTTTGAGAGGTTTTTTGTTTTGTTTTGACTTATTTTTCGTGATTCCATTTGTTTATAACTTCCTCTAGTTCTCACTTAAAAAAACAAAACTCTGAAACAGTTAGCATTGGTCAACAGTAAGTACACTGTATTTGTATCTCTTCTAATGATTATACTCAAGAGAACAAAGCACGCACATCTGTCAGACCACTAGATGGAAAGAGCTGTCTAACTGAAGAGCAAAAACTCTTTGTCATTATAGAAGAAATATCTTTTGTTTCATGCATGTGGCTAAATTCAGGAATAGCTGCACGCAATAAGATTGTGAAGCTCAAAATAGTTTCTCATAATTCATTCCAAGCATTATATTGTTGCTTTTATTTCCAGGAAACAATAACAATTTTATCTTTGGTCTAATTAAATGACTGATGCCAAATTCACTTGAGGCAGTGTAGGGAGGTTCTTTTTACATTGTTTTTCATAAGAAGCTAGCTGAGAAGGTCTCTTGTGAATCATCTGTGAAAAGAGTTCTGTAATGACTCCATGAACTGTCCTGTAGTATTGGCCACCTGCTTTGCCATCGTGCTCTTATGCCCAAATCTACGGGTTTCCAGGTCAAAGTACCTGCAGGCATCTTGCTTCAGGGAAGTGAATGAATAATTATAGCCACACGAAGCAGTGTCTATTTGTCTTTAATTCTTTTATTGGACAAACTATATAGTTGGGATAAATGCTAAACAAGCTCTCTGGGTATAAAATGCCCTTCCTCAAGCCTGGAGAAAAAGCAGATACAGCCTAAATCCCAGAGACGTAACTGGCAAGTTTGTATCCTGGAAAAACTCTGCTGGAGAGCTGAGTTGGGGGGCTGCCACTGAGCATTAAGAAGTGGGAGGTGGGGGTGCCAGTTTTACCTGTCCCAGCTACTGCTGTCTTGTCTTGGTCTACCCACCACTGGTGGCAGTGGTGTCTACTGCTGCACTAGCATGTATCTCCCACTGGGCTGCTGCTGCTAATCAGTAGTTTCTCCTGTGGCACAGGCTCCCCTGAAGACGGCCATTCTGGTTCCCCTCCCAGTTGGCCCCCAGGGCTGGTGTTGTGGTCACACGTGCCTTTGGTTATCCTACTGCTAAACTGTTCTACTTGGGTAGAACAACTACTTTTGTTTAACCCAGTGATGCAAATGAAAATGGTCACATGAGAAGGGAAGTGGGCAGCAAATCTGCAAAACAAAGAGAAGTAGCGGAGAGACCCAAGCCTAAACTTAAGCCCATCCATATTGAAAGAGGCCCATTATTACCTGTGGAACACAGACAGGTTAGCAGGGGGGGCTGGTAAATCATAATCAACTGTAAAATCATTATATGCGTTGGGTCCATGATTTTTTTTCATGTCCAATGAAGTTATGAACTTTTATTCTCAGGCCCATATTCCAATGGCATTGTCTACAATTCCCATGAGGACAATGACTTCACATCACATCAGTGTTATTATACAGCTCTGACTTCAGTCTGAGATGGAATGCTTGGTTGGTGAAAAGTGCTCTTCCCCTAATGAATAGATGTTTTTGTCCTGTGTCAGCTGAAAGTAGAAATAGCAGTAGGACAGAGCTTTCAAGAGCCCCAAGGGCCAGTCAAAAAGGCACTTAGTGCCCATAGTGGATCTTAAACAGAATTTAAGAATCTATGCCCAAAGAAGTGATGCACGAAGCTACTAACTGCTTGCCCACCAAGGGCTCATCTCCAGCACCCCAGTCTCATGCTTGCCAGAGATGGATTTCAAGAGTATGGATGCAGAGGGATGAGCCTGGAGCAGCCTTATGATATTTCTGTTTAGAGTACATCTGCAAACGTGGGTGGGTGTGACATGCTCAGCCCTTTCCTCACTGAAACCCACCATTGCTGCCACCACCTTGTAGTTACCTAGGCAGATATCATTTTCCTACGTTATGTACCCAGAGCTTCCCACCTGTTGCGTGAGCTGTACATGTCACTGCATACTGCAAGCACGTCTGAGCTAGACTAAATATAGGTCCCTATATCCAGGTCCTCTGAAGGTCCTCAAGGGGCCTGATTTGGTAGATGTGATCTGACTGTGCTTAAAAATCCCAAGAGGATTGATTTTTAACACCCAGCATGGTAGCCTGGAAAACATGGCTGAAGGAGGATGTGATATCTGAAGTATGGGCTTCAGGCTGAGCAAGGGCTAGGATCCAAGTCTCCTACTTCATGTGTAGGTATCTTTTGTCATCCCAGAAAAAGTGAGCACTCCCTCCTCCTCCATCCATGTTTAGAAGATACCGGTGAGCTAGCTGTCCACATGCAAAGGAGGAAGGATTTTAGCTGTGCGATACAGGACCAGGCTTCAGGATCTAAATCCCATAAAAACAAAAGGATTGTCATTTACTGGATCAAACCATAGGGCCACATTGCCTGGTATCCTGTGTCAGACAGTGGCAGATAGTGGATGCTGAAAGGGAGAGCGAATTGAATGTAACCAGGCTTTCTTCCCCCCACTCTTCCTCTCTCATTTGCAGCCTCCAGCATTGTTTTTCATTTGTTGTCATTTCCTAGAAAGCTTTCGTTCAGAGGCTGTATTCCTAACTCCCAGTCTCTCATGGGCACCTAAGTACCCCCGGGCTCCGAGGAGGCACCTAAGTCAGGAGGGGGGCAGGATTTGGAATTTCTTATTGGCTGACTGCAGTGTTCAGCTTTTCTACACGGCAGACTTGTCGTGCCAGGCAGTGACATCTTCTGACAAAGCACAGTGCTCCAGACAAGTTGCCTCCAAAACTAGAAGCAGTGCTCCAGGGAGATTAATTATCTGCTTTTAGAGATTTTGAAAATTCTGTCATTAATAGATCAGATTGGCTCAAGCTCCCATTGATTTTCCTGGGAGTTTTGCTTAAGTGCAAACTGCCTGGTTAGCACACAAAGGATTGTAGGGCTTGATTTTTTTGCAAACATCACTCCACAAGTAATATTACTGAAACTGAGCACACAAGGGAATGTAGGTGCTTCCCAGGGGGAGTAGGAGAATTGGACCCTAAAGTAGCCAAATTAGCTGTATTAATGTAACACTCGTGTGCACACTTGCTGTGGTAAAATGTGTTCTTTTGGTTGTGTATTATGGTGTTTTTGTGTGTGTTTTATGTGGGCAAGATGGCCCCCATTGTTCTGACCATGTGCTCAGCACATGGCAAGCTGGGGCTTGTATTTGGGCAAAATATGTAAAACCCTCTGGCTTCATTAGCCAGAGGAAACAGAAGATCCTTCAGGCAGACTGAATGAGAGAGAGGCTGGAGCATGACATTCCGTAATTGAACGAGGCTTGGGTCATGTCATACGAGGTATATGAGAACAACTCAACTAAGATTTCTCCCTCTTTTCTTCCTGGTGCTGCTAAGAGCTGCACAGCTGAATTGGGAGCCAGAGAAGCTGCTCTTTATGCGGGGGGGAGGACCCTGCTTCATTGGAGCGGTGAGCAAAAGTTACATGATGGGGAAAGCCTCAGGTACAGGGAGAGAAAGTCTGTCTCAGAGTTTGAGACTCCTCTTTCCTCCCCGCCCCCCTTTTTCTTTTTTTTTTTTTATTTCTTGAATGGGGTTGTTGAACCCTGGAGCAAACTGATCAGGAATAGAGTCCTGCTAGGTTTGCTGGCAGTTTTGGCCACACAGGCTTTGAGGGGGGTAATACCATGAGAGTAGTAATCCCTAGAGCAGACTGACCAGGAATGGCTCCTGGCAGTTACTGGCCCCCTCTGTTTGGGAACTGTTGTGTCTCAGCACAGTGGTATAGTTGAGACCAGATGTCCAGGCTGCAGCCCTGGGCCCTTTTTGCTGTCTTACAGCTATTGCATTTCAGCCTAACTGTGTGGCTGAGCCACAGCCATATGTTCATGGGTGTCTGGTGCCTCCCGAGTCTGGGGGAGCAGCAGATTGCCAACCGGGGGATCCCCTAGCAGCCAATTGCCAATGTAGGGGAGGGGTTTGGCTAATTGCCAAGCCCGAAACCACCAGCACTTTTGGTTTTGCAGCTGGCATTTCCAGGGGATGAAGAGCCAGTCTCAGGGGGTGCACATGTACCCACGTTCACCCCCCTATGCATAGCCAATACATGTTTGGCTGGCAGATTTGAACCAAGGTGAAGCCTTGGCACTTCTAGTTGAGACCTGGCAGTTCTGGTGGTTGATCCAGGCCTCAATGTGATATAGGTCTGGCCAGCTTTTGCAACCCACTACAGGCCCAGCAAGATAGACTCGACCTTTCCTTCAAGTTCTTTTGCAGGCTTCTGCCCAGCAGAGCTAAGGTCAGGAGTAGGAATTTTGGGGTGCAGAAGCCACAGTTAACCCCTCAAAGTCACCATGCGGAAGTGGAGGCCAATACTTTACCACTTCTCCAGGAGCAACAGAGCCCCTTTCAATGCAGAAGGCCCCACAGCCATGGTGCAGTGAACCAAAGGAGCAACTCATAGGGTTCCCCTCTCCAGCTCATTGCTGAAGTGCAGGTATAGGGGTGCAGGCCGCCAGAACTACCAATTGCGGAGCCACAAGTCCCAGACTGCGTGGGCATGGGTGAAGCCCCCTGAAGGGGATGCCACCTGTAGACTTTGCTTTGCAGTTAGTTTTTAAATTATGTTTAGTGTTTACTTTTTTGTTTGTTTTTATTCTTGGTAATAAATTTGGGTTTTTGTGTTTACACTGCTTGCAAGGAGAGGGCTTTGTTTATATGGGACACCCCAGCAAATTTAGTGTTCCCAGATTTCTGGGTGGGGGCCCCAGCCACTGGTATAATTTATGAGATACCCCAAAATGTGAACCCAGCCCTTTTTGCTGCCAACCAGTGCCCAGCACAAGGGTTACATTTGTATGACTGCAGTACACTGAAAATTAAAAACTGGAATCTGTGAGATTGTGCATTCTTTGTTTTAAGTTAAATGATTCCATGTCGTTGTTTTGCTGTGCCCAAGAAGAACAGTAGGCTGAACCATGGTGACAATGGCATATTTCATTATATAATTGTCACACTTTTAAAGGAATATGTTTATAGCAGGTTGTAATGGAAATGGAAGACTATATACAATAGCTGACACTGGAGAACTGCAGTACGCAAAGCCCCATGGGCATAGATGGGGCTGGGGGCGGGGGAGACATTCATAATTATAGGACAAAATGAACATTGGAACCACCACTATATAGCAGTTATGTGATGTGAATTGCTCATACATTTACATGAGGAATTTCACACTGTTGTCATTTGTAGAATGTTTTAACGAAAATGGAAGTCTTTGGCAAGGTGCCACTAGAATCAGTCATTTGTCACTTTCTATTCACTAACTCAGAGGGAAATGGTAGAAAGGTTCCTAATGTAGCACAGATGTAATTGTCTCATCATCTTAGTAGCTTTTTTGTCATCATCATTTCATTAGGATTGTAAGTGGTACTCTTACCATTGTTACTGAATTATGTTCAACAAGATCCATATAAATACGAATGAGTCATTTATTGCACTATTAATCATTTAGTGGTTACAGTATTTAAATAAAGGATCAGTTGTCATATAACCTAATTTTGTTCTTTAGAAAACAGTTTCTCAGGAATAGATTGTATGCATTCTGTATGTATGCAATGAATATTTATTCCACTTTAGGAAGAGGCACTTTAGTATTAGGTCAAGTATTAATCTTGCCTCTTGCAAAGAGTGATATAGCTTACAGAAAGCAAATTCAAATTCATGAGCATTGTCTTCTTCACTGTTTCTAGGTGCTGCCTGTGAAATGTGGGCTGATTGCAAACAAAATTACTATAAAAACATAATGCCAGTATTGAAGTAATTCATAGGGGTCATGTATGTGCATATTCTGAAAGGAGGGCTGGATGAGGGACTCATATGATGATCTTAATGGGTTTAATCCCCCCT
The DNA here is from genome assembly GCF_001723895.1 of Crocodylus porosus. Classification (NCBI taxonomy): domain Eukaryota; kingdom Metazoa; phylum Chordata; order Crocodylia; family Crocodylidae; genus Crocodylus; species Crocodylus porosus. The sequence goes on from NW_017728886.1 coordinate 96,410,076, forward strand.
TTGCCTCAGATGACAGTCACTTCTTGGTGACAATGTATGAAATGGAAGTATAGTCAATAAAACCTAGATTTGATAAAGGCACAGGAGCTGGAGAAGAGAAAATGGGCAAACTAAAGCCACTCGGCTCATATCTGTGGATACAATAAAGAATCTAGTTCAAAACTGCTGGAATCTCTAGCATAGGTCCTTCTGGCGGAGGGCTTTGAGCACCAAACTGATACTGAGTTGGGAGTGCCAATGGCTAGACTAGTGTGTGTTATCTTTTTGGTATGGAAACAGAGAAAGTATAAATGAGAAGGGTGGGAAAATTACTGGATAAGAGGTTATGTTCAAAACTTATCTTTGTTTCTCTCATTTGTGCCCCTTTCCATGTTTAATGTTTAACCCAAAATCTCCAAAAGAAACTCACTTGAAACTGTCATGTTTTACATGTGGGATAATGCTGAAACAATGCAGAACAGCAAATACTATCTGCTCTTGGTACAAAATAATTGTTGTGGGAAGCAAGGATATATTTGAATGATAATAGTACCTACAGGGCTGTGGCAAAGAGCAGGAATCTTACTGTGCTATGTACTGTATAGTTGCTCCATGTTGGTTTGTTAAAACACTCTATTGTCAGAAAATTTAAGGGTTACAATTTCAAACAAGTAACAGATGTTTCATATATTTTGAGGTTTTCTTGCAAATGTTGCATGCAGCTGTAAAATAAACATTTTCCCCTCCTGCCCGCCCTCCTCTCTTCAGAAAGCTGTCCCTATCAAAGCCTTCTTTCCACTGTCCAAACCCCCACAACTGTAAGATACCTTCTCTTTCACCTGTTTTGGTTTTGGGGCATGTTAACACTGTTTAAGTCTGAAAAGCTGTTGAGCAAACTGAGGTGTCTCTTTTTCCATCCATGGCAATATAGTCCCAAGTTACCATCTTTCCCCACTGAAGTTCAGTGAGAATTTTTCCACAAATCTCATTGAGGGCAGAACTTAACTCTTAGTTCCTGCCAACCCCAGGAACTGAGATCTGGGAGAAAAGAAATTGAAGCCGAAACGCACATTTGACCAACTCCCTTGATGGCTCCAGGCTAATCTGCTTTTATGAAGTGTAAACGTTATTCTGTCATGTTTTATTTCTATTTACCCTGCACAACTGAGGAGAAAATGAAGCTGAATTCTTCAGTGGAATGAAAGTATAAAGTTTGAAGTTTCAGTAATGCCTTGAAATGTTAATCTGCTCTGTAATGCAGAATACTGATACAGAATACTGATTTTTGTCTTTGCATTTGTTGATGCACTGTGAAGAGTACTCATGACTAAATGGCAGTGTGGGGCAGGAATGTAACAGTTGTATCTATGAGCTGCAAGAGTCCCTTGCAGCAAAGGGACATGTTCAATCTTTAGGGGTTGTATCACCAAGCCTTTCGTGCACTTTGTACAACTTGGCATTGTGTTTATTAATTGACATCAGGAAGATGAGATTGTCAGGAGACATCAGGTTCTCCACACTTTGGTTACAGGCTCTAGAATGCTGTATAGTCTCAAACAGGCAATCACTCAGCTTTTCAAAATTTCCAGTAATAGGAAACTAGAAAGAGGATACTTCCAGGGAGCTCTTGATCTTACTGAAAAGGAAATGAGGTGGAGGAGAAGAGAATCACAGAAAGGAATGATCATTAATGGCAAGCACAGATGTGCAACAGTGCTGTCCATGACGGGAGGAGGGGTGTCAGAGCAAGGGTGGGAGGAGGCAGGCCAAGATGAATGAAGGAAAGCAGTCACGCCAGCAGTTCAGATGAGTGAAGAGAGAAGTCAACTGAAAATGTCTTGACAGCTGCAGTTCTCTTCTTTATTTGAAGAAGACTGAATTGAATTCTGGGGTCGGATCCTTCCCAGTCAGGTTTCTCATTTTAACATTTGAGCAGCAGAGAAGTGTGTCAAGGTCATAAATGTGCTGGCTTTCCAGAAAGTGGGTGTTTAAAAAAAAAAAAAATCAAATGCACTGAGCCTGTAGTAAACTGTGTTAATGAGTCTATTCTGTCGTCTTCTTAGAAACTGGGAAGATTGACCAAGATATATATAAATACAATACACCTGGATTCACTGGCTGCCTGTCCAGAGTGCAGTTCAACCAGATTGCCCCCCTCAAAGCAGCCTTGAGACCTACCAACACCTCCTCTCACGTCCACATTCAAGGGGAGCTAGTGGAATCCAACTGCGGAGCATCTCCATTGACAATCCCACCAATGTCGGCTGCCACGGACCCTTGGCATTTAGATTCAGGTAAGGTAAAGCCTGATTACAAGTAAAAGTAGCTGAGTATTTAGAACTAAATGCATTTCCCTGATTTAAGAAATAGCTACAGTAAATGAATTCTAAAACACAAAACAATGACAATAAAAATCACTGCAAGACTGGAACCAACAAAGGAGGGACCTTGTTATTCGTATTAAGCGCTTTTTAAAATTTGAAGGGAAATGAAAGTTTATGGCCTGTGACAGGTAGAAGTATTCATCTGTCTGTCTTGCTAGCATCCTTAACTCATAGTTCAAGAAAGAAAGAATATACACTTCATTCTTCAAACACATTCTGCATCGGGCCATTTCACAGTCTGTACATGTGCTGCTTGTTTTCCATTCCCCCTCAAGTTGGACAATTCATGAATGAAGAGTCCCTGCTTAGTTTCATGCTGGTTTATAGTCTAATGTGCTTTCTAATCAATATGAATCAACAAAATGCCTAGGGAGCTTTTGGGTCCATACCAGTGCATAATTTTGTTAAATTTCAGGTGAAATATAGTGGTCCATGAAATACTTATTCATGTTCTGTTTTACTTCAGCCTTTTAAACTTTACATGATGAAACTCAAACTAACTGTCCTAGTCCCACTTGCATGTAAATTAGCCAATGCTAGTAATGTAAAAAAGCTGCTAGTCTTGATGAACAGGTTGTTGAGTGCCAGCTTCCTGATAAATGAATATATTTTATTCAGTCCCATCGATGTCATATATCTTGACTTCAAAAAAGCTTTTGATCTGGTATCCCATGATCACCTCTTGGCCAAACTGGCCAGTTGTGGCCTTGGCTCC
>NW_017728886.1:96413164-96460168 GCF_001723895.1 Crocodylus porosus
AGCTGACTTCCTGCCCTTTGGGCAGGGGGCTGGACTCGATGATCTCCCGAGGTCCCTTCCAGCCCTGATGTCTATGAAATCTATGAAAAAAAAGATGAATCTAATTTTAAAAGCAAATGCAGTTTTAAATTTTTTAAACTGGTTTTCCACCCTTGAAATGTTTTCTATCCCTGGACCACTTTTAGTAAGAAATGCCATTAACCAACACTACATTCATCTGAGGCTGAAAATGCAGGAAGCTAGAACAAGTTGCTGATTCTAGCAGGCTAGTCCTATGTTCTGCCTGACAGGTGCAAGCAGCCTTTGGAAGTACAGCGTGGCTGATTTGATAAATAGTTTATCTTCAGTATGGGAGAGTGAGGTTCCTTCCTGGCTTTCAGATAAAATATTAAACATTCTATGTATTCTTTTCCTTTTAGATTTCTGCTTGCTTCATTCTGATTTTTGTTTACATCAGAGTTGTGCTATGTTATCCCTGGAGTTACATGTATGTGAAATTAGTGTAAGTGAGCAAAGACTTGGGTTATTAGTGATTTTATACCTCATTCGTTCTTGGCCAGTGGGCAGAAAAGTAACAACAAGCTTGACACCCAGGAGGAGCAACTACTTCTAGCTACTGCTGCACTGCTAGCACAATTTGTGCAACTGCAATGGCAGCTTTTTTGTTTTTTAATCAGCCCCCGCTCTCCTGCCACCCCTAACACACACCCAGGCAACTACTTGGTCGCTCCTCCCTAGTGATGCTTCTGCCAATGGATTTGTGGATGTGTCCCTATAAAAGTGGATGGCAAGTATTCAAGTTCCCTGGAAACATATGCTGGATCATGTGTCAACACAGGAAAGGTCTACAAATAGCTAGGAAACTGCAGAGTTGCCTTTGAATCCTTCTTTAGTCAAAGAAAGGATTTTTATGAGGTAGTAATAATTTCCCAGCAGAGATGGAGGGGAGGGATGATGCATCTAACTAATGGGTACGGAGCCACATGATAGAATGAACTCCTACCTTATAATCACACATTCCCTCCATGCAGCCAGCCTCTGAAGGCTTAGGCAATCTTCTTTCCTTTATGCCATGTACAAAGCCCCTAGTTACTACCTCTTCACAAGCCCTCATCCTATTGCTGTTTTCCCGTGGAATTATCCAATTAGTTCCTGAGGGTTATATCCCACGCCCCCAGTTCAATCCAGCTTTCTTACTAAATCATCTCCTTTTTTTGTTTTTACAATGAAATGGCCCTTTGTGATGTGTGTATAGAATGCCTCATGGATTAAACTTGAGAAGAAACTATGCTAAGTACCTTTTTAAAACTGGGGATGGGGGAAGTTCTCCACAAAAGAGACTATAAGTGTGATTTTTTTTTTTTCCCATTACCAAAGCTCCTCTGTGGCAGCAGGGCTCTTTTTCAATGAATGCAGCTTGAGTGTATGGTGGCCCAGCTTCATTCTCAGGGGAATAAGATTGGAATCCAGGTTTTTTCCCTTTTTTCCCCCTCTCCATGTGTCAGCAACGGTTGGGTGAGAAGGTGTAAAATCACTTTCCTCCTCTGTAGTAAATAATCTTAGTGCTCCAAGGAGATTAACAAAGTCCTATTACAGTGGAGTGAAAGGCAACTTGGACTTTCATACTACCATGAGGCAAAATGGGTACCTGCTCCTGTGGATCCATTATTTTATTTCCACTGCAGGAAAGGGGAGATAGTGACCATTTCCATCATTCTGAATTAAGAATAACTTATCCTTTCTACAGGATCCCTGTTCATATGAAGCATATGGCTTTGTTTTGCTTCTCCCTAAAATACATGCTGGTGTTGTGGACAACATGACTTTGGATTCACACAGTCTTTAATGATGGCAACTGAAAACATTTGCTCTTAATGTCATTTATGTTAAGAGCATAGTTGCTTGCATAGTGTTTTTCATCAGAGAGAATTCCCTTTGACATGCTTTCAAAATTAGCATGCCAAAGGATTTTTTAGCCAGAAGTGTCTGAGGAAGGAAAATGGAGTTATGAAATGACTTTTGTCTTCTGGTTCCAAAATCAGATGATTTATCATGCTCTTGGTACAAATTGTAAAGAAGGGCAATGACACCGGACCCTTTGAAATTTGCAGATTTAACTTCTGCTGTGCTAAAGGGAACAGTAGTTGGAATAGAGCCAGCACGCGCTCTCTCACACTGAAATGGCTGTAAAGAACATGGCTTCTAAAGCAACTAAAAATGACACTCTATGACTGCTAAGTGAAAGAGCCTTGCCCTCAGATGCATCTATTTGTATTTATTATTTCACACATTTCACAGATTAGTTGCCTTTAATTGTTCAGATGTTGTATCGTAACAATTACCAGAGGGACTGAGCACTCACAGCTCCCACTGAAATAAAGGTATTACATATAGGCATTGCTGTTAGGCCCTAGGAGAAGTCTTTCAAATAGAGAGACAGATAAAACTAGTGAAAAATCTGTGCTAAAACAGAAGTTTCACCAAAATTAAGTAAAGATGAATAGATGATGCAAAGAGTAGCCTCTTGTCTCTAGCTGGATTACTCCAGTCCTATAGGAATTGTGCTAATCCAGTTTTAACAGCAGAGCTTACTTGGGAAGGAAGTAAAACTACACTATAATGGGACCTACTCTTGCCAGTGCAGCGGAGTGCAAGGAGGAGTTGCATGCTTGTGGGGAGGCAAAAGAGAAACTACACAAACGCCATGAGATCACCTAGCAGTTCTAATATTTTAATCCAAAAACTAACTATGAAAAAAGTGCTACCCAACACCGGGAGACTAGGCACTCAGACAGAAGTGCAGCTCCTTGCTGTAATTGAGAATGCTTTGCAGGAAGTATTCTGAGTTACACTGATCCCCTGGACCAAATGGAAGTTCACTGTTGACTCCTGGGGGGGAAGGGACTCCAGCTGCTGGTTGGGAGCCTGCAGTTGGTTTCCCTAGCAATGGCCCCTCCTCCTTCCCAGCCTGTTGCTGTTTCCAGAATGGGAGGGGGGAAAGGGAGCAGAAGGAGCTCATTCTGGGGGTTCCCAAGATGGCACTGGAGGATGGGGTGGATGAATTGCAACCAGTTGGGTTCCAGTACACCCACCCCACCCTCCAGTTGGGGTTGAAAAAACCCCAAACCAAACTCCATCCGCTTCTTTTCCCCCCTCCCATTCTGAAAACAGCAACAGGCTGGCAGGCAGCATAGACACAAATTACAGAAGACACTCTGTTTTGAAATGTCTTCATCTGACGTCTCATGCAATTAAGGTTCAGATTTTCACCCAGTTGGACATGTTTTTAATCAGTCTGCAGCTGTGCACTTGTGTTTGGTCATGCCTATAAACCACTTCCTTTGGCCAGATTAGGCAAAAAATTGTCACTTCTGCCTGTACCATTGGTGACCAGCCTTGGGTGTCTAAATCCATAATGTGGCTTCTGTAAAAAATGGCCAGATTTTTAGATACTTTGAACACCTGCAGTTTCCTCTTAAGACAGGCTGTGGCTGTTTTAGTTTTCTTTGTTTTAAAAATAACTCAGACTATGAGGATGGGGGAAATAAAATAACACCTTACTTTTGGAATCTTTGGGGAATACACTTTTGTGATGCATATTCAATTTATGGAATAAGCTCTTGTCCCATGATGCTTATCTGTATTTCATCTGTTTTATATTTAAATTTTTGGAGGCATATATTTAGAGATGTAGCTGTACCTTTTAAAGACCAAATTGAACTTTCAGGGCTTACAAATTTGTCAGTCAGGCTCCTCATAGTGGTGGGGGGAAAATAACTAATATAGACATAACAAGGCCAGGAAGTGTTGTTTCACCTCTAAACTTTAATTTTTAGATCAAATCCCAGTTGGTAGTTTCTGAAACATGTTGCTAAAGTTATCTGTTCAGTGGCCTATGTCAAATGAGTTCGGCCTCAATCCATTTCTAAGTAGTTGCATCACAGCCAGCAGTCATAATCATGCATTATGGCAACCTCTGTAGAAAGGCCAAGGAATGTACCATTAAATGCATTATCCTCATCTCTGTAAGCAAGCCGTCAGAGTCAGGCTTGAGACCCACTAATGTTGAAGCTTGCACAGTGTGACATTGGAAAATTATCACTGGCTTATTGGCCTCCTGATTGCTGCCACCAAGAAGAGTAACCCCTGGGGCTTCCAGGAGGAATATACTCTGATGGACTAAAGAGACTCAGGACCTGTCCCAGCAGTATAATCAGACAGGCAACCTACAGGTTGCAAAGGCCCTACTAGAGCCTCTAGATTCAGCCAGATGCCAAAAATGTGTTTGAAGGTCTAGACATCACACATGCTCGTTGACATACCTGGGCCCTATAATGACATCATAGAGCTACTAATCCAGTGGAATACCAGACCGCAAAACCTCATCCCAACTTCATAGTTTCTAAAATTGTTAGACAAAAACAAAAAGCTCTGTCAACAAAAAACACAAAACAAGAAGGCAATCGTCAATTACACTGGATAATAACATCAATCCCTATATAAGTCCCTACTGCCATTAGCATAGATTAAGTGAAGGGGGGTTAACTGTAATGGAGGAATGGAAGGCAGCCAGTGGAGATGGTATCCTCCAAGAATTTCTCCATGAGCTAGGTCCCAAGAGATTCCAGTGGTTGGTGAAACTGTATATCAAAACCATGGAATCCAGATGCATGGTGGGAGGTCATGGTCATTGCAATACTCAAACCGAGTAAGCCAATCAACAACCCGGGAAGCTATAAGCCAATATCACTCCTTTGCACAACCTACAAACTCGTTGAACATATCCTTAGGAGAATCAGCCCTTTTATGAAGCCAGTGATCCCCGAGGAACAAGTGGGATTCTGGCCTAAGCGCAGTTGCTGCTACTAAGTTTTGGCTTTACAATGCACATTGAGGCTGGTTTTCAGGAAAAAAATCCAAGAGCCATGAAGTCTTTGTAGACTTGTTATCATCCTATGAAATGGTCTGGATTAAACATCTGATGTTGAAGCTTGCAAAGATCATACCTGACTACCAAACACTACACCTGATATGGACAGTGCTGAGCAACAGGAAGCTATGTGTCCACCTGGATGACAGAGTCAGCTTTCCCCAGTTGCTCAGTAATGGCCTGCTACAAGGTTCAGTACTCTCACCAACACTTTTTAATATATACACAAGCGATATGCTGCCAACAAAGCTGTGTAAATTTGCATATGCAGATTACCTTGGTTTGGCAACACAAGCAGCCACCTTCAGTGACATTGAGTGCACCTTGAATGAGGATCTGAATACCATGGAGGAATATTTCTAGAAATGGAGACCCAGGCCAAATCCCCACAAAACAACAGTCACTGCATTCCATCTTGATAACATGAACGCTAAGTGCACCCTGAAGGTAAATTTCTGCAGCGACAGTGCCACATGACCCCATTCTATCTGGTCTCAGAATGGGGCTGGACTGCACATTAACCTTCTATAGCCACTTGAAGAATGTAGCTGCCAAGATGAAGATAAGGGTCAATTTGGTCCAGAAATTGGTAAGCACAAGCTGGGGAGCATCAGCATCAGTATTACAGACATCAGTGTTGGCCCTTGCATACTCTGTAGCTAAGTACTGTGCACTGGTATGGAATGGAAGCAGTTGCTCTCAACTAGTTGACATCCACCTGAGCTCTGCAGTGCCTGCAGTGTGGTGCATCACTGGAACCCTCAAATCAGCCCCAACACCTTGGCTGCCTATGCTGTTGCACATTGCTTCTCCACCTATTCATCATGAGGCAGCAACTCTGCAGGAAGTCCCACAATTTAAGAAAAACAAGCGTCTGTCTCCCCATCCACCAGGATCTCAACAGTACTCCTCACTGGTCACCTGAAGTTGCGCAATTCCTTCTGGATCCATGCACTCAACCTTCAACAATGTAACTTCAACCCTATTAAAGCTTGGAAAACTGAATGGATTTCACAAGAATTTTCCAAAGGGGAAATCCGATGTTCTGCATGGGACCTTGTGATTGATCCCATGCAGAAGATCCCTGACTGCGATCTGCCGTGACGTTCATGGGCAGCTCTAAACCGTATCTGCACAAACCACAGGAGATGCAAATACTTGATGCACAAATGGAAAATTAAAAACTGTCCAGTGGTCACCCAGAACAGACCATGGAACATATAATGACTCAATGCCTGATCCACAAATATGAAGGAGATACAACAGCTATATATTCAGTTGCTTCTCATGCAATTATCTTGGCTCAACCATCTAAATGTAAAGTTATAGTTGCTGTTCTGTATCTACATCAGCCACCAGAAAGAAGTGTGAGCTCTCTGGGCAAACGGATAAATTCCCAGTGCATCCACATCTTGAATACTGTGTGCAGTATAAAAAGTATACTAGATCTAGAAAAGGTATGGACAAGGATGAAAAGGATAGACAGGGGTACGGAAAGGCCTACCTTTGAGAACAAGAGATTGACAAGGCTGGGACTCTTCAGTTTGGAAAAGATAGTAAACTAGAGATCTATAAAATCATGAATGATGTGGGGAGGAGATTGAATATGGAACTGTTGGTTACTAGGTCTGCTAAAACAGATTAAAGGGCATTCTGAAAATTTATCAGGCAGCCAGTTTAAAATAAAAGGAAGGACGTATTTCTTTACATAGAACATAGTAGAACTCATTGTCCTGGGATGCTGTGGTGGCCAATGATATATAACCAGTTTCAGAAAAAAGGATTGGACAACTCTATGGAGAACTGGTCCATGACAATCTATCAAAAGCAAAAGAGATGTAATCGAGTCATGGTGAGGGATGGGACACACTATCCTGTTTCTTATCCCCCCTGCCCTAAAGTATCTGTTACTTCTCACTGTCAGACAGCGGTTACAGCAGTTCTTACGTTCGGTCTTGCACCTGTTATTCACAATGTACGCACATACATTCTGAGTAAATAACATTAGCATTTTCATTTCCTTCTGGATTCATTGTCAGAGTTAAAATGCTACTCCCCCACCCCCATCCCTCCCCCCCAGTACTGGCACTTTGCCATATTATTGAAATGTTTTTTGAACCATTATCTTGTTCAGCATCCTGAGTATTTTTATAATGCATAGTCTTTTCTGTGTTGCTATGGTGATGCTTTTGGTTGATGATGAAGCACTGGAATTCAACAAGTCAGCCTTGACTATAGTCCAACTTGGTGGGGGTAAAAATTAATAAAACCAAAACCAAGCAGCAGCATAGTTCCCATCCTACAGAACACTTATCACTATGTTCATGCGACTTAGGTGAGTCCAACTGAATTTTAATAATGGAAATTTAATATGAATTAAAATTAGCCTCATCACTTTTGGTGCTTTCTAGTTTTATTTTTTTGTTTTTCTAAATTAGCTACCATAGGACCTGTGCACTTTGTAATTAATTGGTATATATTTGTGTATTAAACCATAATCAGTAGGCATCCTAATATGTACTATTACAATAGATGTAAAAGCTACAAAAGGGACAACTTGTAATCTTGTATGTGATTTTTTTTTTTTTACTCTAAATACAGAATAACCAGAATATCTATCTTTAACAATCCACATAATTTTAAATTATTTCTTAATTTTGTGCACACACGTGTGAGTGAAAGATAAGATTTTAATGCACACCAGTTCTCTACCCCACAACACTTAACAGTAAGTGTGTGCACATTTAATCTGTAACCCACCTGCTGTTACTTCCCCCACCCCCCAAGATGACTAGTTAAGCAACCTTCTGGAAATTCAGGGCTTAATTTTTTTAACTTTTTATTTGTAATCTATCAGTTTTAATCACTACTGATCGTAGCTGTCCTCTCACTTGCAATGAAGCATGCATTGGAAACACTGTCAGTTTTCAAAAATATCTAGTAATGTAAATGCATACATTCATACACGGGATTCTAAACAAAGCTCAAGTGACAATATATTTAAATGTTCAATATTGTGTATAAATGCAAGATGCATTCATCCCCTGTTATAAATAACTGTATAAAACAGGGAGGAATTTAACATATGTTAAGAATTAAGTGGAGTACAGGTCTTTTTTTCTTTCAAGTCATATGAAGTGCTTCTAACTTTGCGGTTATATAATCCTACTGGAACATTTTGTACTATTTATTTTTGTAGTAGACAAGGGTTCTTGCTCTTTCACAGCTGATTGCTTACTTGGAGAAATATGTAATGCATGTCTAGTAGAATAATAACATGGAGGCCCTCATCATTGTGTTTTGGGATTTAAAAACACTGCTGCTCACTTTAGCTTTCTTTCACACAAATTGCTCATTCCCCCTTTTTTCCCCCCTCAATGGGAGAAAAAGCAAGGAAGGGATTGAATGTAGAGCCAGGCACTCCGTGCATAACAAGTGGTTAACTCATCATCTTCGTTAAATCTATCCCTAGGGAATGGTGTTCACTAATGTATTAGTGGTGGCTGTTTTGAACAATGGCATCTCCTTCCTCAGCAGCTTTATAAGTTGCTGATGAGTAAGGATAATTGGTTTCCTGAGGTTCTCTTTGGTGGCCATTAGCCCTTCCACATGTTATCAGCTAGAGCAATAGTCTTCTGAGATGAGTTATTTCAGAAATGTGCTTTAAGGATGGGTCAGCTAAAAAGGCTGCTGAAATACTGAATGGCTAATGCTTGTAATAGTTTATGCTCTCCTTATCCCCGAATCCTTGTAGTAAGTGAGGTGGGAAGAGCAGATGAAAGACACTATTTGCTGCAGGTAGTAATTCTAATCTCTAGCTATCTTGGGCTGTGGATAGGGCATTAAAAAAAAATCTGCAAATTGCAGACATCATGGGGATGAGCACACACTGTATTGGATGCCTGTTTGCAGCGGTGCTTCCAACAGCACAAAAGCTCGCTCTAGAACAAATGGTATAAAAAGTTATCCTCATCTTCAAGGGAAAGCAACAAATCTATAAACCTCCGATTCGTGGTAGGTGAATTAAAGATGACTGCTGCTTTTCTTCTATTCATGATAAACTCTTCTATGATAGTCCTATGGTTGGTCTCTCTGGATACAAAAAGCACAGATATTAAGAGTGCTTACAACATAGAAGTCAGGATCATTTTTGTCAAGCCTGATCCTGTACTACACATCTGCACTCCATTTGGAAATGAGGCCTCTTGTACTATTTTAAGCATCCACTATATACACAATCTGAGCACTGAAGTGTTTTCACTGTTTAATTAAGATAAATAATGTCTTGCTGCTGGAAAATGAATTGTCATTAAGCTATAAAATCGGTCCCATAATCACCCATTACTCACAAACCTGGAAAACCCCTTACAGTGTAGTTATTGCATCAGTGGAGTCAGCCTTATGTTGAGAACAGCCAGCCTTCAGCCAACAGACTCCCATGCATAAGGGAGTGTCTGCAAAAGTATCCAAAGTTTAAATTCCTGATCTGTCTGCGAGAGAGAAAAGAGGCAATTCTGTTAGGCAGGACACAAACCAAAGAGCATTTTAGCTCAGCACCTTGAATAAATACTTGCAAGCAAAAACATGGATAATATGATGTAAGGTTTCTATATCTTCTCCTCCCTATGGAGTAGTTTAACAGACTGAGGAAGAGAGAATTCTCTATCTGTGATTTGGCAATACAGTGTCAGCGGTTGCTTCTTAGGAGACTTAATGGTGCTACTTGAATTTCCTCTAATTTCTATCAATTGAAAGTAAAAAAAATGGACCTTTGACTCTGTCACGGGGCGGGGTCCTAGGGGTGGCCATGATCTCCCCTAGCACCCCCTACCATGCCAACTTTGCTTTAAAGCACCCTCGTTCTCACCCACTACATCTTGATCTGATATGTAGATATATAAATATATAAAAAGGGAGGCTGCCTCATGTCTTTTTGGACACGGTTCTGCTCCTGTGACTTAGCCCTGTTGCTCTAATGGGTGTTCCTGCACCCCCAGCCTTATGGGCTACGCGTGGCTCAACCGCCCCTGTACCACGCCCCAAGCCTCACATTGTTTAGTCTGTCTTGCTCTCTGCGCCCTCTCTCTGGCGCTTGGGACCTCCATGGCCCTCATCTCTCACAACTGCGCCCCACAGGCACTCTGACTTTCCACGGCCCTTGTCTGGTTGCCCCCTTTGCTCTGGGGCCTCCTCACGCTGCCCCCTTTGCTCTGGGGTTACCACAGCCTTGGGGCTCAGGTGGCCGTAGCCATGCCTGGCCCCAACTCTCCTTCTCGGGGTCTCAAACCCCTTACCTGGCCTCCAATTTTCCGTTCCCCTTCTCAGGACCAGGGTCAGTGCACCCCTGAATGCTACACCCTCTCTGGCGCCAGGGTCCCCACACTACCGTGGAGCCCCTATGAGGCCTCCTCCAACTCCTAATAGCCTCACCCAAACCACCGGATGTAAACAGTAAACCGTAAACACAAACTCAAGCCCCTTGGCTGCAACATAAATTAAGCCGCTTGGCTATAATACTAGTCCCGCCACATCAGGGGTGTTCTACTCTTCCCCCAGTCTCCAAGCTGTACCTGCAGTCTAGCCTCTCCTCTTTGCTCAGTCCGGCACAGCTCCTTCCTCTATGGCTGCCGGCAGGGAACTCCCTGCCTGGCATCAGCCTGGGTTTAAATGGGAGCCAGGCCCTGCCCCTTCCAGTCAGTTGACTCACCGGTTTCCCTGGCAACCCGCAGCTGTGCTTCTTTATTACTACTGTGGCTGCCCTGGTAACTAGCCGCTGGGCTCCCCACTCGCTGCGAGGGCTCTCTCCCTAGCTGTTTGTGCTCTAAGGAGCAGGGCACCTGCATTCTCTGTGAAACATCTCCCCTCTTTATAGGAGCAGAGCACCTCGGTGCTCTGCGACACACTCTCTTCTGGTTTCTTTATACAATTATGCACACCTCTCTCATCTTAAATATATAATTACAATATAACGCTCCTAATACTTTATCAGGTGAACCAGACAGTTGGTATTCAGCTACCTGCCAAACCCATAAATTCTTTGGTACTCCCTGAGAGACACTGGCTTGTAGAGACACTTTGTACAGCCAGTTGGGTTAATGCTGCACTCCAGGTACAAGAAAATAAGCCGAGAAAACGTCTGTGAAGATGATATATATTTCAGAAGTATTAGCAAGAACTGGGAATCCTGCAGTTGGGAGTTTGAAGAAGTGGGGAGGAAATTACTTTGATAACCAAATTCTTGGCACTGCCCTGCAGGTGAAAGCAGAAGGTGGTGTCTCTGCAGCTTTCAAGCTTTAACTTAGATTTTGATTCTGAATAGTTAAGGTCTCTTTGTGGATCCCTCTGCACCCCTAATATGAAAGCTTTGCTTTAGAAAAAAGAAGTAAGCATGTGCATGCATGCATGCACACACACGGCCTGCTCCTGCTGCCACCAGAATCATCATCAGCACTGCCCTTGACCACAATGGGATCAGGTTTGGGGCCAAACGTATGAGCTGTATAGTTATGAGCCCATTAATATACAGGTTGAGGATTCTGTTTCTGTTTTCTCTTTTCTATTTCAGTTTCTTGTTTTCAGCTCCTCAGTCTACAGATGTATCGGCTTACAAGCCATTCCTCTCCAAACTACTGTCATAGGCTTCATCTGTCACAGTGACATGTATAATAGCACTGCACTTCTCTGTGTGCTTAACCTCTAAGATGACAGCAAATGGCAGTAAGGGCCTCCAAAGTGTGCACCAGAGGGTGGTATTCACATCATTTCTATTGCTTGTATGTACCTGTATGTATGACTGTGAGAGAAAATTAGATATACAAATTGTGCTGAGAGAGAGCCCCTTTTAAACTCATAAGATATAAGCCCCTGGGGCACACAGACCTCAGAGGATGACTGTCAGGCAACTTCTTGGCAGACAAGCCTGTTTTGGAAGAGATCAGTGGGGTGTGAAAAAACAAAAAGAAACCTAGAACTCCCCACCATGTGGGTGGGAGTAGACAGTACTGCTCCAGGGGCAAGGTGCCCATTTTTCACTATAATCATTTATATTAAAACCTAGGATCCCTAGTCATGGACCATTCTAGCCCTGAACAGCACTATTCCTTGTTCTTGGCTCTTTATTTTCCTCACAGGGCCCTTACAGAGGTCTACAACTGTTTCTTTCCTAAAACTATATTTAATTCCCCCTCCATGTCTCTAGCAGAGACCAGAGAAGGGAAATAAAACCCTTCTTACAGGCCTCCTGTAGTATGAAAATAAAAGCTCTGTCATTGGATGGTATTATAAACCCACACACTTGCTTGAACTTTCTGTAGATAATTCCTCCTGGCTCCATAGCAGGTTTTTCTGGGGTCTTTTGTTGTTGTTGTTGTTGTTGTTGTAGTTGTAGTTGTTGTTGTTTTAGTATTCCCTTTGGGTCCGTTACTGATGCTTAGATATCTACAGCTAGGCTTTGATCAGCACTTAACTCTACAGTTCCTTTGAGAGTACCAGTGCGTTTCATATTCTACATTAATTATAAAAGGAAGTATTTGTTTTCCTTCCTTAACAGGTGAAATGTAAGCACTGTTCATAAAATTTTCATGAGAGTAGTAGTGTAGGCCAGCATGACTAATCTATCATCAATCCGTGTCTGGAGTCCTAGTGAGGCACCCCGTGACGTGCAGATGTTACCACCAAGAAGTAAAATGACAGATGCGATTAGGCTTTAGAGTGATGAAGATGCTGTAATGTAAGGCAGATCGATTGAGAAATTTAATACAGTAAATTATCAAGGTACTACGTCTAAGGCCAAACCAACCTCAACTTTGACCTTTAGATAAATGCAGTCCCATACCTTGTAATCCTGAGGTATCTGATCTAAAATGCATTGACCTCAAATAGGGAAGAAAGACATGTATCACAAAATCATTGATTTTTGTACTGAAAGGGGATATTGGTCTTGATTCTCCACAACTTTGCATAGCACCAAGCAAGTGTAAACTGTCATCTTTGGGAGATGACAGCACAACATGCAAACCCAGGGAAAATGAAGGCAATTGGATCTTCTAATTCCTGCACTGAAAGTGGGAGAGTTGTTTTTTGTATTCTCTGGTGCCTTTGTGTAGATTAGCATTTTTGTTTGCTTGTGTGCTTGTTTGTTTGTTTTACTGTGCCCAGAGATTTGGCTTTCATTGAAAGTCTTGCCTACCATCCCTTCACTAGCGGTGAAGGTGCACAGTCCACTACATAGTACCGTTACATAGCAAGTAGACTTTAGGGCAGAATAGAAATGGAGCAGATATACAACACACAGTCCCTGTATATAGTAAATCACTTATATCCAAGATGTAGTTACCCTATGCAAATGTGTAGTAACTGTGTTATTTGCAAAGCTGCTACACAACATTATATTGCCTGTCTATTTCCTGTTAGGCAGTTTCAATGTGAGTTAGTTATCTCAGTTCAAACTGGTTTGCCTGACACCTAGTGGCCATGTACTGTAATACCAAGCACTGGAGGCCTCTGAGCCAGCTAGCTGAGAACTAGTCATGAGTCTGCTTCACTCTGGGTGCATCGACACAAGATGCTTTACTGTGCATTAGACTAATGCACAGTAAGGTGTCACTGTCTACACATAAGCATCAATTACTGTGCATTAAATAAGTCTAATGCACAGTTTGCTAGAACCAACATATACAGGTACTAGAAAAATTGTGCGTGAACTAAGTGCATGTGAGCTCTGACCCAGAGCAATTTGCTCCCAGGCAGCAGGGGGCTACAGCTGCTGCCTGGCTAAGCACCGAGCCCCAGGGCATGGGGAGGCACTTGTCCCTATTGCAAGGCAGCTCCCTCACAGCTGTGGGGAGATTGGGGCTGGACACCTGCCCCTCATCCCCTTGGGCTTGGGGCCAGCCCCAATCTCCCTGTAGCTGCAAGGGAGCTGCCCTGGGGCAAGGACAGCTCCCTGGAGCCCAGGCCTGACTCCTGTGCCTGCTGCCAGCCCAGGGCTAGCACCCAAAGGAGTTTGGAGCTCCCCTTGACTACTGCAGTGGGGCAGAACAAGGCAGGAGAATCTATGGACTGGCCTGATCCCATCAGGAGCAAATTTGCTCCTGGCAGACACATGTATAGACACATTCCCAACCAAAGCTTAATACACCTGAATTTACTGTGCAGTAATGTTCAGGGACATTAATAGCAGGTATAGACACTCCACCTATTCTGCTCAGTTTTCACTCTGGAGCAGGTCATGTGTAGATGCTGATGTGACTGGCTGGGGGGCACAAGGGTGCTTCAGTGCAGGGGCTGCCTGCTGGTTAGCCCCATACTGAAGCACCCTTATGGCTCAGCCAGCCCCCCTGCAGCACACTGAGGCAGAGAGAGGAGCCCTGAGCTGGTAAGCTGACCCCCGCCCCAAGTGGTCCCTGCTAGCCAGGGATTCTCTAACTGGCTTAATATGCTGCATTCCCAGGTACATGTGGGCACAGTGTGCCCAGAAGCAATGAACTCCAGCATGAACTGTGCCAGAGTTTATTCAGCCATTCTAATTGCACATGTAGACATGCCTACTATGGAGTAAATTTCCCCCAAAGTAAAATCTGGGTCAGATTGTGGCATAATAATTGTACTATCCATCTGCTTCTTATGGAGTCTTTGCTTTAGGGCAGAGGCGGGCAAAGTCCAGCCCATGGGCTGGATCAAGCCCTCAGCAGACTCTATTCCCCAGCAGCCCTTGTCCATGTCGCTGCAGCCAGTTTCCATGAAGATGCCAGCAGTAGCAGTGCCATGACAGTGTGGGACCAGGGTTCCCATGGAGACTGGCCCTAGCAGCACTGGCAGGGCACACAGCAAGCTGCTCGGGGCTGGGATATTGCGACAGCATGGTCTAGAATTGGGGCAGAGCTGTGATCCACTTCCCGCATGCCCCTGGCAGGGGCATGCAGGCAGTGGATCCCACTGCTGCCCCAGCTCTGGATGATGTGGTCACCACTGCAAAATCCACTGCTAGGGCTGGCCTCCATGGAAACTCTGGCCCCACACTGTCACAGTGCTGACACGGGCAGAGGCTACTGGGAAATGAAGTCCAGCCATTTGGGATCCGCCATTATTCTGCCCATCCCTGTTTTAGGGGATGAAGCTACACATAGCTTTTACACAGCTATCAGACACAAACCACTTTTAAAAGCATTTATCTCTGCGTAGAATAATGCTATAATAAACATGAAGAATCAACAGTATAGGAAGTTAAAGGGTAGTGGCCACCAATTTGGAGGTAATCCCATGCGGCTCAGTGGGTTGTTCACTATGGCCCCTAATGGTGACAATTCACATTTTGGCACAAATAACAATCATTTATTTAACAGAAACATAGAGTTAATGAGTTTTTGTAAGCTCAAGTCATCTCCAGAGCTATCCCAGATTTCATGTGCAATATTGCTATCGAAGCCAAACTGGAACAAAAACTGAATCATTAGATCATTTTTGTTAAACAGAATTGTATCAATGCAGCTAGGTTTTGGATTTAAAAAACTGAGGTTTTTCATCTCTCCTTCTGCCTTTCCCCATCTCTTTCTCTCCCTCTCCTTGTCATCAAAATCGACCGGACAGATCTGAACCTCGAAAACCTCCCCAAATGGAAGTTTCTTTGAAACTCATTTGTGTTTGCCAGACATTTCAGCATTTTTTTTAAAATTTTATTTAATCAAAAATATTCCAGCAAGATTTAATGTATTGTCTTGGCTCAGAGAAGAATAGATTTTTCAGAGTTGGAGCTTAATCAAATGAGTCAACTTTTGTCTGACCTATGACAGTATGAGTTGTATACATCAAGCCAATTGTATTATCAAGAGAGGGAAAAAACATCTTTCAAAAACCCATTGTTTTCTCTAAGTCTGTTTCATACATTCCTCTCCTGAGATCTACTGCACAGGATTATTTTTATCAGATTGAGTCATGTCTGTGTGTGTATATATACACATCATACATCCATACATTATGTATTTGTTTGTTTGTTTTTAATTACCACTATATTATAATTCCTATGAAAGGTGAAATGATTGTTCCAAATATGGTTTTTGTCATATTAGGCACAAATGTTTAAACTTCTAGATAGAATCACACTTGGAGCTTCAGGCGCTGCCAGCTGAGCCTTGTACAGCCTGACAGTGCTGGAAAAATGTAGTGCTGATCTAGAATGATTTTTCTTCCCTTTTTAAAAGATTGATGTTGTAATCATTTCAAAGTATTTTGTTGGATCACTTAAAATAATACTAAAAAGGAGTTTAAGTTCACATTCAGCAAAGCATTAATTTATGTTCAGGCTGTCTTAAGATAGGAACTGCGACTGGATGGAATGAAACAGATGTCTAGTGTAAAATCTGTGCTTAAGTTCAGAGGCAGGTCCAAGGGGAGTGTGCTGGTGTACTTCTGGTATATCCTTTTGATTTATGCTCCACTCAAAATTTAAAACCAACTGGCTAGCAGTGGTAGCAGGATTTCTACTCGGGCAGTGCTGAAGGAGTCAACTGACTTCATGGCTCATTATTGTCTACCTGAGCCCTTCTAAACTCTTCATTCCACAGTTGTTAATGACCCTCTCTTCTTTTCAATGGTCTTGAGTTCCAGCAATCAAGCTATCCTTTGTTCTGCAGTTCTGCTGTCTGATAGCTGATCCTGGAAATGAAACTTCTATTTCACAGCCCTGCAGATTGTTTTTTAACTCTTTTCAATTAAGTTATTTGTTTTTGCTTCAGGTTTCATCCTGTGGCTCTGTTAAGGATCATTCCTGTAATAATGTTTTGTTAATGTTCTGTTATAAAAGAGATGGTAGATATACTCTTTATAGACTAAGTAAATCAGATATAGAGAGAGAGCACAAACTTTCATGAGCACACTTTAACTTCATCAGCATTTAAGCCCATGCTTAATTTGAGGAATTTGAGTATTCCCTATCAGTATCAATAGATGCAAATAATAGAAGGGGACAAAAAAATTACCCAAGTTTAACCGTGGATATCTTTTTTTTTCACTCCTTCCCTCCTTCCCATTTGTATATACCGTAGGCCCTGACCAGCTTTATCTTGCTTTCTGTTTTGATTTCTAGATTCCAAAACCCAGCATCAGTGCAGCTTAGTCCTAATAAATATGTTTATTTCTGCTTAGTCATTTGTGTTTTCAAAAGCCCACACTAGTCAGAAAGGAGAAGAAAGGGAAATGGCAGTGTGTCTGCAGATGTGCAGTGCTATTATTGTGAGCCAAGCAATTAGGCAAGGAGTTGTAATTACGGTGTCTGTTGAGGAAGGCTATGAAATTGGCAGCCATAGCAGAACAATGTTGTTCAAAAGGAAGAGCTGTTATAATTGCACAAGGTGCAGCAAGAATACTCAATATTCTTTTCCTCTCTGCAGTTCTGTGAAGCACGTTCCTAATGGAATGACTTAGTCTCAGAATCTTTTGCAGGATCCT
Organism: Crocodylus porosus; assembly: GCF_001723895.1. Taxonomy (NCBI): domain Eukaryota; kingdom Metazoa; phylum Chordata; order Crocodylia; family Crocodylidae; genus Crocodylus; species Crocodylus porosus. Next base: position 96,430,539 of record NW_017728886.1, read on the forward strand.
AAAGTGTCTGATTTGGGTATCTGCAGCAGACATGGGATTGGTCAACCCAGGCTACATTTCTTGTTGAATGGGTAGGCTGACAAGCCAGGATCAAGTTAATATTCCAGTGGGAAGAAGAAATGAAAGGAAGAGATGAATGCTAGCAAATCCCAGTTCTGGATTTGTTTCAGTTTGACATTGTCATTCTTGTGTTCTATCCACGCTGAAACTCTGCATGTTTGTGGGAGTTGGAGCCTGCAGATTAGACAGAAAAAAAATGGGTGCTGAGGAGTTCTTAACGTAATATTGGGCTGCCAGATAGAGTAGGCATGGAACAGGACATCTTTATTTACGGCTGCGATCAACAGAAGTTTCTTACTCAGTCCTCATGCTCATCAAGCTTCTCAAAATCCGGCTTGGATGCAAAACCAGTTCAATGGAGCTTGAGTAGAAAATATCCAAAGCTTGCCTATCTTGACGCTTAAGCTGTACATGTGTTCACTGTGATGGTGGAGAATTCCCATCTGAAGTTACTTCTCAAAAGCATAATTTTATTAAGAAATAAACTTTTTGCTGTTTCTGCCATAAAAATGACTTTATCTCTTGAAACAAACAGCTTTCCCCTGAATTAAGTCATATGCAGACTCATTCTCTTTCTATTTTTCTTTAATTGAACATGGGTCATTTTGCACAGCTGTGAAGCTGAATCATTATATTAGCAGAGGCATTGTTTAGGTTTTGTAATTAAAAGATCTTTTCATGATGGAACATTTTCTTCTATTCTGATAATATTCTTTGGGTTAGGGATGAGAGGATTTTCTCCTACTGGTTGAGAATCAGGCCTGATTAAATGATCACAGTATGCAGCTTTTTTATTCAACCCAAGTTTCAGAAAGCCATTAAAAACAACTGTATTTATAGAGATATAGGATTGGGAGTGATCTCAAGAGGTCATCTTGTCCATCCCTTTCCCTTAAATAAATCAAAGGTACTTACAACACCCCTGACAGATATTGTCTAGCTCCTTCTTAAAATGACAAGAATTCTACAACCTCTCGATATAACCTACTCCAATTGCTTAACTGTCCATATAGTAAGATGGTTTTTATTCCCCTATATCCTACCCAAATTCCCCTTGCTGCAAATTTAAACTGATTGCTTCATGTCCTATCCTGTGTGGAAATGGAGGGTCTGTCCTTTAGATAGCCTTTCTGTCTTTTAGAATATACTTACATTAACCCTTGGTCATCTGTTTTCTATGCTAAATAATCCAGTTTCTGCAACCCTTCCTCATTGGTTACGTTTGCTAAACTTCTTATTTGTGTCATTTTCCTTTGAGTGCACTCTAATTTTTGCATCCTTTATAATAAAATGTAGTGTCCAAAACTAGACCCAGCTGAAGCTGCTTGGTGCTGAATAGAGCAGAATCATGACCTTCTGGGTCTGACCCCGGCGTTAATACAGCCCAGAATTTGTCTTTTTTCCATTGTTGACTTGCATTCAATGCAATCCCCTCTAACCCACAAAATATGTTCTGCAATACTGCTGCCAAACCAGCTAGTCTTCTTAAATTTGTGGACTTGATTTTATTTTCTTCCTAAATGTAGTACTTTGTTGTCTTTTATTGTATTTCATCTTATTAAACTTGGACCCCTTCTCCAATTTAACAAGAGCTTTTTGAATTCTAAGTTTGGCAAGTCAGCAGGAACTTTTAAATTACATCATTCTCTGTAGAGAATGGAGCTAGAAAGTTGCAGTAGGATTCAGTGCTTCAGTATCTCAGATCTACCATTTCTCTAGCACTGAACACACACATTCACCTCTGCTCAGCTTGTCCAGTTCTGCCTCCCCTTTCCATCTAGTGGTTGCTGTAGATATCCATCCATACCTAATAGCTTTACACATACTATAGGGCCTTTGATGATACTACAGGATCTTGTTAAGTGTGCTCAGAAAAGTTAGGCCCCTCAGACATCTGCTTATAGTGATCTTAAATTCCCAGTCATTAAAACAATATTAAAAACATGGATTTTGCCTCTAGCCATTCCTTTAGTCGCCTCCATGTGTTCAGCTAATTCCACCTTGCTCTGTTAATGCTTAGGCCAATAAAAGAATTGAGAAGATTGCACAGCCCCTGAAAAGTAAGCTCTCCCTCGATTGACTCTGCAGCACTCATTGAAGCTGATCTGAAATTGAATGCAGCCAGTACAGCTGTGAAAGGAGGAGACAGCCAAGGAGTCAGGGGTGCTATGCAGCACGCAGAGCTGAGTCTTTCAGCCTGTGGGCCTTTTGGCTGCAACTGCCATCACCAACAGTTAACGCTGCCACTGTTCAACTCCCATTGCTGCAGCTACTGAGGCCACTTCATTGGCACAGCTCGCACCCATGGCAGGGGAGGAATGTTGCCACTGAATTTAGTGTTTTCAGTTGTCTCTGGTGCCTAAAATGGACAGCAGTTGGTGATGGGGTTTGAGCAGCAGACTCATTAATTGTGGTAGCACTAACAGCTGCAGTGAGAAGTCCCTCCATTCAGATCCAGCTTGCCAAGTCATTCAAGTGAGACTCCCTGCTCTAGAATATGATTTATGCTTAGGTTCCGGGCCAAAGCTAAACCAAAAGCCCTAAATGAGAGGAAATGATATAAAGAGCAGTGCCGTCTACCCTTCATTGTGCAACTGCATTGCATTCATAGGACATATGAGAGTTCAGATTTCTCCTATCAGTTGTCACCCACAGCACAGCCTGGTATTTTGGCACAATAGTTACTGACATATTTTTTGCTACTGGGTGATATTGGCACCTTAGAGCAAAAATAGTGACACAGCTGCCAGTGCCAAAGCACAGGACTTTGTGAAATATAGCACGTGGTTACTGAAGCATTCCTGGAAGTGCATTGCATTATGTGAGTTTTTCCCAGAATCTCTGAACCCAAATTGTAATTTTTTTTCCAGGATGGATGCCTCCACAGGAGAAGTATTTGCTATGTTGATTACCCTTTGCTTCCCAGTGAGTTCATGCAGATGGGAACTTGACAGCTCAGAACCAGAGAAGGGGACAGGAAATTCAGGAAGAAAGTCCTAAATAATTAATCTGTTTTGGTATAGAGTCCAAGCCCAGCCTTCACAACCTAAGTCACTAGTTGCCCCTAACTTATAGTCTCAGCCAATGCCTAGGCAATGTGCAGTGTTTAGAACAAAAAGTAGTCAACCTCTTGATGGAGTTGAGCTGACTTTGCCTGGTTAGAATGGCAGTGAATAACTGAGGTGTCTTAATTTTTCCCCTTTGTCCAGTATTACAGCAGAAATTCAGCTGTAGTCCCTCTGGACAAGAAAACTACTTTTTGCTTTGTGGGATAGCTACATATAATAACTGCAGCTCCATGACGCTTATTTGATCTGGGCAAGTCATTATTTGAGGCTACTGTAGTACAAGTAACTGGCAGCGAGCAAGGCCTTACTGGGATATATTGTAAAATTAAGGTCCCAGAACTACTGGAAGTATTTGAAAAATGAGGCGTGTTTCCCAACCGTAATGAAACAAGAGTGAGGGAAGACACTCACCAAGTAATGCAGCTGCACATAGACTCTTTATTATCCTACTGTGTTTCAGACTGCAGAGTTTCTAGGTATTATCTTTAGCTGATCTGTTAATAGTTGCCATGAGGCAGGAATTTTCAGGCACCTTGGTTTATATCCAAGGAAGCAGAAAAGCACACTGCATCCTTGCACAGTTGCAGCAGAAGTGTTAACAGTGGTATGGCAAGCCTAGATTATTCAGCATGTCCTTTATTTCCTAGGTTAATAATTACTGGGTAGTGACCCAGGCAAGAAGCCTGTTAGCTTACCATGGCAAGAAGTAGGTATTGGAAGAATGTGACTTTGAAAGGCTGAAAGGCGATGTGTCGGAAAGACATATTTGACTGGCATTTACTGTCTAGAATGCCCGCTCTTACTTGGCTGGCCTCGCTCTCCTCCTTCACTCCTCTCTGGAATCCTTCCTTCTGCTTAATTCCTACTAAAGGAAACCTCATTTTGTACCTTTTAACCTCCTCCCTCTCCCCTTGCCCCCACATCACTTGCTACTACACTTCTGCTTGCTGTCTAGAAGTCGTATGTGATTTTTTTTCCTCCTAGAATATGAGTACAAGTTCTGTTTTGCTGGTTTTTCTCCACTTCCCTTTCTGTACTGCTGTCTCCATCCACTGTTACCAGATTTGCCCACTACTTTGGGGTGTGCTGAAAGAGGAGTAAAGAAGGAAAAATATACCCAATTACCACCAGTTTGGCTATAAAAGTTATTTATTGCTAAGTAGATGAAATATATATTGACACTAGTAGTAATAGACATGCAAAGGAAAAACAAACACAAACAGTCACAGTATACCCTGGTTTCACTAAGTATTTGGGGAAACTTAGCTCAAGCTTAACTAATACAGTTCAAGTTCAGAAATCTATGCTTAGACAGAGAGAAGAGAAAAGAGAGAGGGAGCTGGGATCTCACCAGTCCAAGGCACTCGGGTTGCAAAGCTGACAAGTCAAAGTTCTCAGCACGATCCTTGAAGGGAGATGATCTGCCTCCTTAAGCCTCTCCAGAAGAAAGCGGGTAGTGTCACCACACACTGCTGCTTCTTTTACAGATTTTTATACCCTCAGTTCAGCTTCTTTCAAGCATTCTCAGTAGTGTAAATCAAATTGTCTTTTTCTATTGACAAGGGGTTATCTGATTGGAACATCTCAGGAACCTGATTGATACTCAGGAAACACATACTTAGGAGCTAGCTTGACATTCCTGTGGATAGCACATATACTTGAGGGGATATCTCCTGGTGTCTTCAGAAACCATAGCTTGCAGCATCAGGGTTTTGTATTTTTACTTGCTGTGAACAAGCCTCAGTTTAGCATGACTTTTGCAGATCTTACTATAGTCTTTTAACAGACTTAAGGCACTTATTGGAGTGTTCATAACCTGTTGTGGAGAGGACTTCCACCAGTCGTCTCCGGAAAAGTATGACAACGCTTGTGGACAGGGCTTCAACGGGCTGGACGCTGTGATGAACCCTGTACATTGTTCAAATGTTATCCATACCCCCTCTGACTCGGTCTATTGCTTCAGCATTCCCTAACCTGGCCAGCCGAGTTTTAGCCAATTAAGTTTACGTAGGCCTCCCATAGTGGGACCGGGGAATGTACAGCCCGAGATGCCTAGTAAACTTACTTTTGCTTAGAGGTGTGTGTGGGGGGGGGAGGGGGAAGGAAAAGTCCTTTGTAAATCCAGATTAGAACTGATCTGATAAATGCTGAGCTGGGTATGGGGGTTGATTAGCATTTGGAGCACAGCATCCCCATCATGCAGTGCTCCCCCTGCTTCGCTGATCCCAGAATTCACTGCAGTCTCTGCTTCAGGCTTTCTGTTCTCCAACTCTCATGTAAATGAATGGTCATCTGTTCCCATTTCAGATGCAAATGAGACCTAGGGCAGTTGTTTCACTTTTGTCACCCTTATCTGGAGGGTTTTAGGTGTGTATCTCACTGCATCTTAATCAGTTTCTGTTTAGGTGGGGAGGGCGATTCTTTGTGAGTCAGACAGTCTGTGTCCTGTGTCAGGGTTCCCCAAGAACATGGAGCTGACAGGTAACACCACCTCAGTAGTATACAGACACCAGTCATGTAACTAGCAATTGTAATGCCCTAGGCAGAGCACTGGAGAGCAAGAAGTGCACTTTTCACCCTAGCTGCTGTTGCCATAATGCAGGGTCCCCAGGCACTGCCACTCTGGTGTCCCCTCTAGCTTAGTGCCTGGGACTAATGTCCCACTCACCCCACCCTAGTTAGGCTGTTGCACTCTCACATGCTATTGGTAGTGGCATACACTACATAGTAAACTAGTGTCATAAGGGGGTTTGTTCTGGGCGGGGGGGTTCCTCTCAGTCAGAACTCCCAGTGACATAAAAAAAGGATCCCTTTTCTGGCACAGAAACAAGTGCAGAGGCAGTAATTAATTCAGTCTGTTAATGAACTGTGTGGCACTTTTTGGGAAGGGAGACAAAACTCATTGACTGTGGTGAGGTTTGTTTTATTCGGCTGATTTTTAGCAGTGTAAACCGTTGAACTAGGCTCCAGCCAGCAAAAAGATGTATGTTCAGACCTGGCTCCTTTTCCAATAGCTTCCCAGCCTAGCAAACTTACTTTTGTCTTCACTACCCCCATCACATCTCCCTGGCTTTTTATCATCATGAACTATGGTCCTCCTCCCCCGCCTCCATGGACTTCCTTTCACAGCCCTAAAGAGCCTGCTGTGATGGTGCGGCAGCTCAGGAGGGATCCTGCTGGGGTCCGTGTCACTCTTCATGCAGTTTCCTACACTACCATTGGCAGTGCCTCCCTCCATCTCCAATACAAATTGCTAGTGAGAGAGAGTTCACTGTGTAGCCCAACCTACCCCTGCAACCACCACCATCATTTCTCCCTAGTTCCTTTTTGAAAGAGCTTAGGAAGAATTACTCAAGAAATCTCAGTAGCTTCAAAAGATAGCAGTCCTCTTCTATGTTGCTGCTGCACCCTGCTGTAGTATAGTGGGTAGGGCAGTTTTCACCAACCAAGCAAATGGACAGCTTTTAAAAAAAAGTAAAAGAGCTTTTAGTTTACAACCAGGTTTTCCTTTTTGTTTCCTTCCTCACAATAATCAAGATAATGCTATTGTTGCACTTTGCCAGCAACTGCCTCCTCCACCAAGCTGAAAACCTGTCCCTGTAACTGATGTTTCAGGGTCACCTAGGGTCACTGCCCTCTTTGAAGCAGAAATTGGAATTTTTCTTAAAGCACTATATCTGCAAGAGGCCCAAGAGGCCTGGTTCAGAAACACAGGTAGTGACAAATGACAAGCAAGCAACTTGCTTCAGATAGGCCCTCATAACCAGACCCAAGAAATGGCCTCTTGCTTCTGTTCAAGGATGCTTATAAACTAGCAAGCATGAGTAGTTTGTTTCCATCCTAGGGCATCCTTGAGAAGACTTCTCTAATCCCTAAACCTTTTTTTAGCCCACATAGTGAGCCTGAGCTATTAACTTTTGTATGGCTGCCTTGCAAAACAAAAGGCACATTATTCTGTTTCTCCGACACCTGAATAGACCCATTTTAAACCCTTTAACAAGACACTGGAAGCAGTAAATACACAAATGGCTTCTAATGGTGACCTAATACAGCAAAGAAAGAAAGCTCCACCTCCATCACTCAGTATTTGAAATTAGCTTTAATAGCTTCCAGTGCTGCCCCCCCTCCACCCTCCAAAAAAATCTTGTTGGCTCATTAGAAGCAATACGTATTTCACTGACAAAGTATTAAATATGTATAACTCCTTGCACAACTTTCAGAGTTAGCTTAGATACAGCAGTTCAACACTGCAGTGACGGGCCACATGAAAGAATTGTGACGATACATCAAATACAAGAGATTCCTCCTGAAAATACTTCACGGTATTCAGCGGATACCAAAACAAGAACCTCCCATTCATATGCTACACTCCTTCTGAACTGGTTCTGTGGCTTGGTTTTGCCACAGAGGAATTACTCGTTTGTTGAACTTGGGCTGTGTACCCAAAAAACACAAAAGTACTTTTTTGATGCACACAGTCTCTAAGGATCACATGGCATTCCCTAATGATTGCAAACCCTAGAATCCCCACCGGACAGCAGCGGTCAGTAACAGAAATTGCATTGAATGCGTTCTATTTTCCTCTATCGTTAGGGAGTCAATGTAAAGCCATAGAAGCTTTTGTTAGGGGAACATGCCATGCACTTATTCAACTATAGGTTAATATATGCTGATGGATTGCCTCCCTTACTTGAGTTAGGTTTTGAAATGAGCAACATAGGGTAGAGAAGAGGAAAAAAGAGATTTGGGCTCAGGTGAAGAGGAAAATCTTTTTTCTTCTTTTTGTAAATACTAAAATAAAGATAACAGTTAACTTTCTTTTTAACTCTCACTTAACAATGCCGGGATTGAAGCAAGTGTATTTTTTTTTAAACCAGTTGTGATCTACCTTTTGGTCCTGCTGGCTAGATGAGTGATGTGGGGCCCAACCACAGGATGGGGTTGGCTCCTACACTGGCCCTGGTCACTGCATGCCTGGATCTTGCCTCATACCACCCAGATTCGGCATGGCATGCCCAGATACCAATTCACTCCACCCTATGTGCCCAGTCTAGTGCACAGAGTGGCGGGCTTCACTACCTGACCCATAGGGTTCCCCAAGTTTCCAGACATTTGCCAGAAGGGGAGTGGCAGTTAACACTGACATTGCTCCACCACTGCCAAATTTTCAGACCAATGAAGAGCCCTTCAGACTGGTTGATGTGGCTCCACAGGCCAGATCTGGACCAAAGGCCAGGGATTGAACACTGCTGTTTTAAGCCAATGTACACATTTTCATTAATTGGTGGTGTTATAACATGGATCTTTGCTTCCCTTTTTACAGCCAGTGCTGATTTCCCATACAATGGCCAAGCTATAGGAGATGGAGTTAACAGGAACTCGGCCATTATAGGAGGTAAGGAAAAAGTAAACGTTAGTTGAGATGATTTGTGGCTTGAGTGTAGGCTGTAATGGCAGAACCATTCAAACTGCCTGGTTTACTATGGGGTCATCTACACAGGAAAGTTACACTAGCACAAAGTAAGGTATGAATTTAAACCAAGATGGATTATTTTGGTATAAGATGATTCTCCTCTGATTTAGTCATTCTGGAAGCAGTTCAAGCCAAGGCAAAGGAAAGCCTTTCTCATTCTGTAATAGAAGAGTCCACTTGGTGAGTTATGCTGGTATAACTATATTAGTACAACTGGCAACATTTCTTGTCATTTAGTCCAGTGAATTAGTGCAGACAAACTAACAGAAGCCTAATTCAGGACCCACTGAGGGAAAATCAAGCTCTCAGAATCAAAGGCTGCATGTTGGGTTCAGTGCTCTCTTTGACAAAGATCAAGTTAATCTTGCCCTGCTTTAGGGGCCACATTCTGCTTGACCACTCATGGATCCCACTTGAGTTAATAGGTTTGCTTATGGTGTCAGGTGCTAAATTAGCAGCAAAACTAGCTTTTTATAGAATCATAGAAATTTAAGGTTGGCAGGGACCTCAGGAGGTCATCTAGTCCAACCCCCAGCTCAAAGCAGGACCATTCCCAACTCCACAACTTTTGTGAGAGGCTTTTCCTTTATCAAATTGCAGAGCACACAATGTGGACCCTTATTTAGGTTTATGAGCAGGTGTCCCAGCTGCCTTCCCTGCCCTGTAATAAGGAATAGTCAGATGACCAAGTTTGTCTTTTTTTGCTCCACGAATTATCAACATGATGGGGGGAGGATGACAGAGTCCAAGTGTACCATGCAATTTTTCTGAGAAATAAAACTGTTATCTTCCACCATTTCCTAGAAATAAAAATGGTACCTTATCTTTGTAGCAAGCAGTGTTGAATTAAAGAGTATATTCTTAATAATATAACTTTGCTCAAAAAGTAATTTTTTGATTTTCTGTAGCTGGATAAATATAAGAATATCTTTGGGGGTTTTAAGTGACAGTCTTGCCTTTTTCTTCATTTTTGACACTCCCCTCTCCCCCTTAGGTGTCATCGCTGTTGTGATCTTTACCATCCTTTGCACACTTGTGTTCCTGATACGCTACATGTTCCGTCACAAGGGGACCTACCACACTAACGAGGCCAAAGGGGCAGAGTCTGCTGAGAGTGCCGATGCAGCCATCATGAACAATGACCCCAACTTTACGGAGACTATTGATGAAAGCAAAAAGGAATGGCTTATCTAAATGTGTGTGTATGGGGACGAGGGGGGTTGGCATTATGGCTGGGGGGGGATTGGGGATGACTCTTTCAGTGAGAAGAAAACACTCTACTTCGGACTCTTGAGCACATCTACAGTAAAAAGATCAGCACAACTGGAGAAGCAAGTGACAGACAAAACCGTTGAGATTGGGGGGGGGAAGAATAACACACTAGCATTTAAGAAAAATACTTTTTAATATTCATTTACAATGAATTGCCCCTTCTGTATCCAAACAACAACAACAAAGAGCAGCTTTTAGAGCCTCAGCATTGGTTAAAATTTGTCAATAATACCTGTCTTTCTGTGTGTGTTTTAGAGGTGTTCTAAATTCCCATAATGATAACAGGGCCAATTTTTTACATTTTTTAAAAGCCCTTTAGAATGTGGATATTTTTGTCTTGAGAATGGCAGACAAGTCCAATTTTCTGTGTTCTTTTCTTTCACACATGGTCAGTTCTAGACAGGTTGCCATAATCCGCAGGTCTTGTTCATAAAATGTTACATTTGGTGTTGTTTGAATTGGGGGGTCAAAGTGTTAAGGGGGGGGCAGGGAAAAGAGGATTGATGCTTATTAATATCTGTCAATTTTCATAATGCCACCAACCTGTGCCAACACTGTAAGAGTTCATCTTTGACACAGGCACCTAAACATGTTGATTGTGTACAGTACTTATCAGCAATGTAAAAATACTATTATTATTCTTTCTAGCAGAGAGGCTTATCACAAAGCACAGGAAGCTTATTTTGTTTTGTTGTTCAAATCTGAAGGAGGATGATACCATTCGAGTGTGTAGACCTAGTCTGTTTTCTGTATCTTTGGCTATGACACTGCTGACTTGAGGTCACATGCCAACTTAAATTCAGCTCTACCTGTGATTATATTGGCGTATACTGTACTTAGGCATAAGCATTGTAGTAGGGAATTAGAGCCAAACTTTACTGTTTGTTTGCTTCTGTTTCTTTTTTTAATAGGCTGTCGCAGAAATTAGTACAGTTCTAGTGAATGCATTTGATCCAACAGACTTCACGTAATACTTTTTTCTGTCCTTGGCATACCAATTTGGTTTGTTCTTTAAATCTCTGGTTTAAATCCCTTTGTGAAGAAGGCCTCTGTAGCAGCATTCTCACAGGCAGTAAAGTAAAGCAACAAGAGGCTTGGACATCTCTGCTCAGAGTGCAACAGCCACATAATGTTACTATTTCATATATACAGATTGGCCTGACTAATTTCGTTCTTTGTAAGGTAATTTTAAAGATGGCAAAGGCAATATCTAGCACTTCAGGGAACACAGTCTCTCAAACCAGCTGAATTTCAGCTTGTCACTATGAAGGAGGCAGTCAGTTTGCAGTGATGGTTAGCGGTAGCCTGAATAGCTAATATCATTTTTGATGGCAATAAAATGGCTTTGGCTTCCCCACTGCAGAGGAACAGGGTTCTCCAGTGATCTGGTTTGAAAGAGACGTAGGGCCTTATGGGTAGTTGTGCAGTGGAACAGAATGTAGATATGAATGTATTGCAGGCATTTACTGTGCATTTAAACAGAACCAATGCCAAGAGTTTCTTGTGGAAAGGATTTATGCCTGTGGCATTTTTGGATTCACATAACCTTATATATTTACAGTTTTGGCATGCACAGCTTTAATCCATTCTTACAGTACCTGCTTGCAAGGAAGACTTATTTGAAATTCAAATGAACTGTAATCTCATGAACCGAGCAGTGCTGTTCTTTTAATTTCTCTCTTCCTTTTTGCTTTGTATGTTCAATTATGCTGGTTGATGCTGTAAAGTGAAAGGAGATTTAAAAAAAAAAGTTAGAGAAGAAATATTGGAGCATTTCAACTGTTCTTTGTATTTCTAAGTCTCATTGTTTCTTCCTTGTTTATAAACGCAGTTTGCCAGACAAGATGACAAAGTTGGAGAGTCTGGTTTAACAAGTTAAACCTAAAGTCCTTTGCATCAGAAACTGGGCTTGCCGAATCACTAGCGAACGTAGTATCAAACCCACTGATTTCTTCAGGGTATGGATTTGGACTCAGCATGTAAACATGGCCAGTTTTTAAAAAAATCAATGACTGTTTTCTCAGGTAACTTTACAGAGGTGAGGTTCCAGTTGGATGGGAAACTAACTTTGCTTCTCTTGTGCTTAGCACTGCTCTGCTTCTAGGATTATCATCTATCTCTCACTCTCAGCTGAGTGGAAGAGTCTTTAATCCTGTTTGAACCTAGGGGATAAAAGAAGAACCTCTTCTCTTGGAAAGCCTCAAAACAATATAATGGTACTTTGAGATTAATCTGACATGCACTACTGTCTATTTAGCCAGGTCCTCTACTGTTGCAAATCTCTACTTGACCACAACTTTTGTTTATCCCATTGAAGAAAATCACACTTTTCTTTTCCTTTTAATATTTGGTTCCAATTGGTATGTTAGTCATTTTTAATAAAAAGCAGGCCTGTGACTTCAGCAGGTCAAGATAAATCAAATGAGAACATAACATCCGTGTTCTTAGGGCCTTGTTACACAGCAATTTTGGGTACCTCCTGGAGCTAACACCTGCATTGTCCCCCACATTAACACCTGAAACTAGTGTTATGCACTTGTTATGCAACTCAGAGGTATGCCACTCCAGGGCAGGTTTGTCTCTGATCCATGTTATCCAGCTCATGTTAAATTAAGGTGTAGCCAGTCTAGGCTACCTGTAATGTAAATAACCCACTGCTCAGCCACACTGTCCCCAACACCCCAGGTTCCTGCTCATTGCCCTCCCCCCCCTTCCCTGCCGCTTACTTGTGCCTACGCACACTGTCTGTCCTGGGGGAGCAGGCAATGAAGGGTTAATCTGTCCTACTGGCCACCAATGCTGCTCTTTGGGCAGGCTTAACCCAGAAATGAGCAGCAGCCTGATAGTGGCAAGGGCAAGAGGGCTGGGCAGGTAGGTTAACCCTTCCCTATCCCCTGAGACGGACAGTGTGGGCAGCCACAAGTAAGTGTGGGGGTCGGTGGGATGCGGGGGGAAGAGGGGAGCCCCAGGAAAAGGGGGCAGGGAGCAGGGGGGAAGCCCAGAACAGGAGAGGTATTCAGTCCTCCAAGCCTCTGCTGGCCTGTACAGGTGACTGCTCCAAACTCGAGCTGGCAATAACACTGATCACCATTTGTACTGCTTATCATGTAAGGTGTAACAAGGCCTTTAGATTGTGCTGTTGCTCGCAGCAACAGTGTTTGCTTTCTAACTGAATGTAGTTGTTGTGAGAGGGGGCATATTCACTACCTGAGAAACTGGGGTCCTTTTGCTTTTCCTTACCCTATGTGTCACTACAATGCAGATTTTCCAAATAAAGTGCCTCATCCCTGGCTGAGAAGGGCAAGCGGATGGCTGTCCCCCATCCACTGAAGTCTTTGGGCTGCTGGTTAAGTTAGCAACAAGCTTATCATTTATAGTGCTTGGCTCTGTGATGGTGACATCTGTCCATAAATAACTAAACTGAGACCATCAACTTCTTCCATGTGCACGCACCCATGAGCACGCACATGGAAACAACCTCCAGCTATTACTGACCTGGATAGATATAACCACTGTCTTAAATACGAATACAGTGTCTATTTCCTTAATCATCTGGTTTCCAAACTTCTGTATCTCTTCATAGGCAGTTCGTTAGAACTGTGTTCATTTTGTTTGGCCAGCTGGGAGGGTAGCTTCATGAGTGAGAGGAAGGTAGTGAAAAACTTCAATACTTTGATGACTTTTCTGACTCAAGATGAATAAAACACTCCCTTCACCCTGTCATTTAGTTACTGAAAATCACACCGAGAGTTACATTACTAACAGTGTATTTCCTGGAAGCGAGGTAGCTAAGTAGTCTGAAACAGTAGACATGATACTGCAGGCCAACACTTGTTCTGTTCTCAAACACTGAATGGCTGCCTAATTTGGAGCCCACTTGCTACAATGCTATGGGGATTAGGCTTCCAATGGACTCCTTCAGAAGCCCAGGAATTTCAAAGCAGCAAGCTAATATGAGCCTCTTGAATAAGCCTGCAAGCCCCATCTCTGTTCCAAAAGAGTTCTCCTCTCTGATTTTCAGTGCTGGCACTGGGAGACCTCTATTATGACTCCAGGTGACTGCACCTGTTCCTCTTCGTGCCAAAAATTCATACATGATTCATGAAAAAGTTCACAGATACCTGCAAGAGAGTCTGTATTGACCAAATGCACTGTTAAAATGGCATATATCATATGTGAGCTATTGGCAAAGGACTAAATACATCTTCCTATATGAGACAAACCTCAGTCACATCAGAGTGAACCCCACCGATCACAAAACTCTATTCTGGCTCTAAAATGTACTAAAATAATTAAAGAAACATAATGCATATTCTTCGAGTCATCCATTTTAATCATTTACTCAGCTTGAACGTGTGATTCTTTGCATTGCTGGCTGTTTTGGCAGAAGGGGCAGGGAGGTACCCATGATGTTTCTAAAATAGTCTGCTCCTGCTTACATGGATGTTAAGAGCAGAATTCCCATTGATTTCAGTGAGGGCAGGGTGGATTCCAAAATTGTGAGTCTTGGAATTAGTGAGGTAAATATTAGTGAGGTAAATTTCCTAGGAAATGAGCTGGGAAAGTCCAAAGAGGTTCTGGCATGGGCAGAATGGTGAAAAATCAAATTAAGAATCATAGAAAATTAGGGCTGGAGGATCTGAGGAGGTCAATACAGCCTTGGTGTAAATACAGCTTTTACTAGCAATCAACCTTCTGATTTGTTTCTTTTGTATTAATTCAAATAATCCTTATTCCATATTTAGTTGACCTTAGAAACAACCTTTACAAGAATGCACAATTTAAGTCAGAACATGAGTATTCTGCCTACCACATGCATTGTAACTTTGTTTTACTGCACATATTTGTCTTTCCATGGAAGTTGCCACTTAAAAGGTAGGGCAACATTTTTTTTCCCTACAGGTAGTATGGTGCACATAAAAGGTGGCTTTTAGCAATATTTGACTAACACTGCCAAAGAGTGGGGGATGTTTATTTGTAAATTTATTGTAGTGCTAAGAGTTCATTTTAGAAGTCAGTCTATTCAGTCACTATGTTTTAATCAGAACAGCATCTCTTTTTAATGGCAGATGCATCTAATTTCCAGGCTCTCTACTGAAATATGAAGCTACTTTTCAGTCTGATAAGCAGTAGCTTTTAATATGGTTCCTCCCTCAGTTTATCCTCTATTGTGCAGCGGGCATGATGAGACTTAGGTTCTGCTTTCCAAAACACGTCACACTAAACACTGTTTATCAGATTTGGTATCCCATCCTAGAGGAAATGAAACAGAAATCTCCCCCTCTCAAAGTGACAGCATGCAAATTGGAATGAAAAAAAAATGTATGTATGCCTAATATTCTTTGTGAATGTCTCTCTTTAACAAAAGTTCTCTTAGAGACCAGACTGATGAATAAAAGAATAGAAATGTTAAATAGTTTTAATTATCCTAACAGCTGCTCACTTGTGCTTTGTCTGTTCTGATCATTATCTATACTTTTTCCTCTCCAGTAACAGGAAATCAATTTGAAAAAGACAGAAGTCTCTGCTTCATGAGAAAAGGCTCAGAATATACCCAAGCCTCTCTAAATGTTCCGGCTTGTTGTTAATAGTTGGTCTAATAAAAGAGATCACATCTACCCAGAGAACCTTGCTTGCCTATGTCCTTAGACCAGCACGACTCCAGCCAACAATCCTGCAGCCCAGAAGGTAGTTCAATGCAGAAAGAGGGATTGCCCAGCTAAAAGAAGTTGTTAGGCTATGTTCAGTTTTTCTTTCCTTTCAGCTGGCCTTTTTTGCACGTTCAGAGCTGGACCACAGCAGCATAAATCCATGTTGCTCCATTGGTTTCATGAGGGCTAAACCCATGTAGGTCAGCTGAGGATATGAGCAAAGAGTGCCTGTAGACATGCTATGGCACTGCTCCAACATGCTGTAATTACAGCGCATGGGAGCAGACTTGATTAATTACTGTACTCCTGGTAATTACCACACTCCAGCCAGCCTCCACATCTTATGTATTAGCATCCCTGCACTTCAAAATCGCAGCAGGTTTTAGTTCAAGTGCCCCCACGCAATTTTGAAGTGTAGGGACACTAATACATGAGACACTGGGACTCTTTAATTAGAGCAGCTCTTGGACCACTCTAATTAAAGTGCTCCCCCTTGCCCCCCACTGTCCCCACAGCATGTGTAAAAGTGCCCTGAGTTTTCATTTGTTCAAAATGATTTGCCCTTAGATTCACTAGGCATCTTATCTTCTGCATTATAGGATTACATGCATGTAAAAGATCCATCCCTTTGAAAAAGTGTAGTTGTGTTGCTTCTCCACAATAATTTGGCTTGGAATATGAAAACAAGTGTGTTGTTGAAGGCACAGGAGTACAACAACTGAACTTTAAGAAAAGCATGTAAAAACGAACAGGGAAACAGTGAGGCTACAAAACCCAGTGAGATCAAGGAACCTGATTATAGCTTGGTTGTTGCCAGCCTTGTGGACAATTGCTGTATCATATTTCAAAGCTTTACTCCTGTTTGGGATGTTAGTTTATGGAACACAGTTATTGTCTACATGACAAATTGTCAATGTGCTCTGACTGGTTCATCTGTTGCAGCTATATTTGTACTGTAGTAGCCCGTAAAGGAGAAAATAGACGTATGCTTTAGTAGAAGACTGTTCATCCCAGTGGGAAAGTTGTCTTACATCTGGAGCAAAGCAATAATAGCAAAGACTTCAGTTTTGTTACCAGCTTTGCTTCTGACACTGTGTAACATCAGGAAAATTTTTAGCCTCCCTCTATTTTGTTTTGTGTAGCGTTTTCACTGAGGTCGCACAAAGCAAGTGAGCGAGGCAACATGCCACTAGTTTGTATGGCATGTGCATATTTGTTGAGTACACACACACAATTCCTTTTCATTTTGAAGAATGAAATGTGTGTGGGTAGAGTAAAGACAGGTGGAAAAGTACTAGACACCGATGGTTTGTGTCCGTCTTGAAATGCAGCAGGATTAGGTAGGAAAATAAAAGATATCACATTTACCCAAAAAAACTTGTCTGCTTATGCCCCATTATAGTTTTGAAGTTGATTTGGATAAGTTATTACCCAAACTGCATTTTCTTGACCATCCAAAGTACAGTCTAACTCTACCTCTAATATTCTGTATGATTCTGCCCTTCGTACAAACTGGGGGGGAAACCCAGTAACTATCGACTTCCAGATACCTTGGGGTGGAAAGAAAAATGCTTGATGGATGCAACACAAACAAATCAGACCAGGCACCATGAGAGCATGGCTCTAAGAGGTTTGAGCACAGGAAATGTTTCTTTTAAATGTTATGAAGGTTTTTTTCCCCTGTAACAACTGAGAAATGTGAAGCAATTGTTCTAACAGGTGTAATATAACCAGAATGGCTACTTTGATAAAAGAGGAACAACAAAACAAAACCTGAAGCAGTTCATAGATTCAGGTGCCAAATCTGGTTCATCTTCTTTGTTCCTTCTAAGATAAGCTAGGCTACAATATTGTCTGCTTAGGCCCCTTTTGAATCTTATTGAATGGGAAAAAAACATCTAGATTAAACAACCAGGACATGAGAAAAGTGTGTATGCCTTGCTTTAGCATTAATCCATGTTGTTGTTCTAATGTATTAGGGCATAATAAATGTACAGGCGCTGTAAATTACATTTTTCAGAATTAAGTCTGCCCTTTGCACAAGCCAGAGCAGTGACATTACCATTTAAATCACTAGAAACATAGCAGAGCTATTGATTGCTGATAACATATAGTAGCCTCCGCTGTACCTGATCCTACAAAATGACTGCTGTAATGAGCTCGTATTTCATGAACGTTCCTGTCAGGCATGTTAGGGCAGGCAGCTGAAATCCCTTAAGTCTTAAGAAACAAGGACTAGGTGTTAGCTGATGTGAATTATATGAAAGGACAAATGAGAAAACACATGATTTGATTTTTGAGGCATTGCTTGGAATGCCAATAGTTGAACAACCCATTCACATTCCCTCTAGTCAAAATGTTTCCCTGTGATATGTACCATAGGAAGCAGGGGTGAGCGGGGCAACCACCCCAGGCACCAAGCAAATGCGTGCCAATGGGCATTGTCCAGCCAGGGCAGGGCGTGGGACAGAGCTGCAAGCAGCTCATTTTGGGGGGCTTCAGGGATGGGGGAAGGGCAGCTCCCACTGCTGCATGCACTCCCTGGCAAGCATGGGGGGGCCATGTGCCCCCCAGGTCTGTGCACAGGGCAAGGGCAGACTGCTACTTCAGGCTTTGCCCCAGACACCAAATTTAATTGCTACAGCACTGTTCGGTACAGGGGAGATGCTGGCCATAAAGTACCTGAGTACCTATACTCTGTATACATAATTACCAACAGTACAAGACTTGTAGCAGGGCTCTCACCTCATCTGTCCAATGCAAAAAGCAGAGGAGCACCGTAAGCAGGTGATGGCATATATAACATTAGCAGAGTTGCAAGTGAATGAACCTCACACGTCATAACCTATGTTATTTGGTATAGTAATGATGCCACCTGTATTGATGCTGGGGCATGGCAGGCATCTGGGTCTGTTCTAAGCCCTAGGGCCTTGGTGAGAATGGGAGTTAGGTAGGCTGTTGCTGACATTACCTCTCTGCTGTCTACATTGGACAGACAGGGCAATTGCTGTGTAAACGAATGACACTGGGTTTAGAAATACACAAAGGCCTGTGGCAGAGGACTTCAGCCTGCCTGAGCACTCCATCACTAAACTCTGGGCAGCTGTTCTTAGGCAGAAAACCTTTAAAAACAGATTTCAATGGGAAACCGCAGAACAATAAATCACCCATGGGCTGGATTGCATTAAGGATGGTTTAAACAGGGACTACAGATTCTTATCCCATTACCTGGATTACCTTTTGTGACCCCTTTGTTCCTGTGGGTTCTTTGCTTGTTTGCCTCTCCCAGCACTTCCCTCTCCCCCCCACCTCTCCCATTTCCCTCACCCTTCTTACCTTTTGTATTTAAATCACTCTCTGCATTATATATGCTGTTCTGTGCACATCCTTTCACAGCACTGGATGAAATGAACTCCATCTCACAAAAGCGTTTGAGCTATATATAATATTTAGTTAGGGTAGTTTTGCACCTTACAGATGATCTTCTGCTTGACTTCAGAATAGCATAGTTAATGAAGTCTCTCGGCAAAGACAGAGTTTTTTAACAGTCATTCTCTGAAGGAAGAACTTAATTTTAGCTTAGTTTCACTTTCCTAAATAGGATTTTATTAAAATCACTTAATGGAGAAATAGACCTATTATTTCTTTTAAATAATATAAATACCCCAAGAAATGTCAACACTGGTTCTCAGATGCATGTATTTCATTTGCTTCCACTTTTTCCAACATCAACAAAAATAGGATGGTAATTATCTATTCTCTGTGCCCACAGGGGACAGGACAGAGAAACTTCGATTGGATATTAGGAAAAAATTCTAACCGTGAGGTTAGTTATGTACTGGAACAGATTACCTAGTGAAGTTGAAGAAGCTCCATCCTGACAATTTTTTAAGTGCAGGTTAAACAAACACTTGGCTGGGATGATTTATACAAGAATAATCCTCTCTTGAAAAGTGGGTTGGACTAAATGACCTGCTAAAATTCCTTATGCCCTCATTCTCTGATTTTTTTTAAATATCTATTGTAAAATCATATGAGCATTGCTTATCTCATCCCCAAGGTATTTTGGCATTACACTTACACAGAAAGCCTTCCCAGTGGGAGTTAGTTCTAGCGATTTATAAACTGCTACTGCTGTAACCAGGAGAAAAGTATGATTAGGATCGTGTTTAGTTAATTTCCATTTCTGTGGACCAGAATTAAGCAGGCCCAGCTAATTTTTGAGAGCCTACAATTGCTCCGTTATGCACTTATGTTGTGACTGATCCACTGGAACCCAACAATAGATGCAAAATCCAACTGCTTCAAAACAGGACAAAATTAACTTGTGTGTAGGAAGCCTGATCAAGGTTGAGGCCCCTGTTATGCCGTATTTTTTTAAAACCAAACTGGAACATTGGCCTTTCACTGGCTCTCTTCAGGGGGTGTAATTTTCACTCAGTATGCTAATTAATAAGACCTTTTATTTGGAACTGATCTTCAGTTGCTCAGATTCATCAAGGTCAAATAGTTGTTGCATACAATGTCTTTGCTCTTGGAAAGCTGCTCATTGCAAAGGCAGAGCCTGGGAGATGAGATGCAGTGGTGTCTTTTCTGTGAGGATTTAGCTCATTGAGAATGCTATTATCCCATTTGAACGTTGCTAATTAAGAAATGCTAAGATGGCTGGAAAGGATTGGTACAGATATGTGCCAGTATGTAAATATCAAACTAAACTAACCTTGCTTCATTTCTTTGGGAATTAAATGGATTGCCCAAATGCTTTGGCATGTACTGCCTGAAGCTAACAATTTGCCTAGTTTGGATTTGCTCCTGTGGCTCCCCTTTCTCCTCCCTCAACCCGTCCCCCACAAACACACACACACTTCCCTCGCCCCACTTAATGATTGCTCTTCTGGAAGCAGTAGATTGGGCTAAAGTGGACATATGTTTCTCAGTCTTCACGACATGGAGTTGAAGCCTTTTTTATTGTGCATACCTCCTGTCACATCTGCCTTGCATACAAAGTAATTACTATTAGTAAGAGGGTCCCCATAAATCAGTCTCACTGGCAAATTATCTTGGATCTCAGACCTTAATGCTGCTCACAAATTGACATATCCATATTTCTCTGTCTTTCTTCGTCAAGATGGTGACAAATGGATTTCATTTGAATGTGGGAGGGAGGAGAAGAGTGTTTAGCAGAGATTAGGGTTGAATGAGGATTCAAATATCAGCTACAACAGATCCTGCTATTGCAGAATACTATCAAATATCATTCAGGCAGAATATTTCACTACTCTTCTTTTTCAGTCTTTCCCTGTATGCCACGTGTAAGCATTCTGCACCCAACATCAGGCAAGAGCTCAGTTAACTCAGCGTCATCTTGTTCGAGCTGTAGAAATGCATCTTATTTACTAATCTCATACCTGCTCTGACACAACTAGCAAGCAGTCTATGCCCCAAAAAGGAATAGAGCTGAGCCTTAGCAGAAAAAACTGAATCAATCCCTCCAGCTCTTCCCTCAATATAAAGGTGGAAGTCAAGCCAAGGGTGAAGTGCCTACAAACCTGGTTTAACACCTGACATACATGTACCTCCTGGTTGGTGTAAAAATATGGCATCTTTTTACTAATCACTGTAATCCCCTGGCCTTTTTAATGAGCACAAATTCCTGCTGGGGAGAGGAAGTATAATCAGGATATTTCGGTTACCATATTTAAATACAACCCTCCCACCACCCCAACCCAAGAGTATAATGTACCTGAGATTTCTCCGTTGCAGGCATTTAGTCAACAGACTTATGGCTATGTTTGCTATGTAATGCTTGAATAAACATATAATTCATTGAAGTACGCAGGACTGATAAAAAAAATATGGTCTCTTTAAGGAGAATAAATTGTTTGTAAATTTATAAAGAGTATAATGTTAGGCCTTATTTGAAGTATGTACTGTGGTTTGGTAAAAGTACATTAAAAGAGCCTTGCCCAGATAGTAGGGGTTGTTTTTTGTGCTTTTCTTATTCGTCTTGGTTTAACAAACATATATATGTATACTAAACCTGAGATTAGGAGCATAACACTCAGAGCAGAAGATATATCCTTTCAGGATCTGGGAGCTGCAGAAATAAAAGGTAAGTGTTTTATTCAAAGTAAAAGTCTCCTTCAAGATACGACAATGTGCACCACAGGGTGATGATCTAGAGTCACTATGAACTCAATGTTGAGAGTGCCTTCTGTCTTCAGAACACCTGGTGGCTTCAGTCAGATTTAATTCACTCACATAAGTATATGCAGGATTTGTTTCTGTAGTATGATACTGCAAAAAATAACCAGCTGAGAAGACAAATCAACAGAGAAGACTGATCAAACCTTGTCTTAGGCAGCTGGTAAGTACAGCACACTGGTTAAGCCACCACTCCAACAAGAATGCAAATAATGGTAAATGATTCACTAGTACCCATTTATCCAAATTTGATAATTAGGAAGGGGTGCTGGCAGGGAGTATGCAAATGAAATCATACTAGTGTATTCCACACAGGCAAATTCATTAGAGTTTACAGTACTGGTCTTAAATCACTTGAGTTTTGCCCCTGCAACAACATAGGTTCCATAAAAACCCTTATTCTCTCACAACTCAGTAATCATGATCATTAACATTTGCCAAAGCATTACACATACACAGATATCAGAACACCTAAGTCAGGTATTACAGCAAAGGAGGCCATATAAATATTTCAATAATAGGCTACAGCATGAAAAGTAAGTATAAACTAATAATACAGCTAAAAATGAACTGCTTACCCAAAGAAAATCAGAGGGACTGTACAGGAAAACTTGGATTATAACACTTGGGAATACACAAATAGAAGGGTAACAAAATTTGGCTAGGGACTGCCTAAAGATATAGACTAATGATAAAGCCCAGACGAGTTATGGTGATTTTTAATACAGCCATAATTGTTTATCACTCTTGCACCTATCCAGAATTTCTCTGCCTGGCTTGGCTTTTGTTCATTTAAGCTAAGCATTGATAGATATAGGCAAATAAATACCACAAAGACAAACAGGCAAATAAATACCAGGAAGAGGTCTATAAGAAGAGATAAGGATCAAATTAGGATCATAGGGACATAGGAAAGTAGGGCTAGAAGGGACCCTCATTAGACCATCCCAGCCAAGTGTCTGTCTAACCTACATCTTTGAAAACTTCTAAGGATGGAAACTGCAATTTCCCTAGGTGGCCTGCCCCAATGCTTGACCCTCATATTCAGAGGTCTCTTATTGGCATTAAAAAAACCCCAAAAAGCATGCTAAAGTCAGTGTGCTCCCACACCAAGCCCAGCATATGCCCAAGAAAGTTATTGTGTTAGTTGATCCCAGCTCGCCCAACATCTGTATAAATTGAGTGCTTTAGTGGGGCTTTTTTGGGTACTTTTATTGAATCAGCTCTTAGATAAAAGCACCAAAAAGCTCCGCCACTGAAGTGCATGATCTATACAGATACTAGAAAGCCAGGTCCAGCTAACACACTGCTTCTTCTGGTAAAGCACAGGGGTTTGCTGTGGGGCTTTTGTTGTCCTTTTTTTTTTTTTTTTGGTGGGCAGGGGATTATGACTGTAAGCAGCCAGAAAGTTTCTCTTAATCTCCAACCGAAATTTCCCCTGCTGAAGCTTGAGGCCACTGCTCCTAGTCTTGTACCCCACAGCCATCCTCTCTGTAAATTAATTTTACTTTGCATTAATTCAGTATCTCCTGGGGCAGTTATCTTTATATCTTATTACAAATTTTTAACACACATACATGCACATTATTAATGTCCAATTAGAAAACCACCATCCAACCTCATTGCCACTTAATTTCATCCTTGTTGCCAGCTCATTAAGGATTAAATGGGCCTAAAGTGTGAACAAGTCACTCATCGCTAAGGATCACATCTCCAGGATCAATGCACAGGATTCATTTTCTTGGGAAACAGATACCCAGGTGCTTTTGAAAATCCTAGCTAGCATCCAGCTGTATCTTTAAGTGAATAAATATTATAAATCTGGCCATGAGGCCTGGACACTCAGAACCATTTAGGAACCTAATTCTTAGACAGATCAATGGAAGTTACGTTTCAGTATGGTTCTATTTTGCTTAAAGCCAGATCTTCAGTGTTATTTAGTGTCTTGCTCTAGGCTGTTTTAAGGTTGTGTACCTAGTGATTATACCTCAGGTATTGATTTTGTCTGCAACTTGAAGAGTACATGCAATAGGGTATCAGTCATTAAGACACTTTTTACATGATTAATACAGATAACACCCCCAAGCGAGGTAGGGTTAAGTCCCTTTCAGTGTGTCTACATGCGCAATTAATGCGCAGAAAAGTTACTTTCTTTGAGTGCAAGTTGCGCACATTGAAAGCAAATTTGCTCCTGACAGGAGCAGTTCAGGGGCACATCTACTAACTGTGCAGTAGCCTAATAACACTGCACAGTAGCATGCCCCAATCTCATCAAAACCCATGCTAGTACACTGCTGCACAGTAGTATTAGGCTACTGTGCAGTAAGCATCACTAAAAATGTGTGTACCAGTGCTTCTGCACAGTAGTACAAGTTACTGCGCATTGATTTAGTCCTTGGTTAACCAAGTACTAAACTTAATGCACAGTAACTACGGTGCATTAATGAACATGGAGACATGCCTGCTCTGTTACTATATGGCAGCCAGGGCTTTAGGCTCTCTGAGTGCTGGCCCTCGTCTGGCAGGGAGCGCTACTGTCAGGCTTGGGCTCCAGGGGAAAGAGGATGCTGTCCCACCTCTGGGCTATCCCGCACCCCTGCCCCAGGCAGCTACCTGCTGCCCAGGCCTCATTCTGATCATGAAGCCAAGCTGGGATATTGCTCCTTGCCCCCGGCAGCAGGTAGCTCCTGTCCCCAGCTCCACAATCAGAGTCAGAGCTGGGATGTTGCTCCCTGCCCCTGGCAGCAGATGGTTCCTGGCCCTGGCTCCACAATTGGAGAGGGGGCTGGGATATTGCTCCTGCCAGGTCAGGCTCCAACTTCAGAGCCCTAGTGGGAGCAACATCCCTTGGCCCAGCAGCAGCCAGCTTCTGCCCCAGCTCCACAACTGGACTTAGGGCAAGGAGTTGCATGCTGCCAGGGGCAGGAAGCAATGTCCCAGCTCTGGCTTCTCTCTTGTAACTTGCGCCACACAGGCGCTCTGGCTTATCTCTCTCAACTGTGGCCCTCTGGCATTTGTCAATCACTGCCCCCCCTTGCTTTGGGGCTACTCACGCTGCCCCCTCTGGGGCTTCTCACACTGCCCTGGGGCTCAGGTGGCCATGGCTGTACTGGACCCCAAATCTTCCCCTCAGGGTCTTGAACCCCCTGCTGGGCTCATGTGTCCTCAGCCTTGCCTGGCCTCTGATTCTTCACTCTCCTTTTCAGGACCAGGGTCAATACACCCCCAAATGCTGCACCCTCTCTGGCACCAGGGGCCCTATGCTACCATGGAGCCCCTATGAGGCCTCCTCCAACCCCTGATAGCCTCACTCAGTCATCCAGTCTAAATAACAAACACAAAAAAAAACCCCCCACAAGCCCCTGGGCTATAACATAAAATCTAAGCCAGCCAGCTAGAACCACTTCAATTCCTACCAGGGAATTCCCCACCCCATAACAACAATCAGGAACAACTCATGCAGTCAAGCTCCTCACTGTTTACTCTAACAGAGCTCCTTCTCCCTCAGCTGCCAGCAGGAGACTGCCTGCCTGGCCTCAGCCTGGGATTATATGGGAGCCAGGCCCTGCCCCTTCCGGTCAGCTGACTCCCACTGCTTACCCTGGCAACCCGCAGCTGGATTCCTTACTTATCACTCCACAAGGAGCAAGCACTTCAGTGCCCTGCTACAGTGACCAATGTTATTCTAACTGGGTTTCTATTTTGTGTTGTGCTGGTTAGTTTGGTGGTGCTATATGCTTGTATGGAAATAGCACTTTCATTTTGTCCTGCTTTTCATTTTTCTGCATTTAGCAAAGCTGACTGTGGAGATGTGACTTCATCTTCAAAGTAGTTTTGAAAATGCTATCGATTTCTAGGTCTGAACATTCGGCATGTTCGTGTTTTTTGAAAATTGTGGCACCTTATTTGTTGGTTTCCTCCCGCACATGTAGGTTCCTTGTTCTTTGTGTCACAGATTCCCCAGAAGACCATTTGCTTGGGACCCCTAACCTTGTATAATCTCTCTGAATACCCACTAAAGCCAGCCCATATCTTCTACAGAGGGTGAAACCCTGGCTCGTTGGACCCAGAGACCCATTCATGGGTCCCTATCTCCACTGGCCACCTTCTGGCTTAGTTCTTGGTGAGGGACTTTACCTCTTCAAAAGGACAGAGCACACCCAAAGTCACATTCAGTGCAGCAGGCAGCTCTTCTTAACAAAACAAGCATTCCCTGGACAACAGCAAACAGTCTTCTGCTCTAAAGGCCCAAGCAGATTCTGTCTGGATAAACAGCCTCAGCTGTTCTCTTTCAAGCCTCTGAGGCTACATCGCTGATTCAGTTTAGTCATCATCTATAAGGTGTCCTAGTTGATTAATCTACTCTGGCCTAAAAGGAGTGCATGTGTAGATGTGCGATGTTTACTGCTCAGCTAGTGATTCAACTTCACAGTAAACTTCTTGTGTAGATGCGCCCAGCATGTACCTCTGTGTAGTAAGTAACTCTGTATGACGCTTGTGGTTGCCAGTAAATGGTAGCCTTAACCCAGAGCCATAAAAGCAAGGAAATAAAAATGTATGCTCCCCAAAAAGTACATCTTTCCTTATTCTCCACCCAGCGTCTCGACCTCTACCACTATCATAGCCATTGTATACCATCTCAGCCTGCATATATATGGATATTACCTTAAGCTCCTTCCCCTAAAACACATCTGAGGGTGCAATCTTTCTGGATTTTCTGTTCCATTTACTACACAAATAAGCTAAGGCTCTGAACAATATAATTCTGGAGTCCCAACAGTCAGTTAAATGTCATCTCCAATTTGTTTAAAATCTAACTACTAGATAGATAGAGCAGACAAAAACCCAGGGCACAATACACATTATACCCAAGCAGGAGAGCAGCAGCCTGTGTACTTTAAACAAAGTAAATGTTTCAATGCTCCTACTGTGGTTGCTGTTCCATTTCAACAAAGGCATCTGTATACAAACACAGAAACAAATTTCTACAACTTCTTTCATGTATGTCCTCAGTGCTCTGCCATTTATAAGCTCTTGTATGAAAAGAAATCTTCCCACTTTTACGCCAGCAGAAAGAAGAATCACTCTGATATATCAAAATCAATTACACTGATTTTTAACACCCCCCCCTTTTTTTTTTTGCTTCTGTTACAATTGATTTCTGGACTGAGTTTGCACTAACAATTCCCCAAGGCATCAGACTCCTAGCTGAATCACCTTTTGTTGGGGGAGAATAAAAATTATGAATGATTTGGTCTTGCACGGGCCATTTTTCTGTCAAGCTGTCATCTGGACTGCATGAAAAGAATGAGAGTGTTGCCTGGTAGCCATAAATTAGACTAACCCATTTGGTTCAAGTCACCAATGCAGTCAACTCTCTAGGCTCGTTTCAGCTCCTTCACTTAAATAATAAATATCATAATAATGCACATTACATGAGCTCATAACTTTGCATTGGGTCTTGCAAGTGATTAGCCCCTGTCACTAAAAGTAAGCAATCTAAAAGGCAGTCTGCCTCCCATATTCTGGTTGAAATCAGAGGTTGCCATCCTCTGAAAATAGTAGCCCCATGTCATGCAGATTATACTGAAAGATAAAGTAGAACTGAGCATGAATTAGGGCATCAAAATATGACACCCATATTACACATAGGTAGAAAGGAAGCAGAAATGAGTATCTGGTGGCTCACAACTTATTGCGAGTGTTGTAGGTACCACTATTTAATTAGAAGTGGAGGTAGCAGAAAAAAGGAAGCGTACACAATATGTGACTGCAGGTCAGGCCCAGAAAAGACAGGATAAAGCAGTGGGGAGAGCATCGTAAAGGAGGACCTGGAAGGGGTGAATAGGACTATTTAGTCCACAAGTGGGCTTTTGTTTCATGTGTAAGGAGCTGTGCAAAGCTAGAGAATCAGCTGTTTTAACCTTAAATGCCATAAAGGCAAAGCAACAACAATCCTGATTGTTCTGATCCTGGTTGTTCAGAGGATTTCCCTGAAGCAAAATTTTTCATCCCGAAATTGAGAATGGTAGTGTAATAATCAGCCAGGACAACAGCCCAAGTGCCGCCTTAAAGGGAACGCAAGAATGGCCGGGACCCAGATGGTCACACCTCTGGCTGAGGAACTGGCCCTGGACTAGCACCAGGCAGTATCCTGATGCAATCAAAACCAGCTACTCCAGGGGCCCCAAACCTGGGTGCCATCAATCTCGGGGCTGCTATTTGCAGCTATGAAACTGCTTAGCTGTTATCAATTGGAGGGCTGCTAACAGTCATTTGTGAAGCATGTGAGACTGTATCCCAGATTTTGCACTCTGTAAATGGGTTGCTTTACATAGGCCAGTGTCTTATAGGTGTAAAAAATATATAGCTCCATTAACTTCAATGGAACTGCAAAAGGATGTTTTACACCATCTCATAAGCCTCTCCAATATCTGCATGATTGTTGAGTTGTGGATAATCACCCTTTGTCCTGTGTAAAGAGATTACTGCTGAAAGAACATGTGAATTAGTCAACTTCTGCACAAAAATTCTCTATTCAGGGAGTAGATGGCAAAGCACAATTGATCAGGAACAAACAATGAAGGTTTGGGGCAGACAGAAACTACTGAATCCTAATTAGTTTTCTTCTGCTGTAAGAACAGTAAGGCTTTATACACTAAATGGGTTAGGATTTCTTTCAGCTTCTTTCTTCAGTCTGCCCCTTTAAGAGATTTCTGACCCCTTTAAGAGGCCATGAAAGGGTAGAGGGTGAAACAAAGACAGTTCAATGAGTAGGAAAGTGAATAGGTAGAAACAGAATCAACTAGCCAATATTAAAGGAGAGAACCAAGAGAAAAAAAGAGGTAAACGGAAACTAACCAAAAGTAAAATACAAATGGACTTTGAGGCAGGTCAGAGGTGTTTAGAGGATAGTAAGAAGCTACTAGAAGTAGCACTGAATTGCCTCCACTTAAAATATCTAGACCTCATCCTAAATAATATCTCTAGTGTGTGCTCTCTCACGCTCTCAGTGCTAATAATTCCAGTGACAGCTCCATTTGCAGCACAGCAAGATTTATATCAGCGACATTTCTGAATTCTGCAAGGAATCACGTGGAACTAACATGAATCCAATGGTAAGTTTTGGTCTAACAATAAACAGTCATAAAGGTTCTTTTTTTAAAAAGCCTTCCAGTAAATAAATGACCATAGACATAGATGTGAAGTAAATGGGGACTCTCACCAAGAATGAAATTCTGGCCCCACTGAAGCCAATGCGAATTTCTCAGGTAGCTTAAGGGGAACTGAAATTTCACCCTCCTTGCACATAAAAACACACTGGCCAAATTCCATTGTTAGTGTCACACCTGTATAGAGTCAGTGACACCACTGACTTTACTAGTGTGGACATAAAGGCTAGGTAGGGACAGACATTAAAAAAGCCTGAGCCTGAATTGATTCAACCTTTGCAGGTTAGTCTAACCTAGCTAGGCTGAATCAGTTTGAAACCCAGATAGGCACCCCAGAACTGCAGGGACATGCCTGCAGTGGCTCGGGCTAGAAGCTGGGGGAGGGGCTAAAGCAGCCATCCCTTCACTTCCACAAGGCTGAGCTGAGGGGGGTGTGGCCAATGATGGAATTCACCATCCAGCACAGGGTGTCAAGGGCCTGCAGCAAGACAGCAGCCCTAGACTTTAGGAGGGCCAACTTCAACAAGTTGAGGAGACTAGTGGGTGAGGCGCTGGGGTCCTTGAGGGTAGGAGAACTCAGTGTCCAGGACAAGTGGTTGTTCCTTAAGGAAACGATACTCAGGGCCCAAGGGGAGTCCAACCCAACAAAAAGCAAGGGGGGCAAGAGTGCCCAAAAGCCCCCCTGGCTCACCAAGGGCGTCCGGGAATGCCTGCTTACCAAAAAGGCGGC
>NW_017728886.1:96460623-96471124 GCF_001723895.1 Crocodylus porosus
TTTTCTTTCTTTTTTAAAGAGCAAATGCTGGGGCTGGGTGGGGCAGCCATGTGGGGCACTGGAAGACCAGGCCAGGGATTGGGCCTGTTTGATTTGGAGATTTGGCCGATTCGGCAGTGGCCAAATCTCCAAATCAGTTTTGGCTGAATCAATTTGGTACAGTGATTCGAATCACCAACACGAATCACTGTCCTCCAAATTGGCCAAATCTGAAATAAACACTAGCCACTTCGCACCAGTCTACTGTCTGCCTCTGTTCTTCCCCACAGCAACACCTGTAGCCAGTGTGCAGTCTGCCAGCTAATGCTGAGGTATCTGCATAAGGCAGAGGGGAGTGGATAATAATCCCGGCTTAGCAGGGAAAAGCCAGGCAGACGCTCTGTGCCTACAGGTCTGTAGCTTATGAGCTCTGCCAGGGAGCAGAGGGGAGGTGCCTGCCCTGCTATGGAGTAGAGAGTCCTGCCCAGCCCAGCCCAGCGAGCATGCTGGGATGCTGGGGGAGTCTGGTTTATCTTAAACCACCAAAGGGTCTGGGACAGACATTGCATAAACCAGTTTGAGTCACATCAGTTAAGTCTAATACTACATTCAACCAGGTTTACCTCAAACCAGTTTCAGCCATTTTGGAACTGGTTTATGTGCACTGAACATCTGTTCTGTTACAGATTTAAACCACTTGCTGATCACTTAAATCAGTTTATGTGTAATGTCTATCCCTAGCCAAACTGGTATTTACTGAAAGCAGAATCTGCGTCTGTCTTTTTAAAGCAACTACTGTCGTTCATTTGTTTGAGAAGTTTTCTTGGTTTTTAACAAGGTGGGCTATTCCACCTTATTTTAAAAGGTTTAATACCATTGTAACTCCACAGATGGTGGGAGGATGAGTGAAGTCAGATATAAAGCCACATTCTTTCAAATCAATTGAAGTCTATTTTGAAAGCAGTAACTTTTTCAGCTACAAATCAGTCACTGATGAATATTTCAAGTCGTGTTCCAGCACTGGTTTCTGGCAGCAAAAGTTCAGTTAAGGATTGTGACATGCCATGGAATACAACTGATGTAGTCTGATTTGCATACAGGCTTTACTGTTGTACTTGATCCGCAAGGTTATTATTTGATCAACGAGCTGTTGCTTTTCTTAATTATATTAAACCAGGCTTCAATTTCCACATCACTATATGGCAGTGTCTGGATACATTTCACAGCTTCAAATAAGAAACCTAGACTGGGTGAGCCCATCTGCTTTCTCTGTTTCAAATGGCACCACACCCCAGCAGTGAAGCATCACTGCATGGCCAGAGCTTTTGCAACCAGAGCAGCATCATAAAGCTGAGCTCTGACAAAAAGGATGTGGTAAGATGTCCAGCTTTCTGGACACTGGAAAGTTCATCAGAGAGCCATTTGAAAGCACCTTTTAGACAGATGTGAGGGGGAAAAAGGACTTGGGCAGACCTGAGGTCCCCAAATACAAAATTGCAGGCTGCCTTCTGCTTTCTTCTGGCAGCCACTCACCATGAACGCAGTTCCCTCTTTAATGGGAAGGTTCCCCAAGTACCTACAGGCTTGTTTCTGCTCATACCCAGGACTGCCCTAGCTTGAGCACAGAGGTATCTAACTGCTATCCTTCATTAGGATCCAGAAATCAGGAGAGGTGGCACTCAAGTCCTAGTTAAGTGCTCAGTCTAGTATGCATGTTCAGAGTATGCCTAACAAACCTCATCGGGATTTCTTCCCTCTCATCTCCCCACCACAACATATAGTCATAGCTACTTTCTTTCTACCATACTGCTAGTGGTAGTAGGAGTGCTAGGTCCTAACCACTGTTCTCAGGCCTGTCAATGCATTTTACATCAAATGGCTACTGGATTTTTTTTTTTTTTTTAAAGAGAAGCAACTTGCCTTGGAGTTATGTACTGAAATGTGGAAGTTTTTACCCACCTCCCATGTGAGGGCCCTAACCACTATGCTACAGTCATGCAAGGTGACACAGCTTCAACCTGAGGGGTGGACACAGGCCCTACCTGACCTAGTACATACCTTGGTGGTTAGTGCACAGTCCTTCAACCTTAGAGAGGCTCTGATCTCCCTCAGCTTGGTTGGAAGAAACTATTCTTCTACTCAAGAAGAAAGCACAGAGCTTCTGTTCTCAGGATACAAGCCTCAGCTGGGAAGGAACTATGGTGATGACTAGTAAGGAGGCTGGAAAATAAAAGTCCAGGAAAGGTGTGAAGTAAGTGGTAGAACAGCGCTGGAGTATCACAACACTGGTGTGAGATTCAGACCCAGTGTTGGCATATGTTCTTCTTCAGGAACACTTAGCTTGAGATTTCAAAGAGAACTTGGGAGGGGTGGCAGCCTATGTACTTCAACCCTGACATGTGTGCCTTAACCCAGAGCAAATTACCATATTTACTCAAATATAAGAAGAGGTTTATTTCTCCCACAGTCAGTGTGGGGAGAAAAAAAGCGCCTCGTATTTGCATACAAGGAAACTTCATAAAATACACTATCATTAAACTGCTGCCAAAAGCAGACTGTGCTGAATAATGGAAACCAACTATGAAGGTAATTAAATGCAGCTAATTATAAAATATATACGTGCTGAGTTGATAGCAAGTGGCGGAGCTTTTCCTTTAGATCCAGTGGTAGAAATGCAGCTCCCTGCTGTAAGTGAGGACACTTTGCAGGAAGTGCTCTGAGTTACAACGATCCCCTGGACCAAACAGAAGTTCACTGTTGGTTCCAGAGGGGAGAAGAATCTATCTGCTGGCTGCCAACCTGCAGCTGGTTTCCCCTAGCAATGACCCCCTCCTTTCTCCCAACCTATCTCTGCTTCATAATGGGAGGTGGGGAAAGGGAGAAGAGGGAACTCATTCTAAGGGTTCCCCAGCCAACACTGGATGGTGGGGTGGGTGAATTGGAGTCCCCTTCCCTTCTCCTTCCCCTCCCTTTCCCCTCCCACTCACACACACACACACACACACACACACACACACACACACACACACACGAGGCTTTAACACACCCACCTCATCCTCCAGGAGGGGCTGAAAAAAAGTCCAGACCAAACCCTCTCTGTTCCCTTTCTCCCTCTCCCATTCTGAAAACAGCTCAAGGCTGGCAGGTCGCATAGACAAAAGTTACAGAAGATGCTTTTTGTTTGGAAACCTCTTCATCTGACCCCTCATGCGCTGCAGTCTGCAGCTGTGCACTTGTGTTTGGTCATGGCTGTAAACTGCTTTCTGTGGCCAGATCAGATGAAAATTGTCACTTCTGTCTGTGCTAGGGTTGCCAACCCTCTTGGATTTGCCAGGAGTCTCCCAGAATCAGCGTCAATCTCCTGGCAACACTTGAAAACAATCTGGGAGATTGTGCTGTGGAGGCTGGGGTGGGGGGCGGGCCAGAGGTGGGCCAGGCTGCTTCCTCCCAGAATACCTTCAGAATCTCCTGAAATAGCTACACTCAAAGTTGGCACCCTAGTCTGCACCCAGTGAGATGCACAGAGGACTCCAGAGGAACAGCCATTAAAGCAGATCTGATGCTGTCTAACAAGAATACAGTCGTGTGTCCCTCTACCCCCCCAACACACACACACACACACACACACACACACACGCACCCTTATCTCAAGGAGGCTTGGCTCCCTGAGTGGTGTAGAGGACAGGGCAGAGACAAGACATGACATGACATGACATTCCCTCTGGGGATCCAGGAACCATTAGCAGCCTAGATCTAATACTGTGTCTATACTCTCCATCTAATACATTTATCAGGGATTTTTGGAGGGGTGATTGCCTAGATTAGCATCTCAGGAGATAAAGCTAAACCAGTAGTCAAAGATGTATTGATGACTGGTCATTCATACCTTCTAGCAGCATCACCGTCTGAAAACACAGACCTATGAGGAAATTACTCTTATGCACTGCTGGTTGGTTGGGTGCCTGAATGGTTAATTGTAGTGAAGTGAAAAGACCATAAACTGCTTCTATGTCTCTATCATTTTTGCTTGGCTTTCAAATTTATAAAGGTTGTCACAGAAGCAGTATGTTCTATATCAATTTCTGCTTCTTACGAACATTTTAATTGTACTCCATGGTTCTCCAGTAAACCTGGCTCTCTCTTTTCTACAAAGAAAAGGCAACAGGTTCATTATAAGTACAAATGTATTTGTTAAACCATACTTCATTTCCCAGGTGAACTATTCAGTGAAAGATCAGGCACCACTTAACCCTCCTTAAACCCTAGCATCCTTCAATTTAAACTAGGTATGCTTCAGCATACACAAAATAAGGTTAAAAGTTCAGCAGATTTTGTAATTGTACTCTTTGGCTGTGTCTACACAAGATGCTGACTGTGCAGTTGTTAATGCGCAGTAGTGTCCCTGAACAGCTTTTTGGTGATGCTGACTGTGCAGTTGCTCATTACTACTGTGCAGTAGCATCACATCACTCTTCCTGCCACATGATGCTACTATGCAGTAGTAACAAGCTACTGAGCAGTCAGCATCTCATGTAGATGCAGCCCTGGGATTGAACTGTCATGTAGACTTGAAGACTAACATTGTTAAGTGGAGGACTTAACACTGTTGTAAAATCTAGTTGTTTAGTAATGCTTTAGTCTGACACTGTTTTTGCTTCAGTCAAGCTGTAGGTCATATATAAATACCATATTACGTGTCAGCTTGGCAGCCCAATTAATGTGCTGCAGTAAGGACCATCCCAGCAAACACTTATGCAGTCCAGTAACCTTACTTATTACATAGATATCTGCAACATCACACATTGTTCTTTATTCATAGTTTCATAGTTTCTAGAGTCGGAAGGGACCTGAGCAGATCATCTAGTCCGACACCCTGCCATGGCAGGAAAAAGTACTGGGGTCACAATCTAGTTTGTAAACTTAAAAGAACAAGAGCTTATGAGGAACATGACAGCTTACAAAAAAATCTCAGCCTGCACTTACTTGGAAGGAGATATATCAGAGTCTGTGAATTTTGTTTTACCTTTGTGTCATTCCTCCCCAAGCAACTGTTAGGTCCTACTGAAACATGTTTTGAATAACTATGTGGCAGCTATTCAGTGAGTATAAACTTGCTAGAGCCTTTATTCATTGTTATCAGCCAGGTGCTCAGACTGGCTGACAGTAGGGACAGAGCAGAGTTAAACACAACTCCAAACTGTCTTGCCTTTCTACTCTTCTTAAATATTTGAAGTACTTACTTCACACCCACATCATTGACCACACATGATCCACCTTACTCAGTGCCATGCACCTTACAATTTGTTGACTATTTAATTACAACATTTTGACACACCTTCCCAGATGTGTTCCAGGTTTTGATTGCAATGTCCTACATATTTTGCTTATCTGCTACATGAGGTTGTAATGATCCTTACATCCCAGGGTTCTTGATGCAATGACTAATGTTCTGATGCACTCTGGTGCCATCCATACAACTTTAAACTTGAAGATTTTAATTCTTACTGCTCTTGGCCTGTCTTATTGCCTACAAAGTCCACTCTTTTTAAAATTTTCTTTCACTGCTTCACACATGCTTTGTTTGAAATTTAGTTTACATAGTTGCTGTTTCAAGAGTCTCCTTAACCAACAGCACAACCAGACTACACAATGGTGACTACAACTTGAATTCCTATGAAAAACCAAACCTAATGTTCTAAGAACTGGGTGGAGGCTTATAGTTTTAAGCACCCTTTGTGAATAAGTCATTTTTGCACACTTATGTTTCTTTACCCACTGGATGAGATGAGCTACTGGTAACAGTCTCTCTGCTTTACAATTTAACAAAGAGACTGTCTACATGAAACTGTAATGAGGCAAAGAGTTGAGGCATTAAGATGGACAAATTGACTGGTATAACCACCTTCTCTTGCATGTGTCAATGCTGACACTAGGTCAGAAAACATGGGTCCCAATCTGGATTATATCAGTGACATCTTGCCAATGTTTCCCAGCATGTTAGGCATAATTTCTGTCCCTCTGGTGAAGTTTTGGTATCCCAAAGCAGGTTCTTTGAGCTGTACTGCCTTTTTGACCAGATGTGTTTGTACTTGTCAGGACCATTCTCTTTCAGTGCTACTTTTGCCTGCCACTTCTGCATAAATATTCTTTACACTTTGGGGTACTCTTGTAACTGTGGGCACAAATGGTACTGGACTATACCAAATGATTCATTCAGCCACTTTTATGGCATAAAGGCCTGATTTATTGCTCAAAGCAACATGTTGACACAAATGGTGAAACAATATAGACACTCTCCAGTTACCATCTTAGCAGTAACTACTTTAAGGACTTGGTCCCTGTGTCAAAAAAATCAGTGGAAACATTGCCTCAAATGTCCACAAAAATAAGAGCAAGCCTTTGTATGTCAGAGTGATTCTCTGCTTTCTGGTTTGTGATGGGCTATACATACATACACAGACATACAGATAGACAGACATACACACACACACACACACACACACATACATGCATCTATATAAATAGATGTATATATTAGATATCTGTAGCTTGAATGTATAAATATATAGATGGATGAATGTATATATATGTGTGTATGTATGTATATGTATATACGTGTGTGCTTGTGTGTGTGTTTTTGATGAGCTATTAAGGAAAGTCCTATTCATATGTTTCAATAGTCACTGTTGCCAGCAACACAGCAAGGACCTGAGGCCTCCGAAGTATAAACATAAAGGTGCTGATAAATTATCCTCTGATTCTAGCACTGCCCAGGGCATGCTCATGTCAGCAAAACGAGCTTTGAAACAATACTAATTAGGTACTGTCTGCTTCCACTAACTAATCAGATTTCTTCCTGTTTTGTATGTGCAGCTTTGTTGGGTTATAGGTGCCTCTTTACAGCTGCTACATTTGGTGTGCACTGCAGTGCCCTGGCTGTATTATATGACCTACGCCTTACCATTCCTCTCCCCCTTCTAGATGGGAGACCTGTTTTGACCTGGCCAAACCAATAATCCTGAACAAACCTATGGAACCACAGACCCCTTCCTGGCCCCATAATCTCACCGTATGAGGAAAATAGATAAATGTATAAACTAAGGTTCTCTTGGTGCAAGCTATCCCTTTAAAATAACATTTTGTTTACTTCTTTACAAATACACAACAACAACAACTGTCCTTGCTTGTTCTGAATCCACATATAGACCATGGTTTTGCTGTTCCCAGGTGCTGCCTGGTCCCCTCTATTTGACCCAATTACCATGTCATGATAAAGGGCATCTTTGGCAGGTTCTGCACAAAGGAGCATCTGTATGTTCCACTGGCTAAGGATGGTTTCTTCTCTTTCTTTATAACCCTTCTGAATTTTAAATCTAGCTTCTTTTTAGTGTGGGCACATCTACACATGCATTAATGTGCTTTACTTAACATACATTAAATCTAGTACCATTGTGAGGTACTAGGAAAATGCACATTAGCCTGTCTGAATATGCATTAACTAAAGAGTACAGCAGGATGCCTATACATGAGCGTGGAGGCTGCTCCGATGTCCTGGAATTCCAGCACATCAGAGTAGACTTGATTAAATGATTCTGCCGGAGCATGGCAATTTCCAGCCACTGTAGCACATTCGGCAGCGTAACGCGCCTTAAATGACTTTGGGATGCAACAAATGACTTTGGGGCACTGCAAAGTAAAACACTTCTGAGAAGTTTTAGTTTCCTACCCTACAGCCACAGAGGGAAGCACCAGGCTCCATGTGGCTCAGGAGCTGTGCAGGCAGACCATGCAGGCAGCCTGGCAGTAGCCTGAGAAGGCAGGCTCCACAGGAGGAAAAAAAAAAAAAAAAAGCGGCGAACCTGATCTCTGCCTCCCCCCTCGAGCCTGGCTGCCTGAGCTGCGTGGGGGCCCAGTGCTTCCCTCCTCAGCTGAGATGCCCCCTGGGACTGGCAGGGGCCTCCGCAGCCATAGAGGAAAGCACCTCCCCCAGCTCCACCGCAGCTCAGGGACCACTCTGCCTGCCAGCAACTCGCTCTCCCCCACTGTTGGAGGGACAAGTAAGGGTTGAGCTCTGACATGGGTGTACACAACACAGGAGTTTACTTCACCCTAAATTGAAGCAGTGTTTTTAAAAAAGCCACCGCTTCAATTTAGGGAGAATTAACCTCTGTGTCATGTACAAATGCCCATAGACTCGCCCACAGTATGTTAAAACTGTAACCAAGAACCTAAGTTCAGTACCAGTGACCTCATCACATGCAGAAACTCCAATATTCAACCAGTATATATTCTAATTTCTTAAATGGTTTCTGTAGTTTTATATACCTACATTCATTAGGTATCCAACTGGTTGTTTCATTCCTATGCTTCCTCTCTGTTTCCAGCCATAAAAACACTGATTTGCTGCTTAGTCTTAGCTTCTCAGAAGAATAACATGAGTTCTCATGTGTCACTCTGCAAGGAGCCCTTAAGACTTATGAAAGGGCGTTATCTTGGAAAGCACGTTCTACCCAGGAGCATAGCTCTGGGCTGTGGGTAACAATGATGGCTGGGACATCTGTGGCGGGAAACAGCCATTCTTTCCTCGTCCACCCCCAACCCAAATCAGTGCTTGGGGCTGGTGCTACACTTGGCTAATCCTAGTTACTGTACTGGTTCTATCTATTCCTCTCTGACTACATGGCAGTTGGATGTGAAGAAGTTAATACAGCTAGGGATGGGAGGCCATTTGAAGGGATGTGAAGCAAAAAATAGTTAAAGTTTATTGCCAAAGATTCAGCCAAGTTATACTGGAGGAAATCCTTGAATTGAACAGATTGAAATACATGTTAAGGAACACAAACGGTAAGATGATAAAAATACACCAAAAAGAAGCCTGTGATTCTTCAGTGGTGAAGCCTGAAACTAAATTTCATACAATCTGACTTTTATGTGTGATTACTAGACTTCCCCTGAGTGGCTTGTTAATATTTAAGGCAGTTTAGTGTGTAGAAAATGAATTATTGTGTAAAATAAAATCTGTTTAATTTCACTAAGATTTTTTATGAAGCTGAAAGGGGTCTTTTGAACTTGTGTAATTCAGTAACTGAATAGTACATCACAGCAGACTACTTGATTTGATCTATTTCCATTTGAGTAAAACTTCAGCAGAAAAAAATGTGGCTTAATCATGTCATTAAAAAGGTATATCTTAAAAACATGACCAACGGTGGAGAGAGAAAGAAGGGGACTCTGAACAGTTTTTAATTGTTAGGCTTGTCTATATGGGGGCATTCATGAAAGTTAATCCAAATGAATTTTTAAAGTGACTGAGCTAAATTGTATTTAGGTATGCGGATGCTGCTGTTCTTAATTAAAGTGTCTTTAATTGGATCTTACTTTGTTTCCAATGTGGATTAATCTAAATTTAGTTAAGACCACTTTCATTCTGAATATCTGTCTACAAAGGAAGTGAATGCAATTTAACCAATCCATGTCTCTGGCATAGGCATAGGTCTCTGGGCATAGGTCTCTCATAGGCATAGGTCTCTGGGCCTAGTGGCAGAGTCCTGAGACTGCTCCCTGATCAGCTCCCCTTGACGTTGCGTTTAATTTTCTTAAGTGAACGTAGTTTCTCGGTTAATACAATTCTGCAACAGCGTTGTAGCAAGCATGGCTGACTATGCCTGAGAAGAAAGAGGGAGGTCCTGAGGACCTGGATCAGTGTCATCTGGTCTGCGGGGCTGTCTTCATGGCTAGAAATCTGGCGGTGGGGTGAACCATGGTTCCAGGATGCACAGCAATCTGTCAACTTTTACACGGATGCTGTGGCCCCACATTCCACATCCAGCCCCTGGACTGGACCTGGGCTCACCATCTGGCCAGATGAGTTTAACACTCCTATTTTAAAGCACAGAATCCTTACAAGGACCTTGTTGCCTGCTAAGTTTTGTTTCGTTTCGTTAAAGTCGTGACATCAAATGTAAAAGGAAAAACAAGGAATGCAGCCATATGAAAACCTCCCTCCCTGCATTCTGAAAGGATGCACAGGGAAAATCTGACATGTTTTGATTCCTAGGATGACTTGCATAAACCAGTGCTTCCAGCTATCCAAGGACTTGCAGAATGGCTTCCTACCTGAAAAAACCTAGTCCTGAATCCTTTAATAACCTTCACTGTATACTTAAGGTGCTTTATCTGTGAAGAGTTCCATTCACTTCATTTTAATTTTTAATTGGTCTTTTTTGTGGAAAAATAAACTATAATATGGTCTCAAAAAAAGATATCCTGATTCATTTCTGTGGAAGACCCTGATCCCACACAGGAGCTTTGGAAAATGAGGTTTCATGGAAAAAGCATCACTTTTCCCAATTAATTAACTGAAGTATTTAAATAAACCATTTGTGAGGGGGCCAGGACCCCGCGGGGCCCGGCCCGAGAGAAGAACCCCGGAGTTCCACCCCGTTTCCGGGCCAGGACCCGGAAACCCGGTGGGGAACTTAATGTTTGCC
Source organism: Crocodylus porosus (assembly GCF_001723895.1). Taxonomy (NCBI): domain Eukaryota; kingdom Metazoa; phylum Chordata; order Crocodylia; family Crocodylidae; genus Crocodylus; species Crocodylus porosus. Next base: position 96,471,093 of record NW_017728886.1, read on the forward strand.
GGAACCTAAACCGCGCCGGCGCGGGACCGGCG
>NW_017728886.1:96471919-96487732 GCF_001723895.1 Crocodylus porosus
GCAGGAAAAGGCACAGGAAAACAAGGAATATCTCCTGACCCCCTGTCTTTTTTGTATTTACACAGAAAGAAATTCAGATGCATATGAACTCTCTGAAGAAAGAAAGGAAAGCTGAGACTGCCTGGTTGAAAAATCCCATGTACAGGGCCTGACACAGGTTGCTTCATGACATGTGGCCCTTTATGCCATCACATCACCATGGAGACTTGTGATGTGGGAGGGGAAAAGGCATCGTCAAGTATTTTTTCTCATACCTCTGTTGGTATCATCCGAGAGAGCTAGTGTTTAGGTTTACTTGGGTTCCCGGTTTTGGCAGTATATGTATTCTTTTTCTTTTTTATTCTTGTTGGTTCTCATTTTTTATTCTTTAAATCAATAGTATTTGTACTATGAGCAATTAGGATTTATATGGTTAGTATCTTGGTAGATTAATATTACTTAGTTTATGTAGTTAGTAGCATAATTTATATAGTTAGTTGCTTAATATTAGTATTGGTATGAATTAGTTTTTCAGAAATTCTTCATATTCCCTATTAATAGGATTTCCCATAGTTTATAAGGGTAGTGTTAGAAATAGAAAAGGAATGGAGAGAAGACAAGGACCCTGCCGAGTGCATGTAAGTGGCTTGCTAGGCATTCTCCTTCATTTCTCCTGCTCTTAGTTGTAAAGTCTTGCACCCAGGTACTCTCTCTCACCTGGAGCGGCTTTCCCATAGGGTGCATTCTCTGTGTCTGCGCATGTCCTCCCATCTCATGTGCTTAGGGTTCCTTGCAACCTCCTGATGTTTAAACTGTGAGTCTCTTCTGACTCCTGTCTGGCGTCATGTTGTCTGTTTCTTTTTCCTGCTGCTTCTTCACCTGTTTAATGTAGACCTCTATCCTCCTGGTCCGTAGCTTGAATAGAATCACTGTCTAAAGTCATTTTTGGGCATCTGCCAACCTGCAACAGTGCTCGGCCTGTCTCACAGAGGTGTAAGCAGAACTGTAGTGGCCTGAACATAGGTCCCTGGTGAGGGCTGGAGAGTGGAACACTTGCCCAGAGTTGGTGCCCTCTGGCCCTGCTCTAGTTATACTCCTGCTGATTCATTCCTGTCTGGTCAGATCAAACTCCTTTAAAAGGTTCCCCCCATTTCTACAACCCCATGTTTGATTTCTGACCAATACAGGCCTGACAAACTATATAAATGTGGCCTCCCCTTGTGTTCATCATCTCCTTCTCACTTAAGTTCTTACTGCTGAAGAGGTCAATAGCTTCAGGCCCTGCCATAGGATGAGCAGAGCTTTCCCATGGGCATCAGGGATTATAATAATTCTTGGCAGGTTCAATGGCTGCAGAGGAGTAGGTCATCTCTGCCTGGACAGACAGATCTGCCGATCATCTCTTCTCTGCCTCCAGTTCCCTGAGTTCCAGGTCCATGGTAGCAGGCAAGTTTCAGTAACACCAATAACACCCACCTGCAAGTTTTCAGACTACATGGATTGGGTCCAGGAACAGCTCCCCTCAGCAAGACATGGACAAGGGCACCAAGCATGCATTTGATAGCCAGGAACAGCCATCAGGTAAGTGTGCCATGACTTTAGCATTTCCAACTACGTTCTGCTTGTACAGATGGGGAAACCAAGGCATAGACTACATGAAGGACTTGCTGATGGCTGCAAGGAGTCATGGGCAGAGCCATGGATGGGGCCTGGGACTTACGCGCTTTGGGAGTTCCAAGTGGTCTTGGTCCAGTGCCAGAGCTTATGGTGCCCCAGGCCTCCTGTTGCTCCAGGAAAGGCTAGGTTCATACAGGAGGCCTTCCGGGCAAACCCTGGACAGAGTCTGAGCTGCCTGCTGGGGCTCTGTGATACTGAGGGCTGCTGTCAACGGTGTGAAGGACAGCACAGGCTGATACCACCTAGGGATCCCACAGAGTGTGCAGAAAGATCTCCAACCCATGGCCATGTCAAGGTGCTTAAGGGACTGTGCTCTGCTTGCTAGCAGGATGTCAGCAGAATCCATGACTGCTTAAAAATACAAAGCTGCCGAGCTTTCCTGCCAGTCCAATGGGACCAGGGGAACCAGCAACCGGAGGAACTGGAAAAGACCCTTGTCCGGCTCGATGGCTTCGAGAAGCTGGGGGTATTGAGGAGAAAGGTAAAGTCCTGGGGCATGGCCCTTTGCTTTTAAGTGGTAAGACCCAAGTTGGGTTTTTGTCTTATTGACCTCCCTGCCCTCCTCATTGATTTCCCAGCTTTCTCCCTTGGTTCTTTCTGCCTCATTTCCAGTCCTGATCTCCCAGCTGTCTGCCCCTCCTTTCAGCCTCAATCTCCCAGCTTTCTCCCTCTCAGTTTCCAGCCCCGATCTCCCAGCTTTCCACCTGTTTCCCAACTATCTCCTCCTTGCCACCACTTATCTGCCTCCTGACCTCCCAGCTTTCTGCCCCTCCTTTCAGCCCCAATCTCCCAGCTTTCTGCCTGTTTCCTAGCTGTCACCTCCGTGCCACCACTTACCTCCCTCCTGATCTCCCAGCCCCTTCATTTCCCGGCTGTCTCATCCTGCCACTGGGCTTTTTCCTTCACTTCCACCCCAGCACCAGGTGACCCCGAGTAACCCCGGGGCCTCAATTAATTTCAAGTAACGTCAAGCTCCAATGACCCCACATAACCCTGGGGAACATTAACTTCAAGTAACCCCTGGGGCACATTGACCCCAAGTAACCCCAACCCCAATTGACCCAAAGTAACCCCAAAGGCACCTTGACCTCAAGTAACCCCAAGCACCAAGTTACCCCAAACACCCCCTAGTGTTCACACACAGCCACAGAAGTGTGTGTTTGCATGTTTGTGTATGTGAACTCATACTGGTGTTTGTCTGTCTGTGCGTATAACTTTGAATCACGCCCTCCTGTCTAACAGTGCAGTATTGAGATCCCTAGTGTTGATCTGGCCTGTCTCAAGCCAACAACACAGGCTACTTAATAACACGTGCCCCTTTATGCCATCACATCATCATGGAGACTTGTGATGTGGGAGGGAAAAAGGCATTGTCAAGTATTTTTCCTCATACCTCTGCTGGTATCAACCGAGAGAGCTACTGTGTAGGTTTACTTGGGTTCCCAGTTTTGGCATCATAAGTATTCTTGTTCTTTTTTATTCTTGTTGGTTCTCATTTTTTATTCTTTAATTATATGTCTTTATATTTGTACTATTAGTGATTAGGATTTATATTGTTTCTTAGTAGCTTAATATTAGTTAGTTTATATAGTTAGAAGCTTAATTTATATAGATAGTAGCTTAATATTAGTGTTGGTAGGAATTATTTTTTTAGAAATTCTTCATATTGCTATTGATAGGATTTTCCATAGTTTGTAAGGGTAGTGTTAGAAATAGAATAAGAATGGGTAGAAGAGAAGGACCCCACCGAGTGTGTGTAAGTGGCTTGCTAGGCATTCTCCTTCATTTTTGCTGCTCTTGGATGTAAAGTCTTGCAGACTGGTTACCTCTCTCACCTGAAGCAGCTTTCCAATGGGGTCCATTCTCTGTGCAGAGAATGGGAGAAGGAGGAGCATCTTCTTTGGCAGAGGCTAAGGCTCAGGTAGGAGGAGAAGGAGGAGGAGGAGGAGGAAGGTGACGGGTTTGTCCACAGACCTGTGTGGTTGTGGCCTGGACAGTAATGCCTGCCCACATAGAGTCAGGAAGGGCATTAGTGGGGCTGGCTCTGACAGCAGGGAGCTGAGTGGCTTTGGGCCCTGATTCCTCTCCTTGCCAAGGATCCTGCCAAACTCAACCCCCTGCAGCCCCAGATGCCTTCTCCTTTCCCCCAGTCATCCCTTTTACAGATCCCTTGGACCCCCCTTTAACTTGTACCCCAAGCAGCTTCCTAAGGAAGGGCCTGGTCTGAGACTGAGACTCTGCTTGGATCTGGGGAGGATGAGCTGTTTGGGCCTGTCAGGGTGGGGATGATAACCCCCTGCAGGGCAGGGAGGGAGGCTCCGTACTACTGCCCAGGCAGAGCCGAGCCTTCCCGCACAGCTGGAAATTTCCAGGACCGCTATGGGATGGGGTAACATCCCTAGCACTGGCAGGGACAGCTAAAGTCAGGCAGCGTCCTGCTCAGCCCAGACCTCCTCAGTAAGCAGCCATCTTGGCCTGAACGGAGACTACAAAGAAATTATTTGTGCCCAGACCTGTGCCCAGACCTGTGAGGGTTTCAGCCTTTCCTAACATTTTTCCTGTACTTCCCTTTTCTTGCAGGGACAGGAATCAAGTAGACCCCCAGTCTCAGGCTGGACATTCGCTCTTTCCAAAACTTAAGTTACCTCCTCTTTAGTTTGACCCCCAAAATGTAATAAATAATTTAAAATTCAGCCAGGCTCAGGATGTCCTTGCTTGCCTTGGTTGGTACCACATAGCATGGAGGACACAGGGATGGAAAAGGGTACATCTGATATTGGGAAGGGGGAGGAGGAAGGACGACATGCTGCAGCCTCAAGAGAACCCAACACACCCTTGAGAAAAGTTTGGGTCAAACTTGTTTGTGTTCAGTGATAGAAAGAATATGGTCACAATAGATGAGCACTCCATTTTTTTGTGGGGTGGACCACCTAGGAGACACTTAAACCAGCTCGCTTTTCTGGGGATGGCCTGCTCCATAACTTGCATTTGTACAACAGGCCTCAATACACAGCTGAGGAATTCAAATGATTTAGCAGAAAGTGGGACTTGGAGCACAAGGTGACTTCCCCAGAGCACCTGAAGAGCAATGAGAAGGTTGAATTAGCTGTGAAGGCAGCCAAAAACTCCTGGAAGGGGCAAAAAGGACTGGATATAATCCTTCTCTGGCTTTGTGGGACCACTGCCCTCAGAGCCAATTTTGTGGGCTTTTTGTGGTAACCCCATCACTCGGCACTGATTGGTGGAGAGACCCAGGGAGCAGGAGGGACAAGGTGGCAGTTGCCATCTTGATGGCTGGCTGCCCTTTGTGCGGTTCTGCCCCTCGGTGCTGATCAACGGAGAGGCCCCAGCGGTGGGGAGAAGGGATGAGGGAGCAGTTGCCATCTTGTCTGCTACCCTTTGTGCTACCTTGCCAGCTGTGCCTTCCCTTCCAGCAGCAAGGACCACTGGCTCCCAGCATTGTATTTTTATTAAGTTATTGTTTTGTTGTTGATTTTGCAGACAATCCCAGATGTCTTGGTTTCCATGACATCTGCAAGACCACAAAGGAAGTAGGTCCTTAATAACAGGGAGTTCTTCAGGCTTGGAGACTAAAGATAGAGAAACCAATTTGAATCACATTCCTTCTCCCTACTCATTGTCTTAGTGGCACAGTTGGAGCCAAGATTTCCTCCCCAGACAGAACCAGAGTTGCTCTTTCTGGGTGCAGGAAGAGTATGTGTCAACAGTACAGCTCAAACGTAGTGGGAGACTGGGGCCATTCCCCACCCTCCCCAGAAGCCCCGTGTTAGCTGAGACTTACTTGGACTGCAGCAAGGTACAAATCAGGGACTGACAGCAGGAGGACCAGAGCCATAATCCTCAGGGTGAAACTCTGAAATCAGTTTGCTCCCTCCTTTTTCTAGTGAGGGGAAAGGAAGATGTGACAATAAGATAGAGCATGGGTGGGCAGAATAGAGGCTTGCGGGTCATATCTGGGCTAACAATTGATCTTATTCAGCCTCCCAACTGCTGCTGGGAGCCTGAGGAGGGATGGATGTGTCCTACGCCTCTGCCGCAGCTGGGGCTGTGTCAGGATGCACAGCATGCAGAATCCTCCATGCCATGAAGGTGGGAAGGTTTGATGGCTACTTAGCTCATTGCATCAAGCCCCATCTCATGCAGGCCTGGCTCCTGGCAGCCATGATGCCAAGACTGTGCAGCGCCAACAGGAAACTAGGAGGCAGGGGGTATGGGTGGAGCGAGTACTGGGTGTAGATTCTGCGCAATTGGTGGTTCAGACTTGTCATGGTGGTAGCAAAGTGGTATGGCGTGGGGAGCAGCCATCCCACCTCAGGCTCAGAGTGGAAGCCAGGTGGCTGATAGGTTCAATTGCAGCCCCCCCTGCCATTGACCCTCCACAGCTCACTTTAAGTCATTAAGTGGCCATCCAGGCCAAAGAATTGCCCACAGGCTTTAAATAAAAAAACATAGTCACCAGAGTCTGCATATCATTGTACTCTATGCTCTGAGGCCAGGACTTTTCCCATATGGTTGCTGGTCTTGGGGTTGCAGGCATGTGCTCACCAGGGACTAGATAGAGCCACTCCCTTAGCAGATTGCGGCAAGTGGGATGGAGCAAGAAGAGGGCGGCTGTGAAAAGAGCCTCTCCCCAAGCCAAGGATAAGTGAGCAGCTCCAATGGGAAAGGCTGACCTTTGATTTTGGATCTGAGTTCTGGAAGGCAGTTGTTCAGCCAGGGGCTCTCATCACTGTATTCACAAAAAGCTACTTAAATGATGGATTGTCATGTGGGGGCACATGACAAAATGAATACACAACGCAACACCTTTACATTCAATAGAGGAAACAGTAATAGCCAACATGAAAAAGTCCTTTTGCACCTGTATAGATGTTCTTAGTGATTCGCGCATGGCCTGTGGGCTGCAGTTGGGGAACATCGGCTTTAGGCTTGTCCTCAGCGTAGCTGGGCACCTGCAGCTTCAATGCCTCTAGATGCAGCAATGCCCTTATAGTTCTGGGGAAGGTCTTGCAATTCTGTTCCTGGGCCAGAGGAGGAAGGGGTGTGAAAGCACACAGATAAATTAGGCCAACCTAGTAAATTAACCTCCTAATGACCATCCCCTAGTCACAGAGAGTGCTGTACTAGGTGTTCTGCTCCCTGGGACTTGCCACATTGGCCCAGCAGAGTCAGGTTTTACCCCTGATTCTATACAGGCTTTAAATAAAAAAACCATGTCATCAGAGTCTGCACATGATTCTTCTCTATGCTCTGAAGCCAGGACTTTTCCCATATGGTTGCTGATCTTGGAGTAGCAGGCATGTGCTCACCAGGGACTAGATTGAGACCCCATTTCCCCATCCCAACTCATTTCACAGTGGCCTCCAGGAAAGCCACATGTGGAAGAAATTGCAAGTCACTGCCTTGCCCAAACAGTAATCAGGGGCCTGGAAGTGAAATGCCAGATCATGGCCCCAGAGTCCACCAGGCAGCCAGCCCCCAGGGATAGAATTTCTTTCTAGTGTAATACAAGCTCAGCATTTTTCTCATAACACGGATAATTCCAGAGTTTAAATGAAGAGGGTGACCCCAGGGTGGAACGTCCTCAAAAGTTTGAAATCAAACATCCCTGGGCCATGCTCAGTGCTTGGTTGCCCTGGTGGGATGCAGCTGGCAGTCTGTGTCCAAGCCCTTCCCTAGCAAAGGAATAGGAGTGGGAATGAAAAGGAGCAACATACTGGAGCTAATCAGGAGAGAAGAAAAGAAAGGAGTCTGCTTCTACATGACACACACTGGCAACCCTTCCTTTCTGGAGTGGGGAAACAAGGGCTGGAAGCGAGTGGGTAATCTACAAAGAACCTCACATTTCTTGGTTACAAAGCTTTGGCTCAAGAGATGGGCTCTTACCTAGGATTTAGATCTTTGTCAGACTGGTCTCCCTGGCAACTGTGCTTGGTGATGAGAGAGAAGCAAAGGTAGCACCATCGTTTCCCACTTCCCACTTCCTCCACCATGCCACATCTTGGGGTAGGGAAAATGGAGCGACAAACAGTGGCAGCAGTCACCTTCTGGGCTCTGGAGCAGCTCGAAAGCAGAGGCTGCAGCAAGAGCCTGCACTGACCATCTGATAAGCTCATATAACTCATTCCACATGTTAAGCACAGCTAGAAGGGGTGGGAATGCAACACTGCCCCCTCTGCCCCCAAACATTTGCCTCCACAATGGGGTTAATCCGAGGGAGATTGTGTCATATCATGTCTTGGATGATAAGAAAGTCCAGTAGACAGAAGAGATCAATGCAAAGGTCACCCTCTGTGTGGCTCATGGAGGAGTCTTGGCCCAGCTGCCTCAGATGGATCCTACACTTGTAAGATGGAAGAAATGTTGCTCTTGGGAAGACAACAAAAAATGCTGAGAGAAGCGAAGCATCTGGGTGGAGAGTGGTTACCAGGTGCTGCAGCCTGGGCTCTGATCAGGTCTTGGGGTCAAAAGACAGGAGCTGATCCCAGAGCATGAATGAGAAATGTTGGCAGGTCCCTGCAGCAACCTGCAGGTTCCCGAAGGCTACAACACAAGTTGTAGTGGGGATGACTGGGAGGGTGATACCAGGAAGCTCCATGTCCTCAGCGAAATGTAGTCCCTAGACTCCAGTGCTGAAAGCGAAGGAAGCAGCACACAGGACAGGAGAAGAGCCCAGATTAAGGGCCAAGTTGCCTGAGCAGTGGGAAACAGAACTATGAAATTAAACCAGAATACATGCAGTCAGGGAGGACACCTCAGGGTGGCTCTGCTAATCATATCTTCTGTTCCCATCAGCTCCAGATCTATGGCAGCAGGCAAGGACAGCCAACTCCAGAAACAGTGCCCAGAAGCCTGCAGACCACACCAATTGCATCCAGGGACTGTCCCAGCCTTTCCTGCCCCCTCCCCACCACACACAGGACAAGAGCAAGGAGCTGGTGTTTGGTCTGGGAGCAGCAACCAGGTAAGTGTGGCATGACCTGAGGATTTCCAACCATGTGCCTATGGTCTGCTTTTATAGATGGGGAATCCAAGGCACAGGCTAGGGGCTAGGTTAGAGGCAAGGCACAGGTTAGGTTTCATTAGGGGCTTACTTATGGCTGCTGTTGACAGTGTGGAGGGCAGCACAGCCTGCCACCACCTTGGGATGCCACAGAGTGTGCAGAAGGAACCCCAGCCTGTGGCCATGTCAGTGTGCTTAAGGGACTGGGCTCTGGTTCCTGGCAGGATGTTACCAATGTCACTGACTGCCCAACAATTCAAAGCTGCTGGACTTTCCTGCCAGGTCAAAAATGGAAAGAAATGAAGACCCTTGTTCTCCATGGCATTGAGAAGCTCAGGGTACTTAGGAGAAAGGGGAAGCCATGGGGTACAGCCCTGCTTTCCAGATTGGTGGATGTGTCCATGGACTTCCTGAGAAGTGGCTTTTCAGGCTGTTGTGCTGGATGCACACACTCATGCAGTCATGAGCCTATGCTCTGGGAGTCTGTGCCCACATGCAAGGATGTCCTGACAAATTTGTGCATGTTTATGAGTACTGGAAAAGGGTCTGTGTATGCATGTCTGGCCACATGCATTGATGGACAAGCACATTCATGTGCCTTACATGTCCCTGCCTCAGGGTGAAGAGAGGAAGCTGGTGTGTATGGGAATGAGTCGGGGCGGGGGGGGGGGAGGCAATGCTGTGCTCTGTCCTGAATCATCCTTCATTCCCTTGCACATCTCATGAAACCTCCAGTTGTGGCTAGAAAAGGAGTTGCAGGTGAAGCAGTTCTTTTGGTAGTGGCAGTAGGAGTGGCTTTTACACCAGAGACTGAGGCTCAGGTAAGAGGAAGAAGATGAAGGGCTTGTTCTCAGGCCCATATGGTCATTGCCTAGAAAAGGTGGGACTCATAGGGCCAGTGATTTAATCAACTGTTTGAAACATTCATACCTGCCAGCCTTTCTCACTATTACAGAAATGAGACCAAAGGAACTGGAGCTGGCAGATACGGAAAAGTCGCTTGTCCAGCTCCAGGGCATCCGCAAGCTGGAGGTACTGCAGGAGAACGTGGAACCCTGGTACATGACCTTCCCTCTGGAGTGATGGGTGCATCTGTGGGCCTGCTGAGAGATGTCTTGTGTAGCTGTTGGAGTATGGGTGGTAGTAGAGCCCTGGGGGGCAGGGCTCACTCTGCCTCAGAAGAGGGGTGGCGATGTTGTCGTAAGACAGGGGTGCCTGTCAGGACCTCAGGTGTGGCTGCTCCAGAGACCAGGGTTCCTTCCTTCCCTTTTCCAGTCTTCCTTTAGCACCTGCAATCAATCACACCATTCCCCAGACACTTCCCAAGGCAGCTCCCTGCACAGCCACGATTCCCTGCTGGCAGCACCTGGAGTGCCCCTTCTTGGCTGTACTTTATCGAGCTCTCTGCTGGAGCTCCCGCACAGCCACGATTCCCTGCTGCTTTCTCTAGCTCTTCCAGAGAGCCTTCTCTAGCACCCCCTGTCCCCAATTCCTTTCAGTGACTCCCTGCACTCAGGGATCTTAAGAGTGGGGAGGGGAACACATTTGCACAACCCCTGCTCCTTCAGTAAAGGATACTAGGTGATCCTGGGTACTCATTAGCTGGTGGCTCCTCTGCTCTCAGCAGCAGCTCACTCAGCAACAACCCTCCTGCCACTTGTCCTCTCTGAAGCAATTGTCCTGGTAGCAACCCCCGCAGAAGCCGCCCTTCTCAGCACAGCTTCAGCTCCCCCCTCCCCAGCTCGTCTCCCCTCTCTTGTCCCGGGCTTCCTGCCCTGGAGTTCCGGCTGACCAATCACGTGCCTGCACTCTGCTACCGAGCCTTGTCCCAAGAGCGCAAACACCTTGATTGAGCTTGCAAGCTCTGAGGAAACCCTTCAGCACCTTTCCACATGCATTCATGGACAGGCACGTACGTGTGCCTCTCATGTTCTTACATCGGGGCAAGAAGGGGTGGCTGGTGTGTTTGTGGACAAGGTCCGGGGGGGGGGCTTTTTGCTCCCTGCACGGACCCTTCCTTTGTTCTCTTCCAGTCATGGGTGGAAGAGGAGCTGCAGGGGGAGCACTAGCTTTTGGAAGCAGGAGTGGGAGGAGGAGAAACGGCGTCTATGCCACAGGCCGAAGCAGAGGTGAGAGGAAGAATGGTGATGAGAGGCTTCTCCTCAGGCCCGTGTGGTTATGACCTAGACAGTAACACCTGCCCACATGGGGCCTGGGCGGTGCTCACTGGTGCTGGCTCTGACACCAGTTTTGGGGGCTTGACTCCTCTCCCTGCTGGAAACCCTCCCACACTTACCCCCTCTAGAGCCTCTAAGACCTTCTCCTCCCCCCACAGTTATCCCTCTTACAGATCCCCTGGAGCCCTGCTTTACCCTCCACCTACAGCTGCTGTCCCTCAAAGAAGCCATTGCCCCTGCCCCTGGGGGGTTGATTATGAGCAGCTTCCCCAGGGAGGCCCTTGTTTAGGACTGTGGCTCCACTTGAAGCCCAAGATGATGAGGTGTTTGGGCTGCTAGGGCTGAGGCTGACAAACCCCTGCAGGGGGTGTGCCATTGTGCAGGGAAAGCAGAGCCGTGCCTCACAATTGCAAAGCTCCAGGACAGCTGTGGGTTGAGGGAGCATCCCCAGCACAGGCAGGAAGGGACAGCTGAAGTCGGGCAGCATTCTGCTCAGCCCAGACCACCTCAGTTAGCAGCCAGCATGGCCATAACAGAGACCACAAACTGGAACTATTGGTACCCTGACCACTGGAGGCTTGCACTTCTCTACATTGAAGGCCATCAGGTTTTGGTCGGCCTACCTTGAGAGTATGTCTAAGTTGGCATGTATTCCCAGCCTGTCCTGCAGTGTGACTGCCCTCCCCCGTAATTTGGTATCATCCGCAAACTTGGCCAGTTCATATCTGACTTCTGAATCTAGATTGTTGATGAAAATGTTGAAGATTACTGACCTGAGTACTGAGCCCTGAAGGACTCCACTGGTAACCCTGCACCACGCTGATTTGCTCCCTTCAACTAGTACTCTTTGGGTCCGACCCCATAGCCAGTTGCCTAGCCATCAGACCGTATGAGGATCAAGGCCACGGTTTCCCAGCTTAACTATGAGGACATCATGGAGGGCTAAGTCAAAGGCCTTCTGGAAGTCCAGATATAGGATGTCCACATCATCTCCCTTGTCCAGGACGTATGTTACCTGGTCATAGAAGGAGGTGAGGTTGGTCAGGCAAGACCTGCCAGTCACAAAGCCATGTTGGCTGGCATTCAGAAGCTTGACTTCCATTAGTCTGGCGTTAATAGATCCCTTGACAATTTTCTCCCAGATTTTTCCTGGGATGGACAACAAACTGATTGGTCTATAGTTCCGCAGGTCATCCCTACTCCCTTTCTTGTAGATAGGGACTACGTTGGCTCTTTTCCAGTCATCCAGGACCTCACCCAAGCACCACGATTTTTCAGATATACCAAGGGGGATGAAATGATGTCTGCCAGCTCTTTCAAGACCCTTGGGTGCATTCCATCTGTGTCTGTGGACTTGTGAATGTCCAGTTTCTCTAGGTGTTCCCTCACCTGATCCATATCGATTTTGTGCCTGTCACCATTCCTAGCAGTGTGATCCTCCTGGGAGGGTGGCTACTTCTCAAAGAGGCTCTGCTGGAGCATATGCCAGCCACCAGACAGAAGGGTGAATGGTGACAATGAATAGAAAAACTGAGCTGTGATCATTCTGATGTTTTGCAAAACTGAGATGGGGTGTTAGTAGGGAATTGGGGATTGTTGCTAACATGCTTATGGGCTCTGACTGCTTCTGTGGTGCCAAATTAATTTAATACAATAGCAAATACCATATTATGGTCCTCTAAGGAAATGGGAAAAACTCATTTTAAGAGTTTTTATGACTTAAACTTTATAGAGGCATTAGTGTAAATCCAGAATAATGCTGTCTGAGTCAGTTAAAGGATGCTTGTATAATGCTGGAACAAAAAACTTTGCTTTCCTGTGGTGAGGAAACAAAATTCTGACAGGGTGAACATGGGCAAAGTTGAGTCCTAGTGGGGTAACTTTTCCTTTCTTCATGGCCCCTGATACTATATGGACTCAAAGCTCTGCAGAGAGCATGCCTCTCTCCCACTGGGGACATTAGGACCCATCCATCCCAAACCTGTTGCAAATTATCTTAACATCAGCCAGTTTTCTACAGATGATACTGTCATCTGAAAATCCCTACCCTCTGCTGATTGGCTGCTGGCTTCAGCTCCTTTCCTTACAGTCACTGTGAGAGTATCCTTCACTGGAGGTGTGATTGCAGCACAGGCATATCTAAGCTGGTGTTCATTCTAGCTGCTGCACATATCAACAGCAGTGAAGCTGTAATGCACAAAATTTAGTACAAGTTAGTAGCACAAATAAATACCCAATAGCTTGGGCAGGCTTGTACTACCCACGCTGACATTTGTGCCACTGTGTCTTCATTGCTCTTGGTACTCAGGCTCACTTGACTGCTCATATCTGCACTGCAGTTGTGCTACTGATTGCAATGTAGGCCCACCCATATTCCTTCCCCCAGCTAAGATCCATGTTCCTATCATTTCCTTGCCCACTTGTATGTACTGTATAATGTTTTTTTTATATAATGTAAAGGAAGCAGATTGGCCACAGATATAATTTAATGGTCCTACCATGCTTCTGCAGTATCCTCTCTATGTTTGTGTACTGTGTTGTCCACTTAGATTATAGTCTGTCTGAAAGGATCAATATGTAATCTGTTTTGTATAGTACTTATCATGCTAGAGACCACCTGCCTCTAGGTACTACCATAACTCAGAATATTCTTCCTTGGGTTTTCTGACTTATTGTTTTTTGGTGATACTCAATTCATACATGGATTGTGTTTAATCTGCAGGGTTGTTTTTTTTTAAACTGGCCTGGGATGCTATGGTGATGGGTATGATTAATACTGACAGTTCCCTATATTAAACCAGGGGCATTTCACAATGTTGGTACTGTGGGCAGGTCTTTGAGCTGAACTGGGCCCTGCACCTCCCCCAGTGTGCTGGGTTTGGGCCCTAGGGCCCTGCACTGCTTCTGCCAAACTGAAGCCCAATCCCAGCCCAGTGGAGGGGAATACCCAGGGGGCAGGCTAAGCCATGTGGCATCAGTAGGGAAGCAAGAACCAATTGAGATGAAAGTGATAGAGCTTGAAAAAGGGCCTGACATGAGTGTGCTTATGGAAAAACAAGCCCTTCTTAATGAACAGTTCTGCTTCTGCGGTATAACTGGTCAAATCTGCTGCCTTTAGTGATAAAATGAGTGCTTGCTACTTCTTGTAACATTGTCTGAGCTAGATTTTAACTCCCTCTTGTGCATCATCAGCAAAACTATTAACTGATTTCCAACAGTGGGCCAGCCAGTTTCTGTGAAAAATCTATTGAAGGTAATGGGGTTATTTAAGTAGAGCTGAAGTCCTAATTTGCCTTAAGCAACTCAGATATTTAACAGTGAGGAGGCATGAGCTAGAAAGAGCACAGCTTCTATTCAGCTCCCAGATTACATTTACAAGGCTGGTAGTTAAGAAAAACACATCCTTTGAATTATAAATGAAGTAGATTTAATGCGGAAGTAAGTGAGACAATAAATACTGGATGCAAAGTCACTCTATACAGTTCTATGGCTTTAAGGTCTTATGACCACAGTCACCTGGTTGACAGCTGTTTTCCCCACTAGCTATTTTATCAACGTATGCATGACTGGAGATAAACTAAGGCCATGGATGGGACATTACATTTGGGCTGGGGAAATCACCCCTTTCCAGGCACAAAGAGCCTCATGTATAGGCATTCAAACAGCTTGTGGCAGAAGAAACCTAGTTTTTCCACCACAAACTGCTAGCATGTTCAAAGAGCAACTTCCTTACTCTGGGCAGTTTTCCAGTGCCACATATAATCTCTATACACCTACATGTGGTGCAGTCAGGATCCTTAGGAGACCACCAGTATCCCACAGTCCCCAACTCTCAAGTCTCCTTGTAAAGGAGAGTGGCTGGCTCCTTGATAGCCCACTCAGCACTGCTGCCCCCTTCCCAGTCCTAGATCATGGAACTGAGCTGATGGTGGCTCTGGGGGGTACCCTCTGCCTGGTATCTGTCCAAGACTCAGGGTCCTCTTGGGGAAAGGGGAGCTGTGTCCCAGCTGTGGGGCCAGCAGAACTCCAGGGCTAAGTGCAGACAGTCAAAAAACCAGAGGCTGAATCAATTCAGTCTTTGTAGTTTAGTCTAAACTGCAGAGATTAAACTGAGAAGCAAGCAGACAGACATTCACTTTTGATTCAGGAAATGCAGGCACACGCCTGCAGTAGCTCAGGCCAGAAGGCAGGGGGCACTAGAGCACATCTCCCAGTCTGCCAGCCAGTGCCAAAGGGAAGGAACTGAAGCTCTAATGCTTTCCTCTGCTTCCTGCTTCAGCAGAAGGGACATGGCCAGGTCCCAGCCCCGGGGCTAACATGCTGAGGCCAGGGAGAGCGGCACTTTAAGAACCCCACTATGGCCCACATGAGCCTGGGTTCCAAAGCATCAGCTGTCAAGGTGCGACATCCCCCCACCCCTGCATTATCCACCACCTCTGTTCTCTCCCATTCTCCCCCAAGCATATGACTGCTGCTAGACAGTGCAATGCTAAATCTTGCACCCAAACTCTCCAGCAAACTTTTGGCTGAAGGGGGAAGTGTGAGGAAGGTCATTTTCAGTCTGCCCCTGGGTGCCCTGAGTCGTTTGGGTTCAGCCTCTGTCCCATCAGCAGCACTTTATCAGCTTTGCCTAGGCCTAGGCTGAGGCTTGAGACTGGCAAAAGTGAAAGGAGAGGAGCACACAGATCTCCTGCAGGGGCAGCTGGCAAAGCCTGGGCTGCAAACCTCCCTGGGAAGGGGGTAGGCAGCTGCTCAGACCAGCTTCACTTTCTCCTTTGAAGTGTAGCATCGGGTGGGAAGAAGCAGAAAGGAGGCAGGGGGAGATGGGCTGTTGGGAATGCGCTCAGCCTGAGTGTGATTTATTAGGTGGAGATGAGGGGGGCATGTGTATGTGGAGGGATGTGGGGGAGTGTGGGGGGTGTGTGCATGTGGGAGAGGTGTGGGTGTATGTGTGTG
>NW_017728886.1:96487832-96495016 GCF_001723895.1 Crocodylus porosus
GGCAAACCATGGCTGACAGCTTGACAGCTCCAAGAGAAGAGCTCCAGGGGAACAGCCCAGGACTGCAAAGCATCCTGGGATGCTGGGGACTGCAGTTTAATTTTAACCAGGAAAGGGTCTGGGACAGAAGTTTCATAAACTAGTTTGACCTAAATCAGTTCAGTTCGATCACTTAAACTGGTTTATGTGTAACTTCTGTCCCTAGCCTACTTCAGTTAGCTGGTGCAGTTGCCTTCTGCCTGACATTCTGGCCAAAAGGCAAGGCCCCCCCAGCAGTGCTCCCAGAGCTGCTAAAGCACAGGCTCTTGCACTGACAGCCCCAAGAAAAGCCTGTAGCTAGAACACCAGAAAGTGCCAGTGTTCTGGTTTAGGGCCCAGGAACAGCCTGGGTCCTACAGGGTAGAGGACAGAGAGCTGCCCACTGCCCTGCAGAGACTCTGAAATAGACTCCATTCCACCCTGCCCTTTCAACAGCATGGTTGGTCCCCTAAAGCACCTGTTTGCCTGCAGCTGGGGGAAGGGCAGGGAGCATGCTCCTAGCCCTCTCCAGGTGATCAGGGGGTTGTCTATCTCCTGCTAGTACCTCCAGCTGATACCCACACAACAGCCTGTCTGCCATGGGGACAGGAAGAAACAGAGTGGCAGCTTCGTTTCTCATTCTGGCTGGAGAGGTCAGCTTTGAGGTGACTGATGCTTCCCAGGCAGGGGACTGAAATGCATGTATGCCCCTCTTCTTGCCATATTTTCCACAGCTGCAAATTTCCGAGCAACCCTGGACTTCGAACACCTGTACCTAGCCTCAGTGGAGTTGAAGACAGGTCAGGGCCTGATCATGTATAGAAGACTTTTTTTTTAATTGCAGATGTCTTCATAAAATATCCAAAAAACTTATTCCATTGTACCAAAACCTTAACTTGTGAAGTGATACATTACTTTAAACAAGCACAGTACAGGTTTCCCTCACCGACCACTGGGGTTAGGTTCCTGAAAGTCCTTGTGGTTGGCAAAACCGTAATTGGAAGGAGAAAAGGCTTATTGGGAAAATGGCAGGTGGCGGGCTGATATGCGGCCATGGAAAACCGTGGTTATTCAAAACTCTACCATGGTAGCCAAAATGGTATATAGACTATTAAGCGTGGGTACTCAAAACCATGGTTGGTGTGGGCAAGCTGTTTATACCGTGTCTTGGATAGTTAAAAAGCCATGTAATCTGTTCTCTGACAAGGGTCTCTGCTCTTTTTTATTAAAGGGTTTGCTGCAGTAGTGTTATTTAGAGTGAGCAAATGGGGTATCCACTTAACAGAGTGCAATAAAATAACAGCCCTTTGGGGATTCTTTGCACAGACAGCAGCAGCCCTGCACCGCAGCAACATCAGCTAGAGGCAGGCAAACAGCAGCATGGCAGCAGCAGCCAGAGCCTTCAAATCTCCAGAGTAGGTAAGACTGACCACCCTCCACTTTACATCCAACATTCAACCCAGGGCACAACATTTCTTAGCTCTGCCTCTGATTTGATGTAATATGAATATAGTAAAAGTATTATTTAGCTTTTATCATGGGCGGATTACTTATTCCTGTGATGTTCTATATAGTAGCTTTAGAAACTATAGTTTTTTTGTTAAATGCACTTCTCCCCCCTGAAGTTTGCAACTGAAAATGACACACAAAGGAGAGGAGCTTCTACTACATTGTAATTATTTTCTCTCTGAGTTTACCAGAAATGGGAGTATCTTAACAGATGGAGGATAACTGCTTGACTTTTAAACAACTACAAAGTGGCTTGAACTCTAGACCAGTTTCCTCCCTTTTTAGACCCAAGGGATCCATTGTTAGATTCAAGGCATCTCGGAAAATACCATCTCTTAACTTTCACTCATTTTTGATTACAGAACTACAAAATAGCAATTCCTCGGTGGCAAAGAGCACAATGAAGACTACAAGTCAGAATGTTTTTGACACTCTGGATTTGCAGTTGAAATCTCTTGAGTTTATCTTATGAACAGGGATCCAGGTTTCTTCTGTTTAAAAATCTAAAATTCTCTGATAAAACCCCCAAGTTCTGTTATAAAACCCCCCAAATCTGTGTTTTTCCATAATTAAAATGAAACACTACTATATGATAGGTATCAGGTGAACACAATGTTTTATTGATATATTTACCATTTTAAAGTAATTTGGAAGCCTACCAGTGCCTTAATCATTATAATAAAATATCATTATAATAAAGAATATATAAAATCATTATAATTATAATAAAGAACTCCTCCCACCCCTGCCATCCTCCCTCATTGGAGGGCAGGCTCCGCTGACAACAATGCTGGGCTGGGCTCAGCAGCAACACCAAGCAGTGCCTGAGAACCCCTTGCCCTACTGCAGCCTGGCACCTGAGCACTTCCCCCAGCACCAGCAGGCACCTGAAGGCATACAGACTCCCACACACACACACACCACACACACATTCATCCCCTCCATGCACACGCACACACACACACACACACACACACACACCCCTGAACAGTCCCCAAGCCCCGACCCTCCAATCCCTGGCCCATAGACTTACCTATATCTAGCTGCCCGGGATGCTCCCACTACCCTGCCTGGCTGTATTCCTGGCCATGTGTATGCATGCACACAAATGCATGTGGTGGTCCCTGCTTTCAGTCAACCTCCCCCCACTCCACAAGCCCCAAGCAGCTCCTTGTAGGCAGGAATGCTGCCAGCCTGCAAGCGGAAATCCACGTTTTTTTTCCTTTAAAGGGTAAATCCACCTTTTTTTGCAAGAAGCAGAAAACTCAGATCTCTGCTTATGAAGCATGCATAGGTATTTGGGATTGGGAAGGGGCAGCAGTGCTGGGTGGGCTATCAAGGAAACAGCCACTCTCCCTTACAAGGGGACTGGAGAGCTGGGGACTGTGGTATACTGGCAGTCTCCTAAGGACTCCTATTTCACCACATGTAAGTGTACAGGGATTATATGTGGACTGGAAAACTGCCCAGAGTAGGGAAGTTGCTCTTTGAAAGTGCTAGCAGTTTGTGGTTGAAACATTGGGTTTCTTCTGCCACAAGCTTCTTGAATGCGTATATGCAAGGCTCTTTGTGCCCGGAAAGGTACTTTCCCCGACATAAATGTAATGCCCTATCCATGGCGTTAGTTTATCTCCAGCCATGCATATGTTAATACTACTACTTAACAGTGCTAATATTGCACAGTACCCTGCTATGCCCTTAAAAGGATCTCAGGGCACTTCCAGCCATGCATATGCGAATACTACTACTTAACAGTGGTAATATTGCACGGTACCCTGCCTGCTATGCCCTTAAAAGGATCTCAAGGCACTTCCAGAGTGCCATGGCATTCTGATTGAGAATCACACTGACACTACAAGTGACTTAAGGGCTTGTTTCAAATTTCATTTGTGCAGCTATTCACCACTGCATGCATGTGACTGATTTTTCTTTCTGTTCTTTCTATTAGCCCAAAAATCTGTACCAATAAAATGAATTAAACTGTAATTACCATATTTACGTGCATCTACGACAAGGTTTTTCTCTAATCAACATGGGAAAAAGCCCCTTGTCTTAGATTTGCATACTCAGCAGAGGCTGGGGCAGGCAGCTGCTGCATCTCTGACTCTGGCCTTGAGCCACAGCAGTATGAGGAGCTGAACTTACAGGATTCCTATTGTTATATTTGCACAATTACCTCCATACATATGGACGTGAACACTTCTGGAGTTAATAGAGAGCAAAACTCCTTATTGTTGAAAGTTTTACTATATCTGTGACATGGGGAATGAGCCTTACGGACAAACTAAGATCAATTGTTAACTCAAAAAATACATCTTTTTTGAAGGCCTGCTAGTGGGGCATGCAATTGGCAGGATCTGACTTCTAGTACTCAACTCAGCTGATACTGAGATTTCCAATAGAAAGTCAGGACCAGACCTTCAATCAAGGGCCTTTACCCTAATTCTAACCATACCTAGAAGGAAGTAGAGGAGGACAATTTGAACTCTCATCTTCAGCTTCCACATTCCAAAGCAAAGCAATAAGTTACAGAGGACCAAGGATACACAACCTTTTTTTTCAGAGTCTTCAGTTGGTATTCCTCAGAAAAACCCAGAAAAGGATACCCAACTCTACACAGTCCAGCCCAACACAGGTCTTAAACCCCAGACCATGGCCTTAGTAAACCAACAAGCTTACCAGTGGGTTTGCCCCTATATCACCCGTTCCTAAAACTTCCAGGAAATAAGTTTCAATGCCAAGAGAAGATGTTGCCTAGCCTCAGCTCTTCCTCTCCTTTCTTTCAGCAACATGGACACTCCAGCCCTGAAGCAAGATCCAGAACTGGGGCAGGGGTGGAAACAGGACTTGCAATAGGTAGCCAGGTTCTGCCACTTTGTGCCTTAGAGCTTTGCTCAAGCAAGCTTGGGACCTGGGTGAGTCATGCTTCGGTTGAGGGAAGAGGGCAGCTCAGCCACCATATCTTCAAGGCTTCTGAAGAGCAGGGCGGGTACTTCTGCCCTGCAAGGAGTGGAAGAAGCCTTGAACTCACACCTTCCCAGCCCCAAAGCAAGGTCTTAAGCTACTGAGGGCCAAAGCTGCATATCCCTCTGTGTTGGACTCCTTAGTTGGCATTACCGGAGAGAGCAAAGAAAAAAGAACCACACCTGGACAAGGGGCAAGGGGGAAAGGGGCACTGCCCCACACATCCAACTAAATAGGAGCCTTCAGTTTTGGAAACTGGCAAGTTATCCACTGGGCTCCAAGTACAGCCCTAAACTACAAAGAGCCAGGGCTGCTGAGCCACTATTTTCACTAACAGAAGCATAACTCAGTCCCTATCCTAAGTTTGCCTGAGTAATGGTGAAGCTTCTAGGTATGAAGCAGCAGCACCTGGCTTCCCCTGCTAGGCACATAACTGTAGGAAGTGGTTCAGAGCTGTGATATCTGAGAGAAGGACAATTTAAATTGTCATGTTTTCCTGCCTGAAACAAATAAAAGTGCCTTTGAACTTCTTTAAACGTCTCTCTCTCTTTCTCTCTCATTCACTTAAAAGAACTTTAAGGTTGCAAACAAATGTCAACATTTAAGAAATGCCAGAATTAATGGTATCTCCATAAGCCCAGTTGATGTATGTGTGTGCACGCGTGCCTGTGTGTGTTTGTGTGTGCATGCATGCACACACATACACATGCATTTTCTTTGTATGATCCCTCATTATTGGCTGCCCTCCACAATTACCTTTTGTCCAGTCTTGGTTCTCCTTTCTGCAGTTGGCTCTTTTTCTCCTTGTATTCCTTCAAAGCTCCCTGTCCTGGCCTGACTGTTCTCTCTGCATTCAACCTGAGAAGTCTTCCTCCTCTATGCTGCCTAGGCATAAGAAGGGACATTAAGCATAGACGAGATGAACTTCTTTCTTTCCATCTGGTGCTCTATCCCCAACATTGCCTGCATCAGCCCAGATTTGCAATTGTAGGGAAAGTTCTAGTTAGGCCCTGGATAGTAATTGCCCAGTATGGATAAAGGCTTTAGAGGTATAAGCTATGGAAGTCTCCAGGAAGACTTTCCTGAGCAGGTCAACTGTGGATTTTTCTTGAAAAGTTTAAACTTTGGCAGCCTTTCACACAACTGGTACAAGGAGGGTTAGGAGAGGAAAATGGGGTAAGGAGAGAGAGAGAGAGAGAAGAAAATGTCACTATAATTTCTAATCAAACAAAATATTTCTCACTACCCTCATTCTTGAAAATGGCTGAAACATTTTGGCTGAAATTAAAAAATTAATAAAAAAAGACAAAGCTAGGCATTAACTGTAGAAAAGTTCAGTCTGAACAGTCAAAGTTATAAGCCACCAAGATGTTTTTATAATGGGACTTACTGCGCGATCCCAATAGGTGATGAAAAAACATCAGAAGTAGATCAATTTCAAATCAGGTAGATCACAGGATAATATTCTGTTAAATTATTATATCACAACTTCAGGTTAACCAAAACACTTTTATTCCAGCAAGTTATAAACACAGGCAATTCTTGCCCATTTTAAAAACATCCCTGTTCATAAATATATAATTTTTATACAATAGACTGTATTCAAAAGGTGCTAAGATTTAAAGTGTATAATTGTGTCATTCATTTCTTCTAAATAAACACAGTGGACTTGAGAAAAACAAGTTAGATTCTTTATCAGGTAATCAGCCATATATAAAACCTATAGTTTATACAAAGATATTACTTTTATGATTCTGTGAAACACTTTTAAATGTAGCAATGGCACTCCATTAGCTAGAGAATGAACTGGATGTTTCAATACAGATTGTGGCTTTCAAAAATTCTGTGATTCTACTAAAACCTAGTAGACCAATACATAGTGGGTTTCATTCCTAGAGGAAAGAAATTTCCACAAATAATACTCTGATAGGAATATAGGCAGACAAGGTTCTTTAGGTAGATGGGTTATCTTTTATTAGACCAACTAAATAGTTGGGAAAATAAAATAAAATAAAAATAAGAACAATTTTTCAAACTATTTAGTTGATCTAATAAAAGATATCCCATCTGTGGCGCCCGAGTGCCTTGTCACGGTGGGCCGACACAATTGAATAGGTGGGGGCTAGCGGCGAGGAGTCAGAGCGGTCGATACGCGTATGGTTGCCAAAGAAATACTTTTATTTTTCTCTTACTTACACCACGTGATGGTAATGTAGCGTAGGTCAGGTCAGACTTGGTTACAATGGTAACGAGAAACAAAGCCGATCAGTAACAACAACGAAGACGAATATGAACAAGTGGCCAGAACAGAGGTAAACAAGTTGATCGAAGACGCAGAACGAGTTAGCTGAAACGTGTGAACGAGTTAACCGGAACGAACGAGTAATCAAAACAAAGACAAGCGTCTGTGAGGATGGGGTACGCCGGGACACGACGGTGGCGGGGAAACCAGTGGAGCTCTGGGCTCATGCGAACCAAGGCCCTGTGACTCTCCTGAGGCAGTCTCCACTGTGGCGGTCTCCGCTCAGGTCTGGTCTGGTTTCCGCTGTGGGCGGAAACTCGCTGGCTTAAATATAATTCTGATAGCCAATCACACAGTCTCCTCTATGGAAGATTCTAGTTAGATTGTGTAATGCCTAGTACAAGACCGGGCATGCACATCTTGTCAGTTTAAATTACCTCACTTCAAATTA
>NW_017728886.1:96495536-96496817 GCF_001723895.1 Crocodylus porosus
GTAGTTATGGCTAGGCAAAGTTATTTAATGAGATCTTCAATTCATGGGGGTAAAAAAGGCTGGAAATTTGAGAAGAACAAAATGATAGCTATAAATATGCATACACTAAGTATCAGTTGATTCTGGTTCTCTTTCATGGCTTTTGAAAAAAACATATTCTCCCCACAAAAAAATTAAAACGCAGTTTGATAATAAAAACTTTTCCAGGGCAGTGGGGAGAGAAATCTATCATTGTACTCCCTTTATGTTACCTGCAGCTCGCAGATCCCACCTATACTTGGAAGCAATGCAATTTGTTGTATTTTGAAGGTAAGAAATGGTTTTAGGAATAAGTCCTTGTTAACAGGCATCATTCATCAGTAGCCAGAGTGGTGAACTTAACAGAGGCAGGAAAAAACTTGGCTATTTCAAAATTTAACAGAAGATTTACATGATACCTTTTCAAAAAATATAACTTTAGTCAATGTGTTGAGCTGGCTTTGAATGGTTGACATACAGAGGAAGAACTATTAACTTATTCTTAATATAACGTATACCCCCTGCAAGTATTATATCATGGAGAAATAATAAATAAAGCTTGGTGGAAGAAATCTGAGTATGGTTAAGATACTCTGTCCCTGTCTTAAAACACTGCCACTCATATGTTTGATCCTATTTTGATAAAAGAAAATTCAGCTTGGTTTTCCAACCCTTTGAAAGTCTATATGTTTACAGCAAGTTAACCTTAATTCTACCAAAGTAAATTTTTGATTGAGAGCAAACCATGAGTTACCTGTTTATTACCTTACTGCTGAGTATACTGCCACTATAGGTGATTCAGGGTAATGTGATTCCCTCCTAAATCTTCACCAGCTCCCCTTTTCAGGTGGTAAGGTTCCTAGAGGTCCTCCATGTGACCAATGAGAGTTGAATGACTCTTGCTTGAAAGCCTATTTGTGGTCTTGTTGCAACTGAGGGTAACAAGATAATATTTTTTCTTCAACAGGTGAGTATTTGGCCTTCCTTAACTATCAACTGTGAAATGTTCAAGCCAATTTGTTTCCAAACAGCTTCCTGCGTAGTACACAAGAAAAAGAATTTTAGAAAGACTGAAGAGCCAAAACAAGGCAAAAACTTAATAGCTTCAAGAAGGAACCCAGTATCTTCCAGAAGAAAAGAACAGTTAAAGGGAAACTGATGTGGCCAAATGTAATTATATTCCAGTACCACTGGAATTTTAGTAGGCCAGCAAAGAGATCCAACATGTTCATAAAACCAAAAATGTTGATTTAGCAAACACAT
>NW_017728886.1:96496917-96503317 GCF_001723895.1 Crocodylus porosus
ACTGAGCATGCGTCAGATTGGGGCTTGATTGTTTCTGCGCGTGAGTAACACAGAAACTGGGTCATGCTTGATTGACAAGCCCAAAGGTCATGAAAAGGGCAGCTTTGACCCTGTATGGAGTTTTCCACTCTCAGCCAGCAGGTTCTTGCATTGGCAGTACCCATACTTAGACTATTGCTTCAACAGTAGGCAGAAAAGCACCACATTACTGGCTTGGGGATGTATGGAGGAGAGGTTTTCCCAAATAGGAGGGAATGTGAAAATATACTCATTTTACAGTAATCTCCTAGTTATAGGTAGAACTTCACAGACAAAAGTACTGTATAGTAGCAGACAGGTTGGTGAACAGAGGCTGCCCACAGCTAGGAACTTTTGGAAAAAGACATTCCCAACAAAGAAGCAGGTATCTTGCTCTTAGCACTGCCCATATTTGGAGGAAAATTGACTTGTCAATTGACAAAAGCCACATTCAGGATGCACCCTTTTGATTTGTAGTGAGCAGAAGGTGATAGAAAGTTACTCAAATTCCCCAGTTAGAAATTTGCTTGCATTTTAGAAATGAAATGACAGAAATAAAAGTAAAGTACACAGAATGAAAATGATTTTTCTGAAAGCTGTGCTGTTTTAATGGAAGATAAAGTTTTTTAACAAATCCACCCACCATGTTATGCTGAAAGTACACTTTTTTTACTTTTTTATTGCAGTGGATCCATTTTATTCCTATCTCCATGCCAACAGGAAGACTTAGTCTATTATTTTCACCAGAGCATTTCCAATTGCTTATGCTCAAGTGTTAGACTCAGGAAAACGAGACAAACTAAGAAGAATGTTATCATTCACAATACACAGAATCTCTCTACAAGATGCAAAATGACCAGTCAGCAGACAGTCACCTTCAAGTTTCCTGACCTTGTATATTACCTCTACTATCATGATGATGATAAATATAATGTTACATGTGTTTAAAAGGACCCATAACTGTTTCCTGCCAAAACATTTTCCCAAATGTAAAAAACAAATGCAAACATTTTAATTTTCTTGCTATTTTTCAACTAACAAATGTAAATCCTGTGATGTTACATGGTCTTAAAGAATACCAATCTTTGACAGTAGAATAAATTTTGCATAAATTAAAACCAATTATTTTGTCTTCTGTTTGCTCCTCAATTTTTTTAAGTGTTGTGAATACAGAGGTATCTAGAGGAAATCTAAGCAGCTGAATACTATGTTGAGGTCTGTGGTCAGAGGCTGATCTAGAGGGGGTGCACTGGTGCAGTTATACCCTCCTTCATTTTCTTTTTGTTGCAAGAGCTCTAGTTTCAGTTCCCAGATGCATAGGCAGGGGCACATACCCCATATTTTGCTGCCCTGAATCTGTTCCCAGATCTGGTATAACCTTCATTATTTAGGGGACTCTTGATTCTGCAAGAAAATTGTGGGTATTTGGCTTCTATTTTAAGGTCATTTATATATAAATTTATTTTGCTGAAATCAAAATAGCATCCTCTGAGCATCCTCTTAGAATATACACCTTATCCATGATTTATTTTTTCAGTTGAATAAGGAGAATAGATATATGGGCTTAACTGGCTTTGCTTACTTTATATATCACTGCCTTGTGCATAGTAAACTTTGGTTGCAGTTCCATTTAGTCACAGGGCACTGATTGTTTTTGTTTGTTTGTTTTAAATGTAGGATTTGTAAAGTCCAAATAATTCCCCACAAGGAGAAATGATAGAGCGTGATTTACTTCTGATTTTGGTGTGGAGGCAGGACGACCTCATGTATGTTTTGGTTAACTTAGTTTAACATATTTTAGTAACAAATTAGTTACTTATTTTAACTGACTGATGATCTTAAAAAAGCGCTAGTTTGAGCAGGGAATCAGTATTCTCAAAAATTAGTCCAGAGCTCAGTTATAGCGTAAAGCATCACAGGAAAACAGGAACCTTCATTGGTAATTAATCTAGTTTAGCCCTTTGTCCCAGATAGGAACATCTCCCTCTCAGCCATCCCAGACAAATATTTGTCTAACCTGCACTTAAACTTTCAGCGATAGACAGTCCTTAATCTCTCTTGGTAATGTGTTCCAGTGTTTAACCATCTGCAACAGAAATTTCTTCCTAAATTTCCCTTATTTCAATTTAAGCCCATCGAGGTTTTGGCCTGTTCCTTGTGGACAGAGAGAAAAATGGATTATCATTCTCTTTATAATACACATTAAAGTTCTGTACACAGAAGGAATAGTCGAGAATCTGTTTTGCAGTATCACAGAAAATTAGGTTTTGGAAAGGACCTCAGGAGGTCATCTAGTCCAATCCCCTGCTCAAAACAGGACTATCCCCAACTATATCATCCTAGCCAAACTGTATTGTCCCCAGCTATATCATCCCAGTAGGTAGGTTGCCTGCTTAGATGAACAAAATGAATGTTTGCTTTGAGCCTGAAGCTTCCTGTTTGGTGCTGTCTACATAACCCTAAGGACTGGATTGGGGTTCTGGAATCACTCTTCTTAATGTGTCATCTGTTTCATCAGAGGAAAAGATCCTTTTGCATGATAAACTTTTCTACTGAATCCTGGATTTTCTTGGGAAATTTCTGACCCTTGGAACCAGGAAGAGCAGCATGTAGAGATAGCCATGGTATCAACTGCAGCTTGCAAAGGCATTCTCATGCTGAGATGACAGTTAGCTCTTGTTGTACCTAGTCAATCTAGCTGTAAACTCAGAAATTGAATTTGAATTGATAAAATGAGTATTTGGACAAGAAGCCAGATAATTCATTATTTTCATCTAAGCTGGCTGAGGAGTATGACTTGTAACTAAACAGACCTATTTTTTTATGATCTTTATCTTCCAGTGTAAATTTAGCCTGAAATTGTTTGGAGTATGATCCTGGGAAGGGATGTGTAAAGAAATGTGTAAACCCTTGGCCTTGTGTTTGATGTCTCTCCTAAACTGCACATTGGGCTCTTCTTTCCTTAAAAGCCTTCATACCATGCTTAACAGACTGTTTCTAAGCACTTCAGTCCTAGTCATTTAGTTTGATGTCTGTTGCTTGCAAGCATCTGTTGGTGGTTGCAAGCGTCTGTTGCTTCAAGCAATGAACGTTCATTGTTTGCGAGCATTCTGTCTTGCAAGCATCTTTGAACTGGAGATAAAGACACCCATATCCATCCACCTTTTGGAAATACTGTGTAGACATTTGCCACATTTATTTTGGCTGGTTCAAGAAGAGCTTTGTTATAGGATACCCCGATGAACAGGTATCCCTTTAAATATTTAATAGGTTCCAATAGGACCATAGTGGGTACCCTTCAAACAAGAGAAATCCATTTTGCTAGTACTACTTTTTGCCAGTACTACTAAGGGAAATACTGGGTACATCTACAAGTCGCTCTACAGTGACATGGCAACATGCTATAGCAACGTAGCAGTAACCACCCATACTGCGCCATAGCAACATTGTTGTACAGTGATTTGTAGACGCACCCACTGTACGTTGTTCATTCTTTCCTCATAGTAGGAAAATCTAGGTGAGCATGCATATATACTGAAGTAAAATCCTTTGAAATTAATGGAACCATTCACATCTCAAAACCATTGCTTCAAGATCTGGAAATTCAGATCAATTACACTTTGGTCACATTTTCAAGATTTTCTTTAAAGCTAAGGATGTATCCTTGCAACACAGTTAAATCAGATGATAACAAATATTAACTGTAAAGCTATATGTGAGGTGCTGGGTCCAGACTGATGGTGTGTCGGTTATGTATGTTACCAGAATTGATAGGGTCCTATCCCGTGGTTCTTACCACTGAAGTAAACTTCTATGATTCTCTCTCAGTCAATTGTGGGAGGAACTTGCCTGTCACAGGCATTGGAGGGCTATCAGTACTCAGGTGGTATCAACTTTGTCCTCACCACAAAGTGAGCAGGTTACCTGCTCAAATAGTAGTGATTCTTGGATTCTACCTTGTATGCTAAGATGTAGCCCCTGACTAAGAGTCTGAATTACCTTTGCAGTAAAGACAAGGGTCTGTTGTAGTGCCTTCTCAACAGCAGACCCAAGCTCTGAAGCAACATACCTATGGGGGAGTCCAGGAAATTGTAAGCCTCTTTACCGGAGCATTCACAAAGAACTAAAAGATCAAAGAAAAATAGTATAACTCTTAAAAGAAACAACAGGACTAGGGTTTTTTTGTATAGTCCTTTAAAATAACCAACAGAGCCTAGCCAATATCATGATAGATATTTTAGTACTACAGATAAATTTAGATTGGATAGGTCTGAAATCAGTTTGCCAGAAGGTTTGGGGCTCTGAATCTTGGCCATCAGCGTAAACTATTTTCACAGCTCTTGCATGACACCAGTATTAAGCAGGACAGAAACCCTTCAGTAAGGAATGCTAACCAGAAATCTACAAATATTTCCTTTCTTGAGGTTTCCACATGCAGCTACTTATTTTGTTAAAAATTTAAAATGTTTCTATGAAACCACCAGGTCTTGTCTGTGAAATTATAACTGGATTGTTGAAAATTTACTAGAAAAGTTTTAGGTGGTATAAAAATAACAATATATGGGGTATCTATACATGTTCCAGAGCAGGGCAGGCACATTTTAATTAGAGTGGCTCTCAGTTTGAGTCCGACACATTGGTGACACATAAGGGTTGCATGTGGGTGCACGTATAGCCCCTGAGCATGGCGGTGCAACCCCTAAAAAAATGCACCACTGACACTGCCAGTGGCACCTGCGGGCAGTCACTGCTCATCAAGACCCCTGCCCTGTGCTGCCGACACCACCAGCGGCATCTGCAGGTGGTCTCTGACTGCTGGCTGGCACTCGCCACCCACTCCCCGCAACCACCAACAGTGCTGTCGCCATCTGCAGCAGCTCACCATGCCCCACCAGCTTCAGGCGGAATACAGCATTCATGCTCCAACATGAGCAGCCTCGGCACACGTGTATAGGCACCCAACAGCTTTAGGTATATGGGGAACAATGTTAAATTATAGGTCTACATAGGCATGGCTGTTAGAAAGAAACTCAAAATTGCTTGTTGTCAATTTCAGCTTTGGCTTACCTGATAGGCTATAAGGAAATCTTACTGCGTGTGAACTTTGATTAAGTTTAAAATTTTAATAACAACTGTTGGGAAAATAGATCCATGTGTCTCCATATGAGAAACTATTAGACCTCTGTAATGTTGTATCAACTGTTCATTTTCTCTCCTGCTGTGACAAAACAACCACTGAGTGTCTCGATACACTCACTCTCCAAGAATGGCCAGATGAGCCAAATCACCAGTGTTCTGACATATCAATATTCTAAATAGAGGAAACAAAAATAGAGACTAAATAAATATGACCAGGAGGAAATCCTAGCAAAGCTTAAGTGCCCAAGCAAGTCATCCTTCCAAATGTGGGTCTTCCTGCCCTATGTTTTCTTGAAGCTGAACTTGAGCTTGAAGTGGCATCAGGAGTACAATTTTGATTTATCTGTTATCAGTAAGATATTTCTTTCTGCCTGAGAGTGGGTGGTGATAGAATTCCTGGCCAACATAGGACAGGATTCCAACATTCCACACACTATGAATGTTTCCAGGGGTTTGAAACTTTACAAAATTTTCCTGCCAGAAAAACCAAGCACTACAGCTTGGATATTTGCTCATTTTTATTTATGTGCTTGACAAATCACTTGGAGCTATTTCTAATTATTTTTAATTATTAAGAGATGTCAAATACAAACATCACTGTTATAGACTAAACAAGGTGGTCAAGCAGCCTATCAAGTTAGTGTGTTATAGCACGCAGGTTTTTATAGCTAACACCACAAAGGGGAGTGATATGGCGAATATCACATCTGGCTATGGTGGACTCTTTGGCCCATATGACCCGGTATCCATTTACAATTGAGTTAACATGACACAGTCTGTGTCACAAGTTTTAAACTTATACTTTTAAAGCCATAGCAAGATGCCTAGCTGTTCAGCCACCACACTCCCATGAAGGAGGAGAGGTATCAGGCAAAGCATTGGAAAGCTTTCAGTCTTACTCTGTTTCTCCCTTTCCTGAAATCTACTGCCTAGGTCTCCAGATGTTGAGGTCTGCATGGTCACTTCATGGTGGAAATTAGAGACAGTGGGTGCATCTACACTTGCTTATTAATGCATAACACATTGAGCCAGGGTAGAGCAGCCCTGGCTGGCAAGGGGGCAGAGAGATGGCCTGCCAGCCTAGGGCTGCTCCCCCAGCTTAACACACTGTTGAAGGGCTGGCTGGGGCATGAGGGTGCTCCAGTGGAGGGGGGCTGGCCAACAGACAGACCCAACACTGAAGCACCCTCATGCTCCAGCCAGCCCAAGAAGCATCTATATGTTGCACTGCTGCAGAGTTTTT
>NW_017728886.1:96503852-96514778 GCF_001723895.1 Crocodylus porosus
TGGCTGTCACCTAGGGCACAAAACTGCCCAGTTACACCTTTGCTTCTCTGTCTCTTGTTATTTTTTTCTTAGTCTCTATTAATACAACTACCTTGTTAGAAGCCTACAGCATGATCCTAGGACACTCATGATTATAGGGAGAGTCGCAAGACTGTAATTCAGTTTATTTATATTAATGCTAACTCACTGTTACCCTGGGCAAATCTTTTCACTATTTCATGGCTCAGTTTCTCCATCTGTAATATAGGGGTAATTCTTGCATCACATTTTGAGTTTCTAAACGTCTATTACAAATGAATTTTAACAAGATGCTACTCCCATTCAGAACCACTGAAAGAGTTTGTGCATGCACAAATACAACGAAACCTTTATATAACATGGGTAGATAGTTTACCTGTGTATATTCCAGACTTCCACCATGGGATCAGTTATGTCAATTGGAAGAATGATTTCTTGTAATTATAGTTATGTGGTAACACATCTTGAAATGGAGTATAAAGTATATCCTGCTCACATCTACACAAGGTAGTATGTCGCCATAGCGACAAGCTATGGCAGCATTGCCCAACACTATGGTGACGTAGCATCAGTGGGTACAAATGGTGATGCCAACACTACATCACCATAGTGACAAGCTACATCATCATAGTTCATTGCTATAGTGACATGGAGTCTAAAAATAACTGTGCGCCTCCAGGACTACACAGTATTGGTGGGTGTTGCACAGTCATTTAGTACTTGCTAAAGCAAGTACTTAATGACTGCGCAGTACAAAATGCACAGTCAGTGATATGTGTAGGTGTAACCCCTTTGTATGAACCTGCTTCATGTTGTTACCAGTTCTTCACCAGGACTTGGAGCTACTAGATGCAATAATCTGTAAAGCTGTGCAATATAAGATCCAGTGGGATAAAGCTGGGGTGAAGTTTAGAAACGGACTAAAGGAATTAAGACTCATGATTGATGCACAGGATTGACATTCAGAAGGCCTGGCTTGCTCTGTAGTCTTTCAGACTTACCATATGATTTGAGTTAAGCCATTAAGACTAAATTTCAAAGGGGGTTATTGAATAAATAAACTCTCTCAGATTTTCAGGGATACTATTCATCAACATCTTCAATTAAAGACAGCAGGGACTGTTTATGATCTGTATCTCTGAAAAATGGGGCAATTTTAATTAAGTTTACTAAATTTAGGCATTTACCTTTAAAATCCAGTTTTGGAAAACTTGGCATTTAATTTCTTTGGGTGAAGCCCATCCCACTTTTTCTTTTTTGGCAAAGGCACATTCTGGCAGTTCTATTCTTAGAGAAACTTTTCTGCCTCTCAGCTTCTTTAATTGTAAAATACAGATATTTAATATATACTTAATTCACCCAAGGTCTTGTAAAGCTTAATTTATTATGTTTTGTAAGACATTTTAGATTCTCAAAGGAAAGATGATATAAGAACAAAGAAAAAATCATTGCTATATTTAAAGTATGCTATATCCTAAACTCTACAATAGTTTTAGTTTACTTTGTATATTTTCAATGGTTCCTCTTCCAACCTAGGTCACCCTTTGAAGTTAACTTGGACCTTTCCATCATGTTTTGAGTGGTCTCATTCAAAATTCTGAAAGGTAAACCACCAAAGGTACTAGGGAGAATGGAGGGACAGAGGGAGAGTAAGAATGAGGGGTAAAGAGGCAGTAAAGAAGAAAGGTTAAGAAGTGGAAGATCAAAGAAAGATAGGAAACAAGTAGGGACAGAAAAGAGAATGAACGGGACATGTCATTTATTTATTAGATTTATATGCTGTCCTTCCCAACAAAATGCAAGAGTACCAAATAACATATGAGAGAAATAATATTGACAGAACAGAAGAACAGGAAGAAGAACAGAACTAAGTAAGAAAAACGTGTTTTGAAGAGAATGATATGAGTGAGAACTGTTTTGTTGGGATTTTTTTTATATGACAGATAAACTGTGCATTTTAATCAACTTTATTGAAATACAATAGCATGCAGGAAAACAGAAAGTTTCAACCATAGACTTGGAATGGACTTCCTGGACCATATGGTAGAGTTCCCTGTATTTGCAGACAACCACTCACCCAAGGGTTCCCCCACATCACCATTTTACACACAACTATAAAGGAAAGTATTCAAAATATCAAGATCACCTTATAGCATGCCATAACTAAAAGCAGGGATAATGGAGGGCAGTGCCTCTGCAGTAATAAGAAAGCAGTTTGGCTAAAATTATGGTTAAAAGATTCTAGGGAAGGGACCATGCCTCATGCTACAGAGGAAGGCAAAGGCCCCCAAATTCCTCTCAATCTGATATAGAAGAAAAAAATTCCTTCCTGACCTACAATTTGACATTAAGAATGACCCTAACCAGAAGAGCAAGATCTGCCGACCAGGAACCTCTGTGTTTTTTAGGTACTGGCAAATGCATGAGCACAACCTACTCAACCCCCAGTGCCTCCAACTCGCCCCCACCCCACCCAAACACACACCCTGCAACCTTAGCTCTAGCTAGTGTCCCAATGATTCAGAGGAAGTTGGAGGAAAAAAAAGAGCTCAGAAACCAATGGCATTTATGAGGAGGAAAAAATACCTTCCTGACTCCTACAACCAACCAGAAAAAGCCCTGAAGCATGAGATTACCAGACACTTACCATACTATAAAATAGTTATCTCTATAACCTTGTAAGGAAATAACAAATGTACATTGGAGGCTGCAACGCTGGAGGAAAATAAACACTTCAGAAAGCCAAAAAAGAAAGAATGGAGGATAAGGAAGAGAACACAGTTAAGGGAGATTTTAATGTAGTTTAAAAAACCAGACCACGAGTTACTATGACATACATGCCAATCTGTGTTTTCAGTAAGACTGTGGGTTTTTTTAAGATGCAGAGTATTAAATCTTGGATTTCAAAATCTGTGTGGGTCTTCTGCCCAGCCTAAGCCTGTAACTTCTTTTTTCCATCTGTCTCAAAAGAAACAATCCCTCTCCTTTTCGTGTTTAAAATTGCCGTATTATAAAGTTTACCACTGTGTTGTGATATCTCAGATTATGGAATTGCATCCATTAACAACATCTGTATAGCAGTGATGGGAAATCCTAACTCAGTTTGACTGCAAGTTAGAACTGGCTTGAAGTCCTAATGATTAGTATTAAACACATACTTAAGATAGGAAGATTGAAAAAGCAAGCTCTAGAAAGGTAGCACTCCTGGTTTTGATTCCCCAGTGCTACTGGGGGCTTGAGCAGTTCCATTTGCAGGACATTTAAGGCACAGTACTTATGAGAGAGACATACATTTCTGCCTAGTCCTTCTTAAATGTTTAATGGAAGAAAAAAACCTAAAGTTAAAAAAATGCCGGTGATTCTCAAACTTATGATAGGACAATATTGGACCCATGCAAGAAGAAAACCTACCTTAAACTTCCCTGTTGTTGCCTAAAACTATAAAGGGAAAAATACCTACAGCTGTACAAGTAGGAACAACTACAGTAAATAAGAACTGTGCCTCCCAGTGAAACCGATATATATCCAGTTATCTCTGTATAGTATGTGGGGCTTTAATTTAAAAGTATGGTCATGTTGGATTCCTATTAGCATTCATAGGGTAAAGTAAAGAATTCATTACTGCCATATCTGGAATTTAAAACTCTATGCTTTCTAGACTGTCAACTAAAAAACTGATCTGTGCTAGTATATATCCAGTAGGAGGCAGACTAAGGTTCATTGATGATATAATTGTCTTTTTTTTTTTAAACAGTGCTGTGCTCTGTGAAGGCAAATTTCCCATCTATTCTACACATATTACTAATTAACTCAAATAAATTCCCTGGAGATTCACTACAGTTGTCCAAATGCTTTCATTACTGTTTTTTTTCCTCCCACCACAAAGTAAATCTTACAAAGCAAAGCAAGATAAAAGTTCCATTCCTATTTCAATTAAGCAAGTACTTTCCCCTTGAACTGGCTTGGTTTTTTTAAAATGCACAGGACAAGTTCTGAACTAAAGCATAAGAAGCAATATATAAACAAAGCTGATATTTTTGGATTATCACTGAGTAAACAGCAGTGTCTGCACAACATACAGCTACTCTAGTCTACAGTCTGTGGGTGTGTCGATATATAGTGTCTGATGAAGGCTAGACAGGGTCAAGCTGACATTTACAGTTATTATAAACTCAGTCACAGCAAGGGTTTGCACAGACAGGAAGCTATCCAAGCATGTCTTGTTTTTTTAATTTAAAAAATCATTTTGTAGAATACAAATTGTACAAATAGCAAATTGTAAAAAAAATTAAGAATGAGACAAACAATAAGCAAGAATTCCAAATTTCCTATCTTGACGTATATCCTGGAGATGATAACCACATAAAATATCTAAGAGCCAAATTAAGTTGTGCCTGACTGAGGACAACACATTACCAAAATGTGCCCAAACTTTCTGGTTCTGGACCTTTGGGAAGAGTATGGCCTTTGCTGATCCTTATCTCTTTTGGCATGGCTTACATCCATGGGGACCCAGGAAAGGCATTTTGCTGCTTCTTTGACTGAAGGTACAAAGAAAAGAGGAAGGGCCTTGTACCTGCCCCTTCAGTGGGTTTCATGTTAAGAGAACAGTCTCACAATGGCTTGTCTTGCAATTGCTTGCACCCTCATGGGCGCCCCCTGGCTTTTTCGCAATTGCCTGTGTCTTGATGGCTCTCTGGCTCACCTTGCAGCCTGCGCCCCATGGGCGCTCCCTAGCTTCTCTTACGGTCACCCGCGCTCCCCACGGATGCTCCCTGGCCTCTCTTTTCTTGCAGTTGCCCGCACCCTCACTGTGCCCGCTCTGGGGCCTCCCCTCGCAACCATGCCCACTCTGGGGCCTTTCACAACTGGGACTCAGGAGACCATAGCCATGCCTGGCCCCCAAATCCCCTCGTCGGGTCTAAAAGTTCCTGTGGGTCTCAGGCAGCCTCAGCCTTACCTGGCCCCCAATCCTCTGCATCCCTTCTCAGGGATGGGGTCAGTGCACCCCTGAATGTTGTGCCTCTTTCATTTACTTATTTAGGTCTAAACCTAAATAAGTAAATGAAAATACCTGGGAGGCAAATGCTTTTTCAACCAATAGGTCAAACAGCTTCTAGGTTCTAGGTTGTAAGATTGATTAATCTTTCTTACAGGTCATGCAGTACTAGTGAGTGAGTCGGGACTTGTGACAGGGCGAGACCTAGGGGAGCTGTGAACTCCCCTAGCGCCCCCTACCGTGCCAAGTTGGTGTCAACGCACCCTCACCATCTCACCCGCCACATCTTTGATGTTAGTATTGTTTAAGGGAGGCTGCCTTTTTGTCTTCTTTGACACGGTGCCCTGATGTATCCCAGTCTGTGCTCTACCTTAGGTGACTCGGTGCACTAAAGCTTTAGGGGCTACGTGTGGCTCCAACCACCCCTGTACAACGCCCCAAGCCTCGCAGATGTACCAGACATTGTCCGGTCAATTCTTCCCTCGGCACCCTCACGGGCGCCCCCTGGCTCATCTTGCAATTGCCCGTGCCCTCATGGGCGCCCCCTGGCTCATCTTGCAATTGCCCGTGCCCTCATGGGTTCCCTGGGCTTGTCTCAATGGCCTGTGCCCTCACGGGTTCCCTGGGCTTGTCTCACAATGGCCCAGGCCCTCACGGACGCTCCCTGACTTGTCTCACAATGGCCTACGCCCTCGCGGGTTCTCTGGCTTCTTTCACAATGACCCGTGCCCTCACGGATGCTCTCTGGCTTGCCTTGCAGCCTGAGTCCCACGGGCGCTCCCTGGCTTCTCTTACAGTCACCCGCGCTCCCCGTGGACGCTCCCTGGCCTCTCTTTTCTTGCAGTTGCCCATGCCCTCACGACCATGCCCGCTCTGGGGCCTCCCCTCATAACCGTGCCTGCTCTGGGGACTTTCACAATTGGGGCTCAGGTGGCTGTAACCATGCTGGCCCCCAAATCCCCTCCTCAGGTCTAAAAGTTCCTGTGGGTCTCAGGCAGCCTCAGCCTTACCTGGCCTCCAATCCTCTGCATCCCTTCTCAGGGATGGGGTCAGTGCACCCCTGAATGTTGCGCCCTCTCTGGCACCGGGGTCCTCACACTACCGTGACACCCCTATGAGGGCTCCTCCGATCCCTAATAGCCTCACCTCGTCCTCCAGTCTTACAAAACTACAAACAGAAAACTCAAGCTCCTGGGCTACAATGTAAACTCCAAGCCATCTGGCTAACCAACATTCAAATCTCTACCAAGGTTTCCTCCACCCGGTATCCTTGAACAGAAGCTGCTCAGGCCATCAGGCTTCTCTACTCTGCTTACTCCAGCAGAGCTCCTTCTTCCTTGGCTGCTAGCAGGGAACTGCCTCTCTGGGCCCAGCCTGGATTGTATTTATATAGCTCAGGCCCTGCCCCCTTTCGGTCAGCTGACCAACTGCGGTTGCCCCAGCAACCGGCACCTGTACCCCTTTATAGGAGCAGGGCACTGAAATGCCCTGCAACACACCTCCCCTCTTAAGTTCAAGACTCACTAGGAGCAGGGTACTGAAGTGCCCTGTGACAGTACTATACTACTAAAGCAGTTTGACCTCCCATTCTTCTCCTACCATTGCTTCAAGAACTAGGGCAAATAACTATGGCTTTGTGGGATATCCCCTTCCTCATTTGTGTTCTGCTGCATGTACAAAGTGTCAATCTGCACCTTAAGGTATGCAGAAAATGTACAAACTCTTGGGGAACTCCCCAAATCCTACTTTTCCACACCCATCCAGTAGAACTGTACTTGTTCCAGTGGATCTATTACTGTCCCTTGAGCATATTTTCTCAAGTTCTAACATTTTAAACAGTTTTCCTTTGTTCCCAAAATGTTTTAAAAAATTAGGTACATTGGAGGTCTGATAAAATGTGTATCAGGTGTTTAATAATTTAGCCTTGAGACATGTGTATGATTATATATATTGCCCCAAGACAACTGACATTATCCAAATAAACACTGTTCTCTATTTTAAGCTCTTAATGGCATAGGAGAAGATATAACTCAGATAGATGCAGAGGTCTCATCTAGGGACCTCCTCTTGAAGTGTTCACTTGTCCCTCAGTGCTAACTCAGGATAAGGCCTTTCTAATTTTTCCTGATCAACTGTGAACATTTCCAAAACTTATTTTCAGCTTGTTGGTAGTTAATAATGTCTAGGCTCCAACTCGGGCCCCATTGTGTCAATCACTGTATAATGCATTGGTTCGCAACCTTGGAAAGTGACCCAAATTAGGGTTGTGGGGGGTCCTCAGTAGGGTCACAAAGCGGGGCCTGCATGCCCACGCACACTCACGTGAGCAGCCCAGGAGCAGTGGGTGGCTGGGCGGACAGGGCAGGGCTGCCGTGCACAAAGGGGGCAATGGCAGCTCTCCTGCCTACATCCTGGGCTGCCACCGCTGCACTCCGCTCCCAGCAGCTCCCACCGTGCCAGGTCTGGAGGTCCTGTTGGTGGCCAATTTAGGGTTACAGAAAAAAAGGTTGGGAACCACTGGTATAATGTGATTTAAAAAACAGTTTCTACAGCTTACAGATATGACAACAGATAAGTCTATAATAAGTCTAGAAAAAGAAACAAAGGATGAGACAGTAGCAGACTTCTTGTATGAACTTGAGTAAGTCACTTGGAGGCATAGTTTTTTAAGATTATTTAGCGATTTGAAGATGTAGGTAGATTTTGAAATCTGAATTTTGAAATTCAAAATTTTGAATTTTTTAGCTTGTGAAAACCTAACTGAAATCAACAGACGTACCTAGTTTCCTAGAAAGATTTTCTAGGAAAACTTATGATGTTTTAATCTCACAGGGAATATCTACACATGCTCTGTAATGTGCATTAGTCTATTTTAATGAGCATTAAAGCATCACAACAAACTATGCACTTTTGCTAATGCTCATTAAAATAGGCTAATGTGCCTTTTTCTAGTACCTCACAATGTTTTTGTTGCATGTTTTTTTACCCATAGTAAATGCAATCAAACCTTCAGTAACTTAGCCCTCATTGAAAAGGTAAGGTGACAGGGGTTAGCTTTCATCTACAGTGGGGTCAGAGTGTTCACAGTGCAACCATGGAGTAGCTGATGTTCTGTCCTGTCTGTGTTTATTTTGCAGCAACTTGTTTATGTGCCCATGTCCTGTGATGTGCCCAAGTCCACAAATGGGAGTCATATAGATAAGGTGAGCAGAAGTAGCAGCATGCTTGCTGTCTAGTTTGATTTCATTGTTGATCTTCGGTCAATTTTGTCCTCTTTTTGGTCGCTTGTTTATGTGGCAGAAAGCCACCTTGTTTCTCCCCAAAATCTCTGCCCTGTGACACTGTGACTAAAATCTCTGAGCAGCAACCATTTGATTAGGGTGGGTCAGCACGGAGGGGACCACACCCTGGCCGGTCTCTTTAGGTAACTTGAACTGGCTGCATTCCTGAGGGAGGGGGGAAACCTGCTCCCTCTGCCTATGTGACTGGCATCAATTACCTGGGTGGGGGGTTTCTACCTGGGGAGCTGGAATCTGCCTGGTAACAGGTGATGTATTTCGAATTGGTTGGCTGACAGCCAACTGGGGCTGACCTCCACTGGACCAGGTGAATGAGGTCACAGGGGCTATATAGGTTGGGAGGGGGAGGAGGCTCGCTCTTCTCTCTTCGGCCATGAGGTGAAGCAGCAGCAAAGCAGGGGAGACAGAGGAGCCTTGCCATCTGGACCTAGCTCTCTCTCTCACCCCCAGACTCCAGAGGGGAAATGGAAGAACTCTGGAAGATGCTTGTGAGTAAGCTACTCAATCTGATTAGATATCTAGCTGGCAGTAACACAGATGCGTAATCAAAAGGCTACCATAGCCACACTGTTTGCTCTTTAGGATTTCTAAGATATTGCTCAACCCTGTACCCTAGTTTCCCCTACCCCCTGTAATCAATAAAGTTCTCCTTTTTGACTGGTGTGGGAGACTTATTGAGGGGTGGGTCTAAATTATGCCAGAGAGACCCCTTAGGTCTGCGGACTAAGGGAGACTTTACTTTTTGCCCCCTTGACTTGGGGAAGTGCCCCAGGTGTCTGTACTGGGTCAAGTACCGGTCGGACTATTAAGCCTGTGTTTCTCCGAGGACACAGGGCCGAGGCAGTCCCTTCTCGGGGTGGTGGCAGCACGTTACCCCCAGACTAGCGAGCGTGCTCTGGGAGAGGGGTCGGCCAAGCATAAGGCGCCCCTAGGGAGGCGTTCGGAGTCTGGAAGGTGGGCGGGCGCAGGGAGGTGGGCGGCTCAACGCAGGAGCGCCCCCTACTGGCCCGCCACAGTTTAGACCTGACTAGTTGGTCCTAAGTTAGGCCATCAATTTTGTTTAAATCATTCTTTTATTGTTATACTTAAAGTTCCTAATATGTATGTCATGGATTCTTATTGTATTGATTTTTATTTATTAGACCAACATTTTCAAACTTGGTTATCTAAAATATTAGTCTTCGTCTCAAAGTGCTGAACATTCTCTCTCTCTGAAAACTGGCTCTTTCAACCGGCTTATAGCTCAATAGGGAATTGCATATCTAACTTGAAGCATCTAATACCCAAGTATCTAGTTTGAAAAACATGGCCTGAGTTTATAACAAGTTTCCTGAAGATAACTGCCTTTCAGAAAGGTCTACCTGCTCCAAGATGGAAGTTGGTTTACAGCCCTACAAGATACATACGTCATGGGTTCTTTCCCAAACACCAGTTCTGCAAGAGCATAGAACTGATTTGTTTTATGTGAAAACTGATTTGAGTAGTATTAGTGCACACAATCCTGTTAACATTATGTTTATGTAAGTGGCATAGGAACAAAATCTAACTGAGCGATAGGTTTCTCAGCAAGAATGTCAAGAGAAAGGAATTAGCCAGTGGAATTTGAAATTACTGAAGATGATGTCATCATACAACCAAAAAAAGGCTTTACCTTCTTGATGAGATTGTATGTCTCTCTACTTGTCAGTCCAGACATCCTACAATAAAGAAAATTGTGGATCAGTTTTTCAAACTCTGCTCACTGCAGAAGTTTCTAAAAATGCATTTTCTGACATATTGAAACTCCTTCTTTATCTTAAAAGGTTCAATATCAATAATAAGGAGTGGTTAAGGAGACAAAGTTATAATAGTCTTGTTTGATATAGTGCCTTTCATCAATGAATTTCAAAACTGTTTACCAAACAGGAAATTATCTCCAGTAAATTAATAAAGATAGTTAAAAAAAGAAAGCCTGAAACATAAGACATTTTTTAAAAGATGTCTATAAATTCCAGTCCAAGATGTTCATCTAATGAAGTAAAAAACAAAAACATTAAGATCTGGAGTAGTGTTAGTCAAGCAGATCACATACAAGCTAAGTCTATTCCATCACGAAGGAAAGGCAGCAAGAGGGCACAGCAGCCCCCCTGGCTCTCCAGAGACCTAGCAGACCTCCTAAGGCTAAAAA
Organism: Crocodylus porosus; assembly: GCF_001723895.1. Lineage (NCBI taxonomy): Eukaryota > Metazoa > Chordata > Crocodylia > Crocodylidae > Crocodylus > Crocodylus porosus. The sequence continues at coordinate 96,514,336 of NW_017728886.1, forward strand.
GAAAAGCCTACAAAGGATGGAGAACGGGATTAATCTCCAAGGAGGATTATTCTGCGCTGGTCTGGTCCTGCAGGGAGCATACCAGGAAAGCCACAGCTGCAACTGAACTCCAACTAGCTTCGAGCATCAAGGACAATAAAAAGTATTTTTTCAGACACATGGGGAGCCGGAGGAAAAGCAAGAGCAACGTTGGACCCCTGCTGAACCAGATGGGGCAACTGAGAACTGATGCCCAGGAAAAAGCCAACCTATTAAATGGGTACTTTACGTCAGTCTTTCATCAGTCCCACGGGACGCCCATGCCCGCTAAGGGACAGGGAGGTCCGCGTGGGGGAGATCCCCTGCCCTCCATAAATGCTGACCTCGTGAAGGAACATCTTGAGAAGCTGGATACCTTCAAGTCAGCTGGCCCTGACAATCTACACCTCAGGGTACTCAAGGAG
>NW_017728886.1:96517103-96527774 GCF_001723895.1 Crocodylus porosus
TTCAAGAGCAAATTGGATGCTTATCTTGCTGGGATCCTATGACCCCAGCTGACTTCCTGCCCTTTGGGTGGGGGGTGGACTCGATGATCTTCCGAGGCCCATTCCAGCCCTAATATCTATGAAATCTATTAAATCTATGAATTAGTGCAACTTTAATGAATGCCGCTGAGTCACTTACCATAGCATGTAAAATTTCAGGCCGTTAGAAATTAGTTTAATTTACAATAACTGTTATTTTCTCCTTAAATATTCATTTATAAAGGTAAAATGATGGCCCTATAAAAGTCAATTGTTAATGGATATACTAAAAAAAATGCAGGTAAAATCAAATCAGTTTATACAGGAATCTATTAAAATATGGTAATGCCTCTAAAATACAGAACTTGCCACAACAGCACTGATTTCAACTAAAAAATGCAGCTAGTGGTGGAGACCTGAGTTGTAAGTCTTTCTCACTCTGATGTAGCAATCTTTTGAAAAGCTGGAAATGTCAGTTAGAATCCCAAACAACAGGCTAGTAAACAGGCAGATTTTTTTTAAAATGTTATCCAGAATACTAGAGAAGCTGAATAGTAATTCCAACAATGTTTGCACCTACTTACTGTCTTCAGTTTGTGCAGTCTCTCACCTGTTATGACTTCCATTTAGTGGAAAATGCTACTGTGTCTAATGTGATAATTGTTACGATGTTAAACATTTGGTATAGTCAAGCCTCTGTCTAAACCAAAAGCAATGTTGTTTTTAACATAATTAATATGTTAAGGCAATGTGATCTTCCAGTTGGATAATCCATTAGAAGCATGCTTCTATTGGCTTTCTGCTGTGTAGATTGAGTAGAATGCCTAATTTGCATTTTTAATATTATGATCATTAGTAGTAATTTTTCTAAACTCTTATAGAACTTATCTTATTCATTGATGTTCAGATACAGATTTAAACAAATCAGATCTCATCCCTGGTAAATATCTGGTCCACTGTCAGGCTGCGAGTTGTGTTGAATCCTTTAAGGTATGTGCTGCAATAACCCGCTTTACATTCCCAGCAAGCATTGTGGATTTGGGGGACTTAGGTAGAGTTTAGGCACCTTTCAGTACCAATCTGGATTGCAATGGAACTTAGGCCAAAGCTAGGGGCATTTTACATATGCTTGCGCTGCAACACTGGGCACTTTTAAAAGCACCCAGTGCTGGAGAGCATGCAGTTGTATAAGCACCAAAATGCACATCAGCACACAGAAATTGGTGGTGGTATGCTTTTGAACTAAAACACCTTGAAGATTAATCAAGTCTGCTCTGACCCACTGGATCTCTGGCACATCACAGGACCAAAAGGTATGCATATAAATGCCCTAGGTGTGAAAATGAAACCAATACCATTGTGACCGCTGGGTTTCGATTACCCGCTCTCGGGAGGTTCTAGCCCTGTAGGTAGATGTCACACACCTGTTGGGATCTCGTCGGTGTTGGAGCAGTTCTCTTTCCCCCGTGTCCCCGACCTCATTCTCACCCGCCACAACTTGATGTTCCTCGGTGTCAGGGTTGGTTCGTGGTATAGTCCGTGGTCCAGGATCCCTTGGCGGTCACTTCACGGGGCTCCACCACCCCTGCACCCCGGCCTCACGCCACCTTTAGTGCGTTCTTCCTCCACTGATCTTGTTCTCCAGCGGTGGAATGACACCCACCGGTCTACCCCAAGTGGCCATCACTCCGTCGTGGTGCCCGCCAGCAAGCTCAGCCCACAGCCCTCCTCGCCTACTCCCCTCCCGGCCCAGCACGGGACTTCTCACACAGCCTCTGGCCTCATTAAGACCCCGTCAGCCTTACTTTATAAGGACACTGCCCTAGCTCTGCCCCCTTCAGCCAGGGCTACCCAACAAAACGAACCTCAAAATGAAAAGCTAACTACTCAGCTCCTCAGCTTACTGAGCAGCCTACTCTGAACCCCTTTCAGTTCCCTTCTGGCCCATCCTTGGCCCCTTCTTTTCCTGGTCCCTCCTCCAGCTCACTACCCCGTAGCTTGGCAGCGATACCTGCCTTGACTGCACCCCTTTGGGGCTCTCCTGGGGTCTCTCCTCCCTAGTGCAGCCACATCTGCACACCATCATTCTGGCATCCCACCTGTGGGTCACGCTGCTCTCTAGCTGTCGGCCCTTCACATCCTCCGTAGCCATGCCTTCAGCTCCCTTGTCGTCCAGGGCAGTCTCCAGCCGCGGGGACCATCCTCGCTCTGGCGGTGCCTCTCCTGGCTCTCCTGCCACCACGCTGTTAGCCGTCACCATCGCCGCTTCCTTCATTGGCGGGGCTGATCATTGCTTCTCACTAGAGCTATCCGCCCCATCCGCAGCTGCAACCGCCGTTTTTATCTCCGCTGGCCGGCGTCCCTGCGTGACATCACTGGCTGGGCGCAATCAGATAAAAAGGCGGCTAATGAGCCGTGCTGGCTCCTCCCTCTGCTTCGTGTGCCTCTCGTCAGGAGCCGCAGGTGAGTCCCATTTACTGTTCGGCTCCCCGGGACAACCATTAATCTGAATGATACCTATTCGGCGGATCTACATGTGCATATTAATGTGATTAAATCAATTCTGGTGCTTATTGCACCAGTGTGTATTGCTCCTGGGTGCATGTTTACACATACACCTGGGACCATAGCATGTTCAGAGCTATGGTCAGAGCTGCCCAGAGGATCAGTCTGGCAGCCCAGGGTTGCTCCCCCTGGCTCAACGTGCTGTGGAGATCCTGGCTGGGGCACGAGGGTGCTTCAGTGCAGGGCTAGTCAGCAGGTAGCCCCTGCAACAAAGCACCCTTGTGCCCCAGGCAGCATCTACACATGTGCTGCTGCACAGTTTTTTACTCTGCAACAGGATAGTACTTTTATTTTTAAGCAGAGGTGCTGAGTACAAGGGAGCCCTAGGGCCTGGCCACCCTTAGCAAGAGGGCTGTTAGCTGAAATGCATAAAACTTTCCATGTGTCCATCATCTTAGGCCCCCTCCACCTCCCATAGCAATAATAAAAGTCCACACCTATGTTTACAAGTACTACACTTTGTTTACAAGCCCTCACTACTCACGTAACCTTGAGCAAATTACTTAATCCTGTTCTCTCTTCCTTTTGATTTGAACATAATAATTTCAAATAGCTATACAAAGTAAAGTATGCTAAAAATTATTACATGATTAGGTGGCATTCCTTATTCACATTTAGTAACATGAAAACTAAATTAAACTCAAACTCAAGTTCTTTTTGTAAATGTCTCTAACAGACATTAGGACATACTTTTAAGATAGAAGATCATCATTGTATGCTTTTAAAAGCCTCAAAATATTCCCATATCTTAATCAAAGTTAGTGTCAGCAAATTTCTATAACAAGCCACAACAAAAACTCAGAGCAGGGCTTCTCTGAAGTATTTACAATACAGTAGAGCTATTGTAGTTCTTTATGAAAACCTGTAGCTCCAAATTTATTCTAATACTGTCCTTATTGTGTTTATAGTCTTTTGTTTTTGGATGTAATGATGGTATTTGTTACCCAGCAGAATCTAACTATCCCGGAATAATAATTGGGAGGCCCAATCCAAACTGCTGAACAAACAAACAAGGAATAATGAACAAATCCAAGGGCAATCCATTACAAATTGTACTTGGTTTATTTTCACAGCAGTTTTAATTACTTTATAATTTTCTAAGCCTCATCTCTATTTACCTACCTCTGATGGTAGGAATTCTGACAGTTGACAGCAACCACTGTGGCCTAGCAGCCAGAGGACATATATATCCATGCTGCTCTGTCTGCTCCATGTGACTCCAGAGCAACTGCACTGGCAGTGAAGTGCAAAGTGCGTCCTGGGAAGGCAGCAGTTGCTGAAAAGGCTGCTACAGCCCGCAGAAGGTGCAAGAGCATCTACATAAGCCTTCAAACAGCAAAATTTGTAGTGTATACTACCTCGTAGCAAATCTTTTCATCTAAGAGATGACAAAAGAGTCTTGCATTACAAAGACCTCCTTACACCTCGTGTACCTCCTAGCATTTGCTGTTAAATAACACTCAGAATTGTTTGCCCAATGGGTTTTCATTTGTGGATTATTTTTCTTAACAGCAAGGGAAAGATAGCTATAGTTGTCAATCAGCAGAAAAAGCAGTTGGAACTGGGATCCTATTTTTTGTCTGAATGGGAAAAACTGACTGAGAAAGGTCTTACAGTATGAAAAGCAAGTCTGTTGCAACGATGCATTTAAGCTCTTTCAAGTGTCTTCCAGCTAGGAGCGTGAAAGAATCCTGGCAGTGAAGATGCAAATTACTAAAAAACCATCTCACATTCAGAAGGAGATCACAGAACCTGTGTTCCAGGATGTTTACTCAAAGTCTTTGCAACACTTTGAAACCATAAAAGAACAGATTTCAGGAATAAGAAGGGCAAGTATAATTTCAAAATGGAAGAATGTATTCGTCATCACCCAGCACTCGGTTTTAAAATTTCTTGGCCATTGTAGATGTGAAAGTAGTATATGTGGATGTAGGTATGATTTGTATATTCCATAGCCCTACCCCTTCACTTAATTCCTTAACTGCGGCTGACAATATGAAGTGCGGATATGCACCCATTTTTAATTTGCATTTTTGTCCCTCATAATTGACCCTGTACTTCCTCCAAATGGTGAGACTCATCTTTCTTAAGACCAGCAAGGTAATCTCTTCAGAATCTCTTACGTACTGGGGAATGGTGATAGCACAGTAAAGGACAGAGCATCATAGCACTCTTTACCACAACAGCTTCCTCAAGCACTGCAATATCTCAGTCACATAGTAAGAGATAAACAGAACATTTGTTTCCTGGGAATCACAGCGTTTCGTCTGAAAAAGTAATGCTGAGCATGATAACCCACAAGATACAGTCAGAAACTCATTGTGACTTACTGAAGCAGGAGGATTTGTACTTTAAAGAAACCTTTCTTAAGGCGCGGGAATGAGCCATCTTTCCTGCACAGGAAGGCTAGCAAGGATGGCAGAAAAACAGCTTGGCTTAGCAGGGAACTCTTTAATGAGCTAAAACACATAAAGAAAGTTTACAAGAAGTGGAAACTTGGACAAACTACAAGGGAGGAGCATAAGAAAATTGCTTAGACATGCAGGGATGAAATCAGGAAGGTAAAGAGCAATTGGAGTTGCAGTTAGGAAGGGACATGAAGGGTAACAAGAGCAGTTGCTACAAGTATGTCAGCACCAAGAGGAAGATCAGGGAAAGTATGGGTCCCTTAACTAAATGGGGGAGGCAACTTAGTGACAGATGATACAGAAAAGGCTGAAGTACTCAATGCCTTTTTTACTTCAGTCTTCACAGGCAAGGTCAGCTACCATATTGCACCTGGCAGTCCAGTTTGAGGAGGTGAGCAGCCAACAGTGGTATAAAGAATAGGTTAGGGACTATTTAGAAAAGCTGGACGTGTACAAGTCCATGGGGCTGGATGTGATGCACCCAAGAGTGCTAAGGGAGTTGGTTAATGAGAATGCAGAGCAACTGGCCATTAGTCTTCAAAACTCGTGGCAATCAGAAGAGTTTGGAAAATCTTTACTGCCCATCTTTAAAAAAAGGAGGAGGATCCAGAAAACTACAGACTGGCTAGCCTCACCTCAGTCTCTGGGAAGATCATGGAGCAGATCCTCAAATAATCCATTTCTAAGCATTTGGAAAAGAAGGGGATTAGGAACAGTCAGCAACGACAAGTCATGCTTAATAAACCTAAATGCCTTCTATGATGAGATGAATGGCTCTGTGGATACCAGGAGAACAGTATATGTGATACACCTTGACTTTAGCAAGGTTTTTGATACAGTTTTTAATAATATTCTTGCAAGCAAGCTAAGGAAGTATGAGTTGGATGAATGGACTGTGAGGTGGACAGAAAGCTGGCTGGATTGTCTGGCTCAGAGTAGTAATCAATGGCTTGATGATTGGTTGACAGCTGGTATCAAATGGAGTCCCACAGGAGTTAGTCTTGGAGCTGGTTTCATTCAATATTTTCATTAATGATCTAGAAGATGGAGTGGAGTGTACCTTCAGCATGTTTGTGGATGACATTAAGTTGTTGGGCATAGTAGATATGTTATAGGGTAGGTCTAGGAATCAGAGAGACCTTGGCAAATCTTCAAGCAGGAGGGATAGGAGTTCACATCACAGCTTCATGCCCTCATCTTAAGATCTGGAATGATGAGGAAATCCCAGACGACTTCACGAATGCCATGATTGTGACCATCTTCAAGAAAGGAGGAGACAAGTCTGACTGTGGAAACTACAGAAGGATCGCCTTGCTGTCCACCACAGGAAAGATCATTGCAAGAACCCTCCTGAACCATTTCCTTCCACTTGCAGAAGAACTTCTCCAAGAATCTCAGTGTGGATTTAGGGCATCAAGAACTGACATAATTTTCACAGCTTGCCAGTTGCAGGAGAAATGCTGGGAGCAACATATGTCTCTACAAGGCCTTCTTTGACCACGTGAGAGCTTTCCAACTCTGTCAGCCAAGAAGTGATATGGGGAATCCTTCTGAAGTACAGATGCCCACTGAAATTTGTCACTATCCTATGCCTGCTCCATGATGGTATGTATCACAGATCCCTTTGAGGTTAAAATGGGAGCTAAGCAAGGCTGCATCATCACTCCAATATTCCTTGCCATGATGCTACTTCTGACCACCAACAAGCTTCTAGCCAGAGTGGAGCTAAACTACCAAACAGATGGTAGTTTAACTTTAACTGACTCTAAACCAAAACTAAGACCACTCCGATGTCAGTCATTGAGCTTCAGTACACTGATAATGCTGTGATATGTGCTCACTTGGAAGCAGACCTCCAGGCACTCAATGTTGTCTTTACCGAGGCATACAAAAAAATGGGACTGACACTCAACATTCAGAAGGCTAAGGTCCTCCACCCACAAGCTCCTAATGAACTGTCCCCAGCTCTGGTAATCCAAATCCACAGTGAGACTCTGGAGAACATTATGTACTTCCTGTACCTCAGAAGCCATCTCTCGTAGAAAGCTGACATTGATGAAGAAATCCAACATTGCCTCAAATGTGCAAGTGTGCCTTTGCATGCCTGAAGAAACAGGTGTTCAAAAATTGTAACATCAGATCCAAAAACAAGCTCATGATATATCAAGCAGTCGTGATCCCCACCTTGCTGTATGGAGCAGAGACATGGACAACATACAGGAAACATCTAAAGTTGTTGAAGTGCCTGTGAAAGATTCTCCAAATTCAGTGAGAAAACAGATACACCAACATCAGCATCCTCCTGCAAGCAAACACCCTGAGTATTGAGGCAATGATCATCCAACATTAATTTTGTTGGGTCAGCCATGTCATCCAGATGTCTGACTCCAGATTCCTGAACCATTTTATTCTCCCAGCTCAGCCAAGGCATAGACTCAGGAGTAGAGAAAGTTGCTTTAGGGATGTCATTAAGGCCAGCTTAAAAAAATGCAACATCAATATCAACTCATTGGATACCATTGTCCAGGACTGACTTAAATGGAGGAAGAGTCTGCTTCAGGGATCTCAGTACTTTGAAACCTCATAACAACAAGAAGAGATACAAAAGTGGAAGCTGCAGAAACAGCGTCACGGACCAAATCAAGAATCCAGCACCACCCACCCCACCCAGAAACACGTCTGAGCTGCAGTAGAGTCTGTCAATCCTGGATAGGCCTCATCAGACATTTTTTGACAAGTAGATAAGACAATCATGAAAGACAATCATCCTCAACTTCCAAGGACTGCTGAAGAAGAGACAAATTGGAGGATTGGACCAAAAGAAATATTGTGAAGTTTGATAAGGAAGAGTACCAAGCCCTGGACTTAGGATGGACCAATCCTATATACCAGTACAGGCTGGGGACTGACTGGCTAAGCAGCAGCTCTGCAGAAAAGGACCTGGAGGTTACAGTGGACAATAAATTGAAAATGAGTCAACTGTGTGCCATTATTGCAAAGAAGTTCTAACAGCATACTGGGAGGCATTAGTAAGAGTGTTGCCAGCAGACTGAGGGAAGTGATTTTTCCCCTCTATCTGGCACTGGGCCACATCTACAGTATTGTATCCCCACTACAGAAGGGATGTGGACAAGTTGGAAAGAGTGCAGCAGAGGGCAACAAAAATGGTTAGAGGGCTGGAGCACATGACTGCTTGAGGAGAGGCTGATGGAACTGTGCTTATTTAATCTAGAGAAAAGAAGACCGGGGGGAGGGAGGTGGTGGGGGAGTGGGGAAGATTTAATAACAGTCTTCAACTACCTAAAGGGTGCTTCCAAAGAGAAGGGAGTTAGACTGTTCTCAGTGGTGGCAGATAACAGAACAGGGAGCAACGGTCTGAAATAGCAGCAAGGGAAGTTTAGGTTAGATATCAGGAAAAATTTTCTCACTTGGAGGGTAGTAAAGCATTGGAACAGGCTACCCAGAGGGGTTGTGGAATTACTATCGCTAGAGGTTTTTAAGACTCGGGTAGACAAAGCTTTGGTTGGGATGATATAGTTGAGGATGGTCCTGCTTTGAGTAGGAGATTGGACTGGATGACCTCTTGAAGTCCCTCCCAACCATAATTGTCTATGATTCTCTAATTTAAAATTACTAAACAATGAATGAAAGACTGAGGAAGGCAGATCTTCCCCAGCAAGAGTGACCTACTTTTAATATCCAAGACTTTCTAAAATATAAGTAGTAGTATAACACCAAAAACAATTCTCTACTCCTATTTGTATTGATTCAACAGAACCAAAACACAGAAATTGTGCTTGGACTTCTACCTTGTTGGACAGTAGCAGAAAGACAGTGTCTGTCCCCATTTCAAACTCCAGAGGCCAAGGGCACAAGTATCTTTTTTCATCTAATTATTCCTGTTCCTTGTTTCAGATGCCTTTTGATAACATCTTTTCCTAGCTGGGATAACAGAGGGCCACTATTATTTGGAGAATAAAAGCTACTGTTGTTAAGAATCCCTTTTTGTAGTCTTCATGACATTTGTCCCATAGACTCTCTCAATGCCTGAGAGATAATTTTGGAGAAAAGGAAATTCGAAAAAAGGGGTGATTGCTACCCCATAACTATTCACAAATCTGGTTCTGGAACCTACGAAATGTCCAATCACCAAACTACCAGCTCATTCTTACCCTCTCCTTCGCTCTTTAACTCTTCTACAAAAAGGTACATTTCCAACAGAAAGGTCCATCTCATAATGCCTGTAATGTGCTGCAGATGCTAAATCAAATCCCTATCCTGTATCGGCTACACAGTGGATTTAGATTTGTGTGGCTAGGATACTTCTTTGGGAACTGAAACACACAGCTTGTTTCCAGTAGTAGGAAAAGGTGAGTAGGCCTTCACCTCAGATTATCACAGAACCTAGTTATCCGGACACTGTCCTGGGTGGTGAGTGATGCAAATTTAAATCTTCTCAGGCAGAGGCAGCAGTGCTCTAACCCTTATCCCTCTATTTCCTTCTCTATCTCTGTCTCTTTTTACCTGTGGCTTCAACATATTATGCCAAACAAAATGGACTTTTGTGGGTTTTTTGTTTCAGTGAGAAAAATCTGAAATATTAAATTCAGTTTGATCTGAATCAAATATTTTTGAAAATATTAGTCAAATAATGGCCAATAATAAGAAAATAATCACAAACAGGACGTAATGCAGAGAGTAAGATGCTATTAGTAAGAAAACTCATGAAAGTGCTCTTTAACACCAAATTCAAGTCCCCATATGCTCTAGGATTAGCAGGTAGGTTTCATAAGATCTTTTGAGGAAACAGTTTCATTAAGCAATGGATAAAAATTGTGTCTTGTCCATGGAGCCGAAATAGTAGCTAAATGGGCTTTCAGTTCAAAGGGCAGGTTTGCACTAGGTACATGGACAAGAAATGGTGGATGGTTTTATTTGGTAGCTGGCTGACCAGACTCAAAAGGGGACTGTTTTGACTTCCTTAGGCAAGGACAAATAGTCATGACTTAGAAATTCAGTAGTCCCACTGCCAGGAATACACGCCGTTACTCTGTTAGAAACCGATCTTGAAGGACAGGAAAATTTGAATTTGACCTCTGAAGAGGTCTAGAATCTTTTACAACTAGGTCTGCCATACCAAAGTCAGATAGAGAGAAAGAGAAAGTTGGGCACCATTTCTACAGCTGGCTTGCCTCCTGACACAACAGAGACCTCCAGCTATCTGCTTTAGTTGTACTTTGTAATACATTATCCATAAAACTCTGCTGTCTAGTTGCAGGAGAAATAATCTGAGAGTCTCATCACCTTCAGCATATTTGGGTAGACCTTCATTTCCATGTTACCTAAGATTTAGGGATCCTGCACAGATTACAAATTCCTATGAATCATCTGTGGAGCCCATACATGTCAACTACTGTTCAAGGTCTTACTGTTCCAAGTATGGCTAATTTATGTGGCAATTTTTACCATGGGGCTTGTGGAAGCATCAGGAAAAAGGATACTTAAACAAGAGGAATACAAACTTTCATGAAGGAAGCCTAAGCAGCAAATATTAATGAAAACTCTTAGCAGTCTAAAAGCATACATCACCAGGTCCACCTTTACATTACTGACTGAGATTTTTTGTCAGTGTATTGCTGTAAAGCTGCAAGTGACTCAGTATAAGCACCATAAGCTAGAC
>NW_017728886.1:96527874-96529963 GCF_001723895.1 Crocodylus porosus
GTGTGTGTGTGTTTTAAAGGTGGTAGCTGCCAGGAGTGACTTGCTTTGAGTGGCAGCTTTCTAAACCCCCTCTCTTCTCCACCTACATATTGTCTGCTGATTACTTTCCATCTTGTAAGAATTCTGAATTCCAGAATTTTTATTCTGAAAACCTGAATCCACCTTCTCAGGCCCTCTAAATTTCAAGATTATTGGTACAATCTGTATATGTCTGATAAACTTCTGTCTCTAGATATATTATAAAAACTAATTTACTGAATTTATTATTATATTGAGCAAAGCATATTAACACTATTTTCTTAGCATCCACTCCATCAAAGAGTAAATGGCAGCCTCTGTCTCTGTTTCAATGAGTGCCTGCCTGCCTGCCTTAATTGCCTCTTTCCTCTTTAAGTCAGTCTCCCAAACTTGGATAAGTGGAGTACTTCTAGGGAGTGCGCAAAAGGAAAGAATGGGAAACAAGAAAAATGGAAAGGAAATATGAAGAACTATTCCACAATATCTGCTGGACAGGTCATGGAGTGACAAGTAAGTGTATTTTTTTATTTTGTATCTTATCTGCAACACAGAACCTTAGGTGCACACAGCAGTTAAACAAATGTTAACAGGGGTATGCAATCCAAAACCAGTTGAGAATCTTTGACTTATACTATAAAAAGAGTCAAGCCATATAAAAAATGGTGAACCAAATATCTTGGAGAGCAAAAATGGGCAACTAGTACTGTCACACCTATACATAAAGATAACAATTGAATTCTCTACTTCATCCTTTGAGGTCTTTTAACCTCATAATGACTGGGGCTACTTTATGCTTGTACAACCTGGTAAGTGTTACCATGTGTTTGAATAAATTATACTGTAGCAAACCAATTTTCTTTCAGTGAAAAACATTTTATTAGTTAATGGGAATATAATTAACAGGATAACATAAGCTTGAAGTACTACTTATCTAACATACTTTGAACAAGTTTTTGATAGAGGTCTTTTAGCAATCTTATGTCTTACTTTGTAATATGTTGAACATAACCAATGGATCTCAAAATACTCAATATCACTGTGTCGCTCAAAAAGCATGAGCATTCTAGAGATTCTCTACTATACCCTCTGTATTTGTCTTCAGGATCAGTACCAGCTTTCAGTAGTGTTATCTTAGCCACTACCTGACCTCCCTTCTTGACATTCTCTCTGAATAGAGGCAATATGAGAATCATGACGAGTTTTGTATTCAAGCTGGTCGCCATGACAGAGGAGCCATTCTTGTAAATTCGTTTTACCCACTTCCTCAAAACTGTCAAGACCTTCAAGTTCAGGAATCATTGTTTTTCTCTGAATCGCTCTCAGAATCAGCAAAATGTTTGTTTGCTTCATGATCTGACCACCGCTTACAGGAGGTATGTTGCAATCTGGTGTCTTTCATCTTATTCCATCCCTTGCAGAACCATAAATGACATCTTTTGAGGGCAAATAGCTTCCAAAAAGAAAACTTTGTGTTGTTCAGTTATTTTTTTGTAATAACTTCCTTCATCTTTTGAAAGTCTTAGAGGCTGTTCCACTAGCAAATAAGAGAAATTGCATTTGGCAAGAACATAGCAAAAATCTGGTTGTTTATCACTGGTTACTTTTTGAGGATGTGAGGAATATTTTTATAACTAATGCTGGTTTAAATAGTATATAAATATAAGTGAATATTGCAATACAGCAAGATGCACATAGTAAAAAAAAAAAGGCTCAGTTAGGCTCCGGAGCGGTGAGAGACGTGCGGGTGAAGCCCGCTGCGCCCCTGCTCCCCCGAAGCTCCCCAGACACCCCCTCAGCAGCTGCAGAGCCCTCCGCTGACCCCCAGCACAGCCGGAGGTAAGCGGGCTTGTGGTGGGAAGGGGTTAACTCCTCGCTCCCTGGGAGGAGGCGGCTGCGTGGAGGCGGGCCGGGTCAAGCCCCTGCCCAGGCCCCTACTTGGCCCAGCCCCCCAGGGAGTGAGAAGAGAAGGAGTGGGGTACTCACCAGTCCCCCTCCTGTAGGGCAGGGCCCCCCAAATCCCGGGCAGGGCCCCCCTGGCCTGAGAAACCAGTGTTCCCCGACAGCAGGCCTA
>NW_017728886.1:96529974-96536687 GCF_001723895.1 Crocodylus porosus
TATGACCCCAGCTGACTTCCTGCCCTTTGGGCAGGGGGCTGGACTCGATGATCTCCCGAGGTCCCTTCCAGCCCTAATGTCTATGAATTTACCTTCTGAGATTTCAGGCAGCTGTTTCTGTAGATGGCTGCAGTCAGAAGGCACAAATGTTATCTGAAGTCAGTCCTGGAAAATGTTCCTATCCATGCTTCTGCCTTCTGGTGTTATCAATGAATTGGCAGATACTGCACACATCTGCACCCTTGAACAACTGTGGCATTTTGGCTTTGCCGATCAAAAGCCAACTGTAAACGATGCCTCCCATGTGCACTGGAAGAGAACATGCTTATCATTTCTTTGCTTGAAATAGATCCAGGCACTGCCAATTTGATAATGTGCAACGAGCATGTAACTTGGAAGATGTGTCCAGAAAAGACCTGTCACATCAGCATTGAAAAGCTGATCTGGTTAAAAACTTGGGCATTTTAATGCACTAAAAGAATTTGTCCCTGAGGTTTTTTTGGATGCCTCACTGTCTATGGAAAGTTTCCCTCTTTGTATGCAAAGCCCATGAATTTCACAGTATGATTTTAAAATGTATCAGCTCCCTCTAGCTTGCTATGACAGACACCATTTTGGCGTTACATTCCATGGCTTTTCCTGTGCTCATGGATCCTACAGCGGGGTTCTGTTCAACACATTTCGCTTTGAACCATGTACAACATCTAAAATTTTCATTGAAGTTTTATTCACAGTGCCAGTTATGTCATTGCCATCATAAATAAACTTACAAATCCATGCCCTACCCTTTGTTCAAGTTATATATGGTTTGCAAACCACAATTATACTCCACAGCTTTCTTGCTGGGAAGGCATGGTCAAATTTCTTTTATGATCTCAAGTTTCCATTGCAGGGTTAAACAAACAAAAAAACCCCCAACACTTTGTCATGCTACAGAATGACCATCCAGATAGTAATGGTGGTTTCTGCATAATGATTCAGACTTCCTCCTTCTCTTTCTACTCTTTACTCATCAGTGTCTGTTTGGTTTTGGCCCCTGTCCTCCCCTCAACTGTCCTTGTCCTTAGTTGAATATTTTTATAACTAATGCTAGTTTTAACAGTATACAAGTCTAACTGAATTTTGCAATACAGCAAGGTGCACTTACTTTTTTGAGAGATTAATATGTTCATTGCTATTTTAATATTTATTGTTTGTCCATTCTACCCTCAGATTTGGTGCTTTTATTCCCTTGGTCACTATTTTAAAAGAGCATCTCTGCAGTAAATTAGATGTATTGTACTGCATGCGGTAACTCCACTTCTGATACAGCACTCCTGCACAGGCAAATTCCAAGTGCTATACCATGCCCATGAGTAGTGCTTGTAAAGCATGTCTCTATAAACCAAATTAACTCATGTGGTGTCCTGCCACTCAGCTGGCAAATTAAGCTTTGGTCATATGTGCTAATGAAGTTGCAAAAGCACTGTTGAGAAGACCAGGACTATTTTGTTAGAGGAGCTGTTTCAGTGAATTTGCTTCTTGCCACTTCACTGGGGTGCACTGAAATACTTTTTTTTTATTGTATAACGAATACTTTAAAAAATGGCAAAATATTACTTTGGGCCAAAAGTAATAGGGGCCAGTTTTTGTGACTAGGATAGTTCTGCAGGTCAAAACTATAAGGGTGCCTAGAGACATGCTCGGGGGTGGTGCGTTCTAATTAAAGCAGTTGCTGGAGAGCCACTCAAATTAAAATGTCTCACCATCATATGTATTAAGTGCCTTGTGTTTCAAAATGGCCATGGGGGCACTTTAACTAAAGCTCATATGATGAATTTTAGTTAAAGCATCCCCGTGGCCATTTTGAAGCATGGGATGCTTAATACGTGTAATGGTAAGGCATGCTGGAGCATTCTAATTATGTTGGAGCACTTTGGAACCCCTTGTGAAGAATTTCTCAGCCCAAAAGGAATCTTTTCAAGGGAGCTCCTTTACTGCTACTGGAGCTTGTACTGTCATTTCTGTGGAACTGTTATAAACCAGAGGTCAGATTCTGATATCACTTATACCATTATAAAAGAGTTCAATTAAGTTTTTTTCAAATCTATTCGGATATCATTAAGATCAGAATCCAGCCCCCACTCTACAAAAGAAGATAATTAGCGAATCAACATCTACCCCATTTGTGATTACAGGATGTAGAAAGTCCTCTGAGCAAAATTCTGAGATTCAGGGTATCTGCTATATGAGAGTTCCTCACTAGTCTCCCTCATTAGTGGAACCTCACTAATCTCACACAGCCCTCAGCAATAAATAACAGGACAGGATTTGACTTCATATTTTTGCCATTATTTTTAATGCCAATAATGCCATTATTTTTATGGCACAATTAGTTTTAACTTGTGTGTCATTTTCCATGATTAACTTCATATTTTTATACCATAATAAAGCCCTGGTTTGTGATTTTACAGAGAAACCATGTGATGTGGTAGGAAGATATTTTACCCTCAAACATTTAAAATTGACTTGACTGCAGCTACATTCAGTTAAAACTATTTAACTCTGAACCAGTCAGATACAATATGTCATCTCGACTTCTGATCCTTCCACAAATGGATGATAGGATTTTTTTCCTTCTTTGACTCCTACCTTCTTCCTTTTGGAATTTTACCTTCCAAGAAAAATAAGGTTACTTTTCAAAAATTGATTTTTATGTATAGATCTGTTAACTAACAAGTCAAATGCATGTGACTTTGAGGAGCATCAAGATTTCCAGCACATTTTATTGTCCTTTAGGATATGATTCTTGATGTTAACCTGATTCAGGGAGCCAGTTAATTCAAGGATCTTAGCATTCTTTTTTTTTTTTTTTTTTGGCCTGCAGTCCTCCTACTGTCTCTGCCTTGAAACCTGATTACTCTGTGGCCGAGGTTAGAAATGCAGATTTTCAAACATAATAGAATGGTATCTGTAACTATTTCTGAGTGGATGAGAGTTAGGGAACTTAACTGTATCTCAAGCTATTCAAAGAAGTTATTTTTACAGACCTTAAATTTTTGAGAATTAGTGATCCATTTGTTCTATTGTCTGCTGCTGACCTTGAGCAAGTTGCTTCAGTTCTCTGAACCTGCTTGCTCCTTCCCATCCCAGCCTAGCCAGCTTGCACTGTAAACTCTTCTTGCAATGCCCTCTTTTACTATATGCATTGTTAACGGAGACCTGATTGTAACCAGGGCCCTCTAGGTGGTTTATTAATAGAAATTAATATTATTCTCTCCCTCCACAGTACCAGGGAAACCTGTTTTAAATAGAATTATTTCCTATTTACACAGTTCCATGGCAAGGAAGTTTGGTGCCTGAGCATGCAGCGTCAGCCTGCCCTCAACCCGCACACAGATCCAGGGGGCACACGTCCCCTATGCTTGCCCGGGAGTGCTTGCAGCAGTGGGAGCCGCCCTCCTCCCACCCCCACACCCTGCCAAACAAGCTGCCTGTGGCTCCATCGCGTGCCCTGTCCTGGCTGGGCAGTGCCTGTTTGTGCCCCCTCACTTCTGTGCCCGGGGCAGTCACCCCACTACAGCACTTGCCAAGGGCACACTGCATTTACATCTAAAATAACTGTCTTGCACAGCTATCACAATGTGTAGGTTAGCCTAAAACAGAGTTATTTGAACTGCATCCACTGATTTCATAATCATGCTAATAAGAGAAGAACATGACAGCAATTTAAATGGCTGGTGAAGGAAGTAATCCAAACACAATTACTTAAACTGGAATTTTGTCAGAATGCTCCTAGTATAGTAAGATACATACTCCTATGTCACTTCCATTGGGAATATTGAAAGCTCTCTTTCTCTATTAATGTGATGACCTCTTCACAATGCTGGGGCTTGGCATACAGGGGAGAGAATACCACCTACAGCAGGGGGTGGGCAATTATTTTTGCTGGAGGGACTGTTAATGAGTTTTGCTCACTCTTAATGAGTGTGGCTACATATGAGTGGGTGTGGGGTTTGTGGGGGGATGTGGGTGGATGGGTGTGGGATTTGCAGGGCGGTGTGAGGACAGGTTCTGGGGGAGGGTGTGGTGTTTGTGGGGGTGTGGTTGTGTGTTGGGGAGCATAGGGTCGTGGGCTTGTGGGGGGGGGTGTGATGGAGGGTGTGTAGGTATGGTGGGGTTTACATGGGAGCCCTCCTCCTCCCCTCCCCACACATGTACCCCCCATTGCCAGTCAGCACTCCCTACCCCACAACAGCCTGGAGCCTGCATGACCCACAGCTTCTCCTCGCCACTTCTAATAGCACATAGCCCCAACTCCAGCCTGCCCCACACCTGCTCCAGATTTGCCCCGGCTGGAGTGGACCACCTGGAACCCGCGTGCACAGCCCCAGACAAGGTGCACCGCAGGTTTGCTCCTGCCCACCTGCCTATGTTGAGCAGCAGCAGTGGCTGGGCAGAAGCTGCTACTTGGCATAGGGGAAAAGCGGTCCCTCCCCTTTGCCATGGCCGGGTCCTTCTTGTTACAGGCACCTGCAGCCCGTGCCCAGGCTGCCCTGCAACTCCTTTCCACCAATGTCACTTGGCCACCCAGCAGTGTACTGGTAACAGTGCAGAGGAGCTGCAGGGCAGCCATTAATGCAGCCACCTCCCTGCTGCCAAATTGCCAAAACCCACATGGCAGGTTGGAGACAGGCCATGCCCCCTGCCTCCCACAGCTGGATTGGGGCGAGGCCATGCTCTCTCCTGCCCCCACCCTACGGGGCTGGTTTGGGCAGGGTCAAGCCCCCTTCAGACCCCCACAGAGCTGGATTGGGGCTGGGTTCAGCTTCCATATACCCACTGCAGGGCCAAGTCAAGTCCTTTTCTGCAGGGTTGGGTTGGGTTGGGGCCAGGCTGCCTCCTGTCTCCCTCTGTGTGGCCAGATTGGGTCCGCTCCATCTGCCAAAGGCACAGGATTGGGACCAGCAGCCACATCTGGCCCATGGATGGACCACACACTGCCTATCTGGCCCACCTGATGAGCATCACTGGCTGAGGGCACCAGACCTGTTCTCTGTTGCACCAGGCCTGTTCTCTGTTGCTTCTCTGCTGTAACAGAGTGATTCCTGTCTGTCCAATACTGGGGCCACTTTCTGGTCTTTCATCCATTCACATCTCCAGGCAGATTTCACTGGAAAGTGTCTGCTGGCTCCTTGGACTTGTATGCTCTGTTTGGTACCCCCCTTTGTGCACTTGTTATAAACCTATGACCCTCACTCCCTTCCCTGTTTTTCTTTAAGTTGTCCCAAGGAATCAACTGCAATGGAACAAGTGTCTTTACTGGGCCTCACTGCTTCTAAGGCAGGAGCTATCAACCTTTTTGGACTCAATTGGCTAAGTACAGACAGTCAAAAGGCCCTTGGCTGAATTGATTCAATCTTTGCAGGTTAGTTTAAGCAAGTGAACCAATAAGCAAGTGAACAGATATTCACTTCTGATTCCAAAAATACAGCCATGTGCCAGAAGCTGGCAGGCACTGGAGCACGCTTCCTTGCTTGGTTGGAGCAGACAGCTTGGGCCAAGGCTAGCTGGCCCACCCTGCAAAGGGGGTGTGCAGGGGAGGGGAAAAGGATCCTGCGAGGCTGGAGGACTGAGAGTTATCTTGAATTTGGAGCAGATCTGGGATGGACGTTCAAAAAACCAATATAACCTAAATCAGTTAAGTCTGATACTACACCCATCTGGGTTCATCTTAAATCAGTTTTGGCCATTTTGAAAGTGGTTTACATGCCCTGAACTTCTGGGCTAGGTGCAGACATTCAGAAAGCCTGAGGTAGAGTCAGTTTAAGTTGTGTGGTTTTCTGCAAGCAGCCTAGTTTAGGTGGGTGGTGAACACAATACACGTTCACTCTTTGGCGGGGGGAGGGCAAATTTTAGACCAGGTTCTGCCATTTTTAAACTAGTCTGTGCATGCCAAACCTTTGTTCTGTTACAGGTCTAGACCGGTTGTGTGTGCCCACCATCTGTTACAGGTATAGACCAGTTTCCACTCTCTTATACGGGTAAAAGTGTAATGTCTCTATCTAGCCCTGTTGCATTAGGTTTGAGCCAGTTTCTGATCATGCTTTATACTGGTTTGTGTGTAGCCTCCGCCCCCAGCCAGGTGCCCTTGGGAAAGGCCAAGGGGCCTGGACTTAGATTGGGAAGAGAGGATTGAGGGGATTTCATAGCAGCCTTCAACTGCCTGAAGCAGGGTGCAAGGAGGATGGAGCAGGACTGTTCTCAGATGACAGAGTAAGGAGTAATGGGCTCAAGTTGCAGGGAAGGAAGTTTAGGTTGGGTATTAGGGAAAACTCCCTCAGGAGGGTAGGAAAGGACTGGAGGTAGCTGCCCAGATCGGGGCTGAAATCTCCATCCTCGGGAAGGGGGGTGAAGACGCAGTAGCAAAGCCCCGGCGGGGAACAGCCGTGCCCTGGGCAGGGCTCGGCCTAGATGTCCCCGAGGCCGCTTCCACCTTCACTCGCTGAATCCCACTCAGGCGGCTCGAGGCTCCCCCGTGTGTGCGGCGCCGGAGGAGATCGGGGCCGTGCGGGACTGCGGGACCCACTCCCGCCCCCCTGCGGCTCGAGGACCGCGGCCTGGGGCCGAGGGCCGGACGGGGCGGGGCGAAGCGGGCGGGAGGCGGTGCCGGGAGGCGGTGGCAGATCCGGGCCCGGCGGAGGCGGAAGGGGCGGGCGCTGGCGGCGCGGGCC
>NW_017728886.1:96536787-96545457 GCF_001723895.1 Crocodylus porosus
GGTGGTGGCGGCTCTTTGTGTCGCGCGGGGCCGCCGTTGGCGCCGGGGCTGGGACCGCTATCCGCGCCGCGGTCTCTGCTCGCCCCGCAGGCCCGCGCCGCCCCCCGCAGCTCCAGCCTGTCCTGCGGGTCCCCTCACGGCCGTGGTGACGCCTGGCGCGGCCCAGGCTCCCCCGGCCCCCGGGAGCTGCGTACTTCCCCCTCCCCCGCCCTGGTATTTCTTCTCCCATCACCTCGCTCGTCCCCTCACATCCTCCTTCCCCGGCCTCTGCCCCGACCCGCGCCTTCCCCCTCCCCTGGGGTTCCTCCCTCCCCCCAGCAGCTCTTGGCCTCGGTGGTTCAGGCGTTTTCTCCCCCTGCCTTGCTCCTTAAACCCTTCCCGGGGCCTCCTCCCAGGCCATGCTTCCAGGTCCCCCCAGCTTGAATCTCTGACCCCCCAGCTGCACAGTGCAGAGGACCGATGGGGGTCCCAGGGTAGCCTCGTAGTTAGCCCTGTCGGACTTCACCCTTGGCACTGGTGGGGGGCTGGACCAAGCATGCATTTCTCCAGCTTTGTTTTTTCCCAGTTGCCTCTTCCTGTTTGGATTTGGGAGGCCTCATATTTTTCCAGCAGCCTTTAGTTCCTGCCTTGTCACTTCACTTACTGGAGGTTGTTGGTGTTGTGTGGATGCTTGCTACACGAGACTGGGAGTATTTGAAGATCGCAGTCAGAGTGAAGCAGCGTACCTAGTGGCCCAGGCATGAATGCCAGGCAGTTTCAGAGCTGGTCTACAGCCAGTTGGTTTGGTTCAACTAAATTGCTCTGTTCCCAGCTTGACTTGCTCTTTCTTTGATCATAACCTACCACTAAACCGCATCCTAAATCTGTCTACAGGTAGAGCTCCCCTCCCCACCTTCCTCCCCATTTCTGTTTTCTCACACTGTCTATCTGGGACTAACTATCTGTTCTGCCAAGTGCTTTAATAAACTCTGCTCTTTTGAAAATGCTGGGGGGATGGGCTTAGTTCAGAGTAGAAGCAGAGAGCTTTGTTTCCACTGCTGCATTGTGAATTTGTGGCTTATAAGGAGGGCAAGTTGTTTGGGGTGCTTTTGTGATTTTTATTTTTAGGAAAGGAGGAGAAGAAGTATTTTATAGAGAAGTAAGGCCAGAAGGGACCTCAAGAGATCACACAGTCCAACCAGGGTTGTGGAAGGGTCACATAGTCTCTTGGGTGAATTTCACCCCTACAGATTTGAGTACCGATTGTGCAGCAGTTGTATTACTTTTCTCCACATTAGTATCTTTCTGTTTTGATTTTGGAGGTCTCTTATTTTTTCCAGTAGTGTTTAGTTCCCATCTTGGCCCTTCTGTCCTTTGTTAGTTGCCTTATGTTGTTGGTGTTAATTGTGTTGATGCTTGCTACAAAAGACCCGCAATATTTGAATATTGCAGTCAGATAATGCCCCACTGGATGAACGCTAAGTAGTTTCTGAGCGGGTCTACATCCAGTTGCCCTGGCTTAACCAAATCACTGTGTTCCCAGTTTACTCACTCTTTCATAGATCATAGAGCATACACATGTAACTTATGTTTTTTTAAGAAGTTCAACTTAAAACTTTGAAAACATATTTTGCTCAGTTGGCAGATTCCTTCATGAGGATGCTTTGGTTGATAGCTGGATTTAGTTTAAATTGATTTGAATTCATTTAGGGTGGTTACATTTTATTGTCTGTAATTGTCCAAGTCACTTCTATATCATTTGAAATATTATTCTACAGAGTTGTATATTATCATTTGAAACTCATTCTGTTCTATTTAATGTTTGTCCTTTTTAAAGTTCTCAGGTGCCGGACTGTAGATTTGAGAACATGGAGCTTTAAGAGGCGTGGTCTTTGAGGGAAATGACTCATCAGTGGCAGTGGTTAACTAGCTTGAGTCCACCTGAACTCAGGTTGGCTTCCACTGAAAGTGGCTTATGTGACAGCGGACATGTTAGTTTAATTATCAAGTTGCTTACATTTTTCGGTAATATTAAAAACATTTCCATCTTCTGTACAAGTTACCATAAATGCCAATAGAAAAGATGTGTTGTGAGGGCGATGCAACTATTTCTGACAAAAGCTGTAAGCAAGAATGCTTTTCCTTTTGCAGGTGGAAGCTAAAACAGTGTCTGTAGTGCAACTTTTAACTGTGGGTGTGCAGCTATATACGGGCAAGACTACATTAACTATATCACAAATAATGCAGCACAGTTTGGATATATTCAGATTTCTGCTGTCACAGCCATGTTTGTAATTCTGTATTCACTATGTTGTATTGGTTTCAATCTGGGGGAAAATCTATCTGGGGGGATAGATGCCATGCTACAGTGGCAGGGAATGCTTGGAGGACATGCATCTGCAACATGTAGGGCAATGTACTTTTGCAATCTGTTGCTATACAGAGCTTGAAAGGAGGACAGCCAGGAACCAATAATCCACTTCATTATGGAAGACACTTCTGCATTTTAAGAATGTGAGAACTAGTTTCAGAAAGACAGCAAAGGCTTTTGGCAGGGACAAAGCTCTATTAGCTGTTAGTTACTACAGTATATTTTAAAGATAAGGTGAACAGCAGTAAATGGTGATTGGAGACAACAATTGTAGGTTTGATTAAGAAGTTGCCTGTGCAAAGTTTCTTCCTTAACTTCTCACTGTTGTGTTGCATTTCTGGTGGGAGAGCTAGCACGGATTGACAGCTGAGGGCTTTTACCACTGCAGACTAGATCTGTTATGAGCAGGGTAAAAGTTGAATGGAAATTAAATTGCCATGAAGTCAGCCTCCACCATGGCTGCCAAGCTTATCTTTACCAACTGCAGCAACACTGGGACTATTGCAGTGGAAGGCATATCTACATTAAGCTTTTTGTAATTATTATTTTTGTGTAAACGTATTGGATGTTGTCTTAGGTTGTCTGGTGTGTTGATAAGGGCGACAGTATTATTTCAGGAGATGTTCCAAAGAATAATGATTTGGCATATTTCTCTTTCCACCCATGACCACCCTTTTAGTGTCATAATGGCTGGCTCCTTTGTGTTGCATAACCACATAATAATTTTCTCTTTAGAGAAGATACAGGTTCTAAAAAAGTTCACACCAGATGAGTAATCTAGTTGAGATTCTACACTGCATTATTTAGGAGAATGCTTTTCACATCTTGGCACTTTCCATCTGAGAATCTTGAAGAGTTTATAAACTTGATTTTCCTAGTCTCATGGGAACATTGTTATCCCATTTTGCAGATGAGGGAACAATGATACAAAAGTGCATGGGAAGTTTGTGGCACAACCAGGGATGTTTTGGGTCTCTCAGTACCTTGTCCTGTAGTTCAACCTCAACCCTATCCTCGCTTCCTTGTGTAAGCAATGCTATTTTCAGAATCTGTTAAGGAGACTAATATAATTCCATGCCTCCCTCATCCTTCCTTTTGATTATCCTGCCTTTGGAAGGTGCATCAGAATAAAAAGCTTCACTGTTAATAGATGGTTATGAGGGAGCTATGTATTCTGATATTGTTAGATCGATATTGAAAAATAGAGAGTCAAAAAGTATTTGATCTTCATAACATCTTTCCTGTTGTACATTTGTATTTCAGGATTAACCAAAAATATGATGATTGAATTTGCTTTTTAATTTAAAAAAATAACTACAAAGCTAATGGTCTGTAAAAGACCGTTTGTCAAAGTTGTCTTGGCAAACACTGCTATACAGCTAAGGTACTGTTAATGTAAGCAAGGGAGGTAATTCATGCTGAGATAACTGATCTTATTTTGCGCAAAGTTAGAAGTTTCAGATTTGGGACCATTTATGGGAAGACTGTCCTTTCTCCTTCTTTAAGGTTATACATGTTCCTTTTTCTTCCTGTTGCAATAATTGGGGCTACCAGTGATTTGCTCATTGGGAGCTATAGCAGCTAGCACTCATTTCCTGCTTCTAGATCCAGTTTGTGCTGATGATATTAAAATTCCCAGCAGGGGTCAGGTTGACACCCTAAAAATTACATTGAAGGGACATGGGGAAGTAAAACTTCTTCTTAAATGGGCGATTATTACTTGTACTGTGCAAATGGCAAAACCTTACAGAAATGTAGACTAAGCTTAATATTAAGCTCCTATTTGAAACACAAATCAAAGCAGGAAAATATAGGGAAATGTGTCAAATGAAAATTTCACCCTTAACTGAATTCAGGATTCTCTTATTTGTGGGCTTAAATTTCACCTAATATAATTTGAAAATTTGTGATTTTTTTTTTTTTTTTGTCATCTATGGGATTCTAAGACAGGGTGGCTTCTTAGAGTTAAGGTTACAGTTCTGTCCTTAATTCAACCCTATTATGCTTAATTATTTAAATTCATTTAGTGTGTAGATGCATCTCTTTGATGTTATGACAGTGGAGAATATTGTCTACAGAGACTTCTTTTACAGTGCAGAGGTTTGAGTTAAGAAAAATTACATTGTGTTTTAACCTCAGGAGAAACTGATGAGCTGTATACTAAGTGTGGGAATTGAGTGACTTGTCTTTTTACCTTCTGAAAATTCCCGTGCTGATTCTGTACTTTCTGTTGATGAAAACCACCAGGAAGAGCAGGAAAGTGAAATTTGATTCAGCTCTACCTGGTTTCATAGAGAAGCACTGTGGGGAAGCAGTTTGAGGAAGACTAGCGATGCTGATAGAGTGGCCTGTAGAAGAAAGGAGCTGGGGAAGGAGGGGTGATCAAGTGAGATGAAACATGTGACAGATGCTAGATGTACAAAAAATGTGGTGTTAAGTGTTTATCTTGTCCAGTGGTTGTGGAGCTCTTCAGAGTTCTATATAAATCTTTTATGCTGATTTTAGCAGAAGCTGAGTGTACTGCCAAGGAAATTCCCTAAGCCTTTGTGTTCTCTGAAGTAGCTACCTTATAGCAGCTGGAGGGATTTTAGATGGAGTCAAACTCCAGGCCTCCCTACTAAAAGGGTAGTTGTCATGAGGCATGAACCTTGGGTAAGAATGGGGCTTCGGAGTTGGTAAGGAAGAGGGTTTTTTTTGAAGAGATGTAAAAAATGAAAGCATTATAGAAGCCAGAACAAATGGGGAGGAAGAGTGGGAAGGTTGCATAAAATTAAGAAAATGGAGAAAAAAATAATTTCTTTTGCAAAATGGAAGTAATAGTGAAATAAAATGCATTTAGGTTTTTCCGTGGCCCTGCTAACATTCTTAATCATTTGAAGAAATAACTTTAGGAACTTAAGTGAAGCAAGAAACTATTTCTTAGCTTGTTTTTACAGGCTAGTGAGGTAATACATAAATTTACTCGCATATTAGTAGGTAGGTAAGTAAGTAAAGAAAAAACTGCTTAACTGTTTCATTCAAAGCTATCACAGCTATGTAGTTCCACATACGTTTATCTTATTACAAGCATTTTTTCCAAATTAGTTTGTTTTCCTTGAAAACATACCTGTATTATAATCCTATTAATAGTAAAAGTAGGGTAACATGAAAATACACCCAGGAAAGTAAACAAGTTAAAAATTGACTGTCTTAAATTCTAGTGTAAGCTTAACTTTGTAATTTGATGCAAGCTGAATCGACCCCAGCAAGAGTCAACTGTATCTCTCAGTGATTTGCTTTAATCTAACTGTGTTAACTTTTATATGTCAGGTTAATTAACCAGGCTTACTTCTCTAGTATAGATGAAGTTGAGCAGCTGATCCTAATATTACTGTAATTGTTGGGAGACAAAAAATGAATTAAAAGGAAGTTATAAGATATGCTTACTTGATCTGCTTTGTAAAATGGAATAAGTGACATAGGCTAGGGACAGAAATTACACACAAACCAGCAGTATAAGTGATCAGAAACCAGTTTAAATCTGAACAGAAGCTCAGTGCACATAAACCGCTTTCAAAATGGCTGAAACCAGTGAAAGATAAATGTGGAGGGATGTAGTATGAGACTTAATTGATTTAGGTTATATTGTTTATTGAACTTTGTCCCAGATCCCCTCCAGATTCAAGTTAACTCATAATCTCCCCATATCCTAGAATGCTTTGCACCCCCCTTGCAAACCCCCATTACAGGGTTGGGCAGGTTAGCCTCGGCCCAAGCTGTCTGCTTCAGCCAAGCAGAGAGGTGTGCTGTAGCACCCCCCGAGCTTCTGGCTTGGGCTGCTGCAAACATTTTCTGTATCTCCAGAATCAAAAGTGAATGTCTGTTCACTTGCTTATCAGTTCAATCTATGCAGCTTAGACTAACCTGCAAAGATTGAATTGATTCAGCCTGGAGCTTTTTGACTAGCTGTGCTTAGCCATAATATTGGGTTTATTACAGTTTAAGGTACCTGGTTTGAACTGAATGAGCAGTCTTTCTCTAGGCTTCATCTAAACATTTGGAGAGTTTTTATTGTTGAAAGAGTAAGCTTATATTTGGTCAATATTTAAACACCCTTCAAATTATCTTTTAGATGCCCAGAAAGACGGTGATTAGGAAGGGGGCTGTTTTTTTGGTAAAATGATTTAAATAAACTAGTATTTTTGGAAAGCACGCTCAGTTTCAAAAGAGAACATCATTGATGTGTATTTGTCATGAACTGTATGCTAGTTGTAATGCTCATGTTTAGTCGCATCTAAATAAATGTTGGTATGAGATCATATGAGAAGAAAGAATTTCAGGATTTAAAGCATACTCAAGCGATATATTTGGATGTCTAGAAACTTCAGACTGCTTGCAAGGCAAATCTGTGTGCCTGTTATCTTTATTTATAAGCTGAAGTGGCTGGCTGTGGCCTGATGTGCCTTGATCAGCTGAGCTTTTGCAAAATTAACAAGGTGGAAGGAGCTGTAAAATTATAAACCCATGGGAAGACTATTGGGACTAGAACTGGATGTCAGTAATTAACATTTCATTGCTTTCAAACCACTAATAAAAGTCACTGACATCCTATCATTAAGGTCAAAGGCACCCATATAAACAGTGTATAACAGTAAAAATTCAAATGTGTAGCTAACAGGTCAGTGTGAAATGATTCGTTGTAATTTAAATTCTGTAATGTGGAGAAAGTGGTGTTTTGTGGTTAGGGAAAAGTAGAAAAAAAGACCATTCCAAAGGTCTTTAGTTTTTAATCTTTTAATAAGTTTTTAAATCTTTTAATTTAGGTAATTTTTGCAGGTACTGTAGTGGCTATAGTGAAATGTCAAACCAGGCTATTGTTTGTTTTTACTTGGTGGATCTCAACATGGTCATAGCATTCCAATTTCTGATATGAATTTTAAATAGATGTTTTGACACTTGGTGAAAGCTTTCATACTAATATTTTAAGGCCTGGCAACACTTGTAGAGTTTCTATCCTAGAAACTCCTTGCTTGCTCACTGCATCTTGGCATTTTACACAAGAATAAGAGTGACTATTCTGGTTTGGATGACTTGTTTCTGAAACAACTGAACAAGAGAAGAAGAATATTCTCATATGTCTCTTTATAGTAGTGTTACGTATTTTATTCACTTTTTGGCTTTGTTTCACTGAGGCATTAGGTAAATTGGCTGCTATAGAAGACCCACAGACTTTATTTATTCAACATTCCCTCATCAGTAAAACATGCTTTAGCCTGTATGCTGATAAAGTTTTAAGACTGTGCTAAGTGCTTTGAATATTCTGCTTCATCATATATATTCCAGCAGGCGATGGTCGCTGTCGCCCAGGTGGTTGAGTACCTGCAGCCCCCCTCACCAGGTCATCACCCGTGGCCAGCACTAGGTCCAACAAGGCGTCTCCCCTGGTGGGGCTGTGCACCTCCTGGGTTAGATGGAGCAGCAGGGAGAGGAAGGACATAGGCACACGTGTTCTGTTTCTGTTCGCGTGGCTCGGGAGTGCGGCTCCCTACCGGCTCAGCTAAGAGGGATCCGGGGGGCTTCCCCTCCGGATCTGGCTCCTGTGCCCCACTTACTTTAGGGGGATCAGCTGCTGCTGCCCCTGCTGCTGCTCTGTTCTTCTCTGCTGCTCTCGCCTCCGCTCTGGGTCCGGTAAGGAGGCACACGTGTGTATAAGACACACGTGTGCCTGTGTCCTTCCTCTCCCCACTGCTCCATCTAACCCAGGAGGTGCACAGCCCCACCAGGGGAGACACCTTGTTGGACCTAGTGCTGGCCATGGATGATGACCTGGTGAGGGGGCTGCAGGTGCTCGACCACCTGGGTGACAGCGATCATTGCCTGCTGGAATTCACCATCCAGTGCAAGGCGGCAAAGGCATGCAGTAAGGCCCTAGATTTTAGGAGGGCAAATTTCAGCGAGCTAAGGAGGATAGTTGGAGAAGCGCTGAGGTCCCGGAAGGGAGGGGAGTCAGGTGTCCAAGGAGAGTGGTTGCTCCTTAAGGAGATGATCCTCCAAGCCCAAAGGAAGGTAATCCCTACGAGGATCAAAGGGAGCAGGAGAGCACACAAGCCTCCATGGCTCACCAAAAGCATCCAGGAATGTCTCCTTGCTAAAAAGGAGGCTTACACCCAATTGAAAGAAGGGTTCACCACCAGGGAGGACTATTCTGCAGTTGCTCAGGGATGTAGGGGGGTAGTTAGGAAGGCCAAGGCAGAGATGGAACTGGGACTAGCTTCCCAGATTAAGGACAATAAGAAGTCCTTTTTTAAATCCATAGGGGGTAAAAAGAAGGTCCCGGGTAA
>NW_017728886.1:96545557-96572446 GCF_001723895.1 Crocodylus porosus
TCTGGAACCAACTTGCAAGAGAAGTGGTGCAGGCTCCTACCCTGGGGGTTTTTAAGAGGAGGTTAGATGGACACCTTGCTGGGGTCGTTTGACCCCAGTACTCTTTCCTGCCATGGCAGGGGGGTCGGACTTGATGATCTGCTCAGATCCCTTCCCACCCTAGAAATTATGAAACGTCGACTAACTACCTGATTGACTTAGGTTAATAGATGTATAGAATCTAAAATATGAATTTAGACAAAATACTTTAATACTGTAAAATCTTCCTTATAGGATTACATTTTGTGTTTGGCTTTGAGGGGAATCTGTTGTGTGTTAATTTTTATGCTTATTGTCTTCACATGTAAAGTAATTACACATCAAAATACATGATTTGCAGGCACAACTGGGTACTTAAAATGTCTCAAGGTCATACTAAGAAGACCTATGTGCATATAAATAACTGTTGAGGGGAAATAGCTGGAATTTTTTTTCTTTTTGCCAAAAAAATGTGGATGCAAAAGTATAGCTCAGATTTTACAGCCAGTTTACAACTGGAAAAAAAATTCCATGAGAAATATTTCTGCATAGGAACTTTTGCAAAATGGAAGCCCTCTACTTTTTCAAATGCTTTATTCTAGAAATGCTTATTACATCACTTTCAAGTTTGATATTTTACTTTCAGAGGAATGTAATGCTATTTTACAGAAGAATTATGTATACAATAGATCGTGTGTTTCCTTCCCTTTTCACTTTGTGCACATGCATATATTGTTAAGGGGGTTATGTTTTCCCATCTTTAGCAATCAGGTACTTTCATAAGGCAAATCTTGAAATATGAGGAATTGCTCCACTTCCAAAGGTGCTCTCTTTGGTATATGTAGGTGGAAGATAGTGAACTGGTTTTGTGCATCTTCTCAGTAGCAGACCAGTACAAAGCCAGGTATGGTTTGTATGTAAGATAAGTTAATAAAATAATTGTGCCCAGTGCAACCTAAAGTAGTTTATACCACAGCTTTCCTGAAAAATCCAAACGTTTTAAGATTGGTTCAGCAACACAGCTCGTTGAGAGCTGTAGTTTTTAAAATAAGCTGTAAGGAGGTTTGTTTGGGTGAGTTTTTTGTCTCCTAAAGCCTGCTCTGTAATGTAGCAGGTTAGTATGTTAGGAAAAATAGTGGTGTTACTGCCTTGCATATCTTCCTGGTAGTAATACACATTTGCAGTATGCCAACCTGCGTTACCCTTTAGTTAATTTTGTGAGCACATGCATATATTACTTGAGGTATAATCATTTACTACAGCTCTTTGAAAGGATACACAAGACTATCTACTTTGCTTATTGGAGAGTTGGTTAAATCCCAGTTGTGCTATTGAAGTAAATAACCTTAACAGTTGCTTTGGGTCTCCTTAGGCTTTTGCAGAGAAACTCCTGCTCCAGGGAT
This sequence comes from Crocodylus porosus, assembly GCF_001723895.1. Classification (NCBI taxonomy): domain Eukaryota; kingdom Metazoa; phylum Chordata; order Crocodylia; family Crocodylidae; genus Crocodylus; species Crocodylus porosus. The sequence continues at coordinate 96,546,979 of NW_017728886.1, forward strand.
ATAGGGCTGGGTTAAGGTGTTGAGAGCTTTTATTTGGGGAATGGGGAAATGGGAGGAAGGATATTGGCTGAATATATATCCATGGGCCAGATCCAATTTTCAGGGCCAGCCCAGCAGAGATATGACATACGGCGTATGCCGCAGCCCGGTGCTGCATTCAACACGTACTGGCCTCAGCCACATGCAGCTCATGGTGCATGAGGATGGTTCAGGGTGCATGTTGTATGCATTGCCTGTACCACACTAGATTTCCACAATAGATCTGGCACAGGCAATTGATCTTTGGGTCCAGTCTAGACCAGCTGTAGGTCCCATGTGCAAGATTGGTCTGGTGCAGGTGCTGTATGCCCTGTGCGTTTCATGCGGTGCGAACTTCAGCTCCAGCCTTCGTGCTGTACAGTCTGTTCCAGATGGGCTCCATACTGCGTGCAGTATACAGGCCCAGTGCATGCTGCATATAGGCCCAGTTTGAGACCTGCAGGCCAGACAATGCAGTTCCGTGGGCCGTGTCTTTGACGCCCTGGTTTAAAGGAATTAGTGAGTGAAACCAGTTTCTGTTGACTATATTTTTTATAAGTTTGTACTGTATTTGTGATATTGAGGAAATATATGCATTTTAATAAATATTAGATCATTTCAGTACTCTGTAACATTGGCAAAATATGGAGGGGGGAATTCTGATCTTAATCTCTAAAATGCTGTATAATGAATGAGGCTGATTTGTTAGTAGTAGTGAAAGTCTCAGAGTTTTACTCAGTAATAACTAGTTAGTGTAGCTTAATTTTCTCATAACCTTTTGCTGTTATTGGCCCAATGCTCATCTCTTTGCTTTGTTCTCTTTGTGTAACAAGAAACAAGGTAAAGGTGTCCTATTTACGGGTCATTGAGGCTCACTGGGGCAGTGGAGGCAGGCCTTCACTGTTTGTTTAACCCACAGTACTGTATAAGAAGGTGATGTGATCAGCACTATGCTCCTGGTACCTATTGAATGGAGGCTGGGTAGACCTCGAGGCCTCCCTGGAAGTGGAAACAATGAGTAGAAACCTACTGCTCTGGGATCAAATCCAGGTCCTATAAGAAACCAGGCAAAAGTTAAATATTTTTCACAAGTAACTTAAGTGATTTAAGTTCAAGATGTCTCCATTTTTTTTAAATCCCCATTGGACCTCTACATCTGCTAGGCACTTTGCAAAATTTTACCTGAGAACTAAAAGTGATTGCTGACAGAAAGTTGACACCTGAATATAAGGATAGAGACTTGCAAGAACAGACATAAAATGTAGTTTACTTCACAGTCTTATTTTGGGAATGAGTGGTGTAGTAGAAATAAGAAAATGAATAGGTGTATGTACCTTGGGCATATGTCTGTAATTAGATATTTCAATAAGGAAATAACTCCTACAGATAGCTTTATAAAGCACCAGTATTGAATTACAGTAGCATATATTTTGTAGTTAAAAGTAGGAATAATACTGGTGGATTTTCTTATGGGAGCTGTTATATGCATATCACTTATTTCTTTCTGAGTTTCATCTTGAAAAATGGTTTTACTAATGAATATTAAGTAAAAGAAAATTTCCCCATCTTCAAATAATTTTTTCTTGTAGTCTAGTCCTTGTGATTTCACTACAGGTCCTTAACATTATAAAGGAAGGGAATCTCTTTTCCCCATTCTCGTTTTTGCCTTTTAGGCTTGGAGGTTTAGCAGTCATGTTATATAGTAGTTCTCTGTTATGACTTCACGACACAAGAGATAACTTTATCTTCCTTGATGCTGATACCTAGAATTTTAGTAGGTCTTATTTTTGAATGGTGAGTTAAAGAAAAGAAAAAAATTATTGAACGTAGAGTGTAAAAAAATAATATGCAAAAGTGTTATAGGACCTGTATTATGTTAGGAATGTATTGTATAATGCTTGAGAGGCAGATCCTAGGAACGGACGGTGGTGACACTCCCCACACAGTGTAGTTGACTGATTGTTTTTAGTAGTAGTAATGGAATCTCTTTAACTTTTGGAAATATTCTGACTATTCTTCTATGTATCCACACACAGAAATATACCTTTATGCCCTAGCAATGTAGTTTTTTGCTTTAGAAAAATGGAAAATGGTACCTTGTTTGTTTAAGGAGAGGTGGAGAGGGTTGTACTCCCCCACCCCAGCTAGAATTGTGTACTACAGGTAATTGATTCAAACACATCTGGTTGTAGATAACTTGACTTCAACACTCCCCTTTCCTGCCTAAATTTGGAGTTACAGGGTTAGGTACTTTGAGACAGCCAATTAAGGATTAAATAACATGGTTCACTAATAAAATAATAACGCACCTTTTTTACAGAATGATCTAAATCAGTTTCCTAAACTTTTTCTTATTGTGTCCCCCCATTCCAGATTTACCAGCTTCCCATGTAACCTTACCAGCATACATTTTGTATTTTAACCCCTTAAATGTCAATTATAATGAAAATTATGTTCACCATTACATAATTTTTGCTGTGTAACCCCCTCTCCTTGCCCAGCAATGTCTTGTGTACCTCCAGAGGTACATAAGCCCAGTTTGGGAGCCCCTGATCTAAATGAATGTGTTTATATAACTGAGTAACTGCATAATTTTGTTGTGGTTATCCTCATCTTTCCTTGTCCTTTCTTCATTTCTCTAAGCCAGATCAACAAACATTCTCATTTCCCAGAATATAGCCTTGACCATAGATTATTACAATTATTAATATATTAATGGCATTTAATAGAACACCTGGTTGCTTATAAAAAGTTTTATTTCTTCATAGGTTTGTGTGCAAAAATCTCGCAGTGAAAAGTTGCTTTTATTAATTTTTTTGCATTTCTGTTTTCGGAGGAGAACACCTGTCAATTACAGATTGGATTTCAATGCTGCAGTTTAACAGCTTATAAATACATTAACCTTTTTACTAAAATCATCTCTGAAAAATAGGTGCAGTTATTTCAGGATAGAAAAATAAATACTTTTAGAAAATCAGTACTGTTTAAGGCTAGAAATTAAACTGATATATTTTATCTTATGGTGTTTTGAGCCCAGGCATCAGCAGTGGGCTGCTTATCTATGCTGTTGGTCAATAAATTATACACTGAAGTTATAGGTTACGTTTAGACCATACTAAGGGCACTTAAAATGTGAGCATCCACACATTAAAGCTCATTAACTTGTGTCAAGTGCCATTTGAGTATTGCAGTTATACCACTTCAGGTGTTAGTTAACTCTAGGCCGTGTTATCTAGCTTGTATTAAGGTAATATCCGTCTTTTCCACAGAGATAAAATGAGCAAATTGCGGTCTTCCAGCACCCCAGGATGCACAGCTCCTGCCCCCCAACCCTCCACAACCAAAAGCAGGGATAGAGCCAATGTGTCCTGGCTCCTAGCCACACCCCTGCTGGCCAGCCCTCTGGTGTCAAGTCAGAGCTTTGTAGGAAAAAAAACAGTTTTAATGTGTGGCTGTTCACAGCACATTCTGACTTTTTAATACTGCTTAACATTCCACAGATTTAGTACAGTCTAAATGTAACTTATTTTTGCTTTTCAGAAAGAGCTGTTTAGAGGCCCTTGTGAAAACATTGCCAGTGACCTGTCATTCATAGTTGTGTAGCTTTATTTCTAAATTGGTTGATTTCCAGATCATTCATTAGTGTTCTGAGTAGTAAAGACTTCTTGGTGTTGGATTCCTGTTTATTTAAATGATACTGGGTGCATCTAGGTAAGGTTCTTACTGCAGAGTTGCCTAATTAGCCCTGCAGTAAAGCATCTTGGGCTTTCTTGCTGCAGTAAAGCAGCCCATCTACATGAGAGGTACTATTGAAGGTAAACTAAGAAGTGCTATTAAGTGTAAACTAATTAACTCTGCTGTAGGTAGCATTGCCCAATACAAGTTCTAGTCTCTGGTGGAATTATTTACTTCACCTCAGCACACATGTAGACTGGCTGGAGCACAAGGGTGCTTAAGTGCCGGACTGCCTCCCCTTTGGCTAGCCCTACACAGTAGCACTCTCATGTCCCAGCCAACCCCTCTGCAGCATGTTGAGCTGGGCAGGAGCAGCCCTGGGCTGGCAGGCTGACCTCCCAGGCTTCCTGTTAGCTGGGGCTGCTCGACCCCAGGTCAACATGCTGTGGTCCCAAGTACACATGTATATGCTGCACCTAGGAACAATAAACTCTGGTGCTAACAGCGCTAATAAGAAATAAGATCTCTCATGAACTTGTTAGTTTTCTAGTATATGCCATCCGAGTATGAGTGACTCTATAGTATTGGATCTCTTTAAATAAACTTAAGATATACAGGTTGCAGTTCATGCTTTCAATACCTATGCTTGAGTTAGAGTCAAACTTAAGCCCATAGAGGAAGAAGGGAAGTCTCTTAAATGTATAGTATAGTAGTTACAACAAACAAACAAACCAACAACACTGCTAAGTAGCTCTATTCCAAGTTGCTGGGAAACCTCTTGGTTGTAATACATCTCATCTTCAAAGTTTTACTGTCTGTAAGATCACGCTTTTTTGTGGTAGCCCAGAGTGTTTTTGTTCTTTTCAGGGTACAAGTACAAACTTAAATCTCATTCTTCTGAAAGATAGGCATTTGGGCTTTCTCACTGAAGGTTAAATTTAATATTTGGCAGTACAGTCATTTACCAGCAAACAACTTGCTGAACCTGTGAGTTGAGTGACCCAGAGCTGTCCTAGATGATCATGTAGCATTTAGGAATTCTGTTTCAAGTGATGTTTTGCTATTTTTTTGTGTGTTTCTCTTCATTTCCCCACCCCATCCCTTTCTAAAAATGAAATTGAAGTTTTATTGCCCCTGGCGAATCCTTTGTAGTGAAGATATGATTTAGAGTTTGGCAGCATTTTACTGGCTCTGTGCTGGATAATTCAGGGTATATATTGGGGGTGTCCAATTTTTAAATGCCTGGGGGCCAAATGCCACGGGGCTGAATACTTGTGGGCTCTGTGAAAGTGAAGCACAGGCCCACTCCAGCTACAGGCAGTTGAGATTCTCCCCCACCCCCAAACCACTGCACCCCATCCCCCACACTGATGCACCATGCGCCCATGCTTCTGCACCATGAACTCCATCCTCCCCACCCCCCACTACTCCATTGTGAACCCGTTACCCAGGCTTACCTTAAATTCCCGAAGCAATACTGCATGACACTGATCCACTCCCTGGGGCAAGGGCAGGCAGTGAAAGCTGGGAGGGAGCCCAGAAACTGACTACTTTTGCTCACAGAATTATCAGGAGAACAGTGGCTAGATAGGAGGAGCCTAGGGGCCACAATTTAACCTACGTGGGCCCATTTAACCCTTTAGGAGCCACAGTTTATCCCTTCATGGGCCCTGGTATGTATGAAGCATTATATTCGTTCCCTTTTTTTTCATGCAAAGTCATGGCACAAACGGTTAAAAGAGCTTGGCCAAACGTTCTCATTTTTCCTATCAGTTGGAGCAGAGTATTATCATCAGTGAATACTAGACCACACTGAAGTTGCCTTGATAGTGGTATAATAAAGTGGTTATAGAGTGCTTTGTTATTTTATAATAAAAAGTGCCACAGTGGTGTAATGCAGGGCTGGTAATTCAGTGGCAAAACTTTCACTAGTTTAAGCAGTGTAGGATTTGCCTAAAAATGCGAAGTAGTTTTTGCCATTTTTACCTACCTGTTTTGAACCATCACACTAAAAGTTCTAAATAGAGTTTGATACTTCTATCATTTTTTCTTCCTTTGCTTTATCTCTTTTGGTCATGTTAGGAAAAATTATGAGCTTCTTTTGACATAGCGTCATAGAACTTAATTTCACAGGACTCTTCTGCAGCATTGTGTCAAGTTTTGGTTTGTAGTAGAGAACATATGCCATTTCTTAAACAACTATCCATATGCCATGTTAAATGAGATGGTTTCATTGCACACTTGCCCCTCTCCCCATTAACTAGAACAACAGCTACAGTAGGTGCTGCAGAGATGATAAATAAACATAGATTCTGTGCTTCAAAGCCATAGTGTAAATTAGTGGCAGAATTGGCACAACTCTAGAGGAGCAGGGCCCATCATGTTGCTTCCACAGGCTGGATGAAAAGCATAAAGCTGGTCTGTGGGCCAGTTTCATCATTCCCTGATCTGCATCCCTACCCACACACCACCTGGATTTGGACCCACACTTGCAATCCAGCCACAGGCCAGCCCAATCTAGCCCTGTGCCGTTGGGATTCTGCCACTGAACAGCTCGATACAGCCCTGCACCTCATGATCTGGACCCATGCATCACCCTATCTGGTCCTGCACCAATCAGATGCGGTGTGTACTGCCACGTTGACTGGTCCTTTGGGCTCCCCTCTGGAAATTTGGCAGCAGGGGAGCAGCAATTAATGCTGCATCTGCTCTTCCATTGCCAAATTTCCAGACCTTTCGGGAGCCCCACAGACTAGATGCCAGTGTTCTGTGGGCCCAACCTGGCCTGTAAGCGGGGGGTTGACCATCCCTACTCCAGTGTCCTGGTTTTTAAGCATCAGATCTGTCCAACAACATTCCATCCCATCCCATCTTTCCAGTGACTGGTTCAAAATTAATCATCCATGCACTGCTGCTGATATTGCTTAATAAGGTGAGAGGTCCTACCCTAACATTGTTTGTGAAACTGGGTTTTTAGTTTTGAGCTTGTAATTTTCATTTGTTTGGCAAGCCAGCATGTTGTAGTGTTCTAATCACCACTAACCCAAGAACTTTGTCACTATTTTACCATATGCCTTGGGATAAATTTCCATAAACTCAGTGTCGAAATAGAGCTGATATAGCAGGTTATGACATTGCAAAACTAAATGCAAAAGCGTGAAGTATTTCATTTATGCTTCATGGTGTTTATTTTTTGCCATGACTGATTCCAAGGGCTTAGATATGCAAGCCAAAAGGTCATAGTTTTATTTTCTTAAAGGTCTTAGTAATCATGACATCATGTAAGAGACACCAAGTATAATTAAATCCTGTAGACCTGACGCCCTGTGAATTCACACATGGATGGGTTCTCTTCACACTGATCTAAAATATTTATTGGAACAGTGCATTCTTTAACTTTACCCATAGGATAAATCTTCACATTTTCTTTAAAAAAAAAAAATGTGTACAGTAATAAAAGTTACACTTCATAACAAAATATAATTTTGGTGCATATATAATAGTATATCTTAGGCAAAAAAAACTAAATAGGAAATTGTTTTGTAAGTAAACTGCTTATAACTTGAGTAGTCCTACCAGCTATTTTGTGTTCCAGTTAAACTGAATTACCATTTAACTCCTTTCCATATAGGTGAATGATATGCAGAAAGATATAAGTACACAATGTTTAGTTTTATCCATATGTTGTTTTCACCAAGTGTATTCCAAATAACTGGTAAGGTGAATCTTTTTAGTCTATGAAGCTTGTAAATAGAGTTAATTACTTTTCTTGATTTATTCATTTAGTAGCAAATTCAAATTCAGAACTAACCAAGCAGTACTGAACTATTGTAATCAAATGCAGATACTGCAGTGCCAGTTAAACCATATAAAGGATAGACCCTTGTAAATTGTTAGATATCTGAAAAATAAATTGCAGAAAATTTGAAACAGAAATGAAACCATGGTCATTTACCCCTGCCTGTCTCTTCCAGTATATTAATTTTAAAATGCTAAGATACTGATATGATTAAGAGGTACAACTATAGGATTGTACCTCAAAACCTCTGGAATAAATTAGCTATTCCAATAAGCATGCAGTTTTCTTCTCAACACAAGATGAAAGCAGGCTAAAACCAGACTTGGGAATAAATGCATTGACTCCTTTTATTTTTGGACTGGATGTGATAAACATCATGTGTACTTTTGTAGTTTATCCCAGTAAGTATCAAAAAACCTAAAATTTATGCTACTGCTAGAATTCTTTTCTTTTGGCTGCTAACCCTAATATAAAAGAGTATCGTAGAATTAGAAAATTACACAGAAAATATGGGTTGGATGGGACCTCAGGAAGCCATCTAGTCCAGCCTCCTGCTCAAAGCAGTACCTTTCCCAACTAGATCATCCCAACCAAGGCTTTGTCTCTCTGGGTCTTAAAAACCTCCAATGATGAAGACTACAACTTTTCTGCGGAACCTGTTTCAGTGTTTTACCACTCTGTTAGTGAAAGAGCTTTTCCTAATGTCTAACCTAAACTTCCCTTGCTGCAACTTGAGACCATTGCTCCTTGTTCTGTGACCTGGCACCATTGAGAACAGTTCAGTTTCATCCTCTTTGGAACCTCCCTTCAGGTAGTTGAAAGCTGCTATTAAATCCCTTCTCAGCTTTCTCTACTCTAAACTAAATAAGCCCAGTTCTCTCGGCCTGTACTCATAAAGCTTGCACTCCCTCCCCCCAACCATTTTTGTTGCCCTCCACTGGACTTGCTCCAATTTGTCCACAACCATTTGGAAGTGGGAGGACCCAAAACTGGACCCGGTACTCCTGAAGTCCACTTGTCCCCAGCAAGTTGGGAATAGAGGCAGTCATTGGACTTATGACACAAGAAATACAATTGGATCCTGAAAACCACGTCTTAACTTGAAACGTTTCAATTTGGAACCAATTTTCTCATAAGAAACAAAGTTATAAATGGGGGATTGGTTCCTGAACCAAGGCCCAATGCTCTATTTTCACAAAAAATACCCTAGAATTTTGTACTCAATCAATTATGAATGAGTAATATAACTACATTAATGTATTTATATTGTAAATAGCAATCATATTGATTTGGAAGGACTTTGAGGTGACTTTGCTGGACTTTTTGAAAGGCTCTTGGTTGGACTACTTGAAGGGTTCTTTGCTGGAGTCTTCTCAGGAGTGTTGGCTGCAGGTTTTTCCGGAGTCTTGTCTGCTTTCTTAAATAAAGTGTCCAAGGAAGTTTGGACAGATGTTCTCCAGGGAGATGAGCAACGCAGTGAACTTGTTCGCTGGCATAGCATTGCATTGCATCAAGTGTTTATGATGTCAGTTTCGACTTTATGAGTTGAAACAGGGTGCCAGTTTAGAAATGTAAGTGCGAAATGTTGTAACTCGAAACACTAAGTCGAGGACTGCCTGTATTTACTTGTAAGGAGGTTGGTGTGCAAAATTAGTCAGTTTCTGCAAAAACTGAAGCTTTGGTTTAGCAAAGGAAGTTTCTGTTCCTGAAGACTGAAGAGAAGTTTTCAGATGTTAATTTTGCACCTATTCTTGCTGTCTCTTAGCTTGCCCAATCAGTACCAGTGTAGCACTGAGAGGATTGCTCGGTGTTTGGCTGCTGCTAAGAAACCTTCTATTGTCAGCAGTAATATCTATAAGCATCATGTCAACACTGTTGCTGGTTGGAGACAATTCCAAACAGTACCAGAGGTAGTCTCTTCATCTTTACCAGGGAAAGTGTGTATGTCTGTAGGGGGGGAGAAGGGTTCTTGAGCTTCTTGAACGCCAGAGTATGGAGCAAGGATTGTAGTAGAATGTGTGTGTAATACGTATAATCTGTTTCCTGCAATAATAGGGAGGTGGGCGTTAGGGAGGTGAACATTCTTCCTCTCTTCCATTTCTGATTTAAGGAAAGTGGAATTTAAAAGGTTACACTTCCATTTCTGGAAATGATAAAGTGAAAATTAACCAAGCGGTGCTTCTGTATCATGGTTTACTGTTTCACTCTGGTAATGTATTCACGGTATTAGTATGTCACTGTGTGTGTTTGCAGTTCATAGGAGAATAAAAGGTTCATTGTCTTTTAGTCAAAAATTACATTTACTCATTTCTCATTTTTGCATACTCTTCCAATAATTTGCTTCTCATTTGAAATCATTTCATTTCAATCATCCACAGAGTCTTTACAATTTTAAAATTTGTCATCAGAATTAAGGACCTAAGATACCTGGGGATAATTAGCAACTCCTAGTTAAATTTTTAAATCTTTCCTAATCCATCTGGAAGTTCAAAGAAGTATGTAATTAAATGCAACAATACCTATTACTCAAGATAATATTATGAAAATGTAAAGTGTGGGATTTAAAGTTTTTAACAGGATGAGACCATGAAGAAATAGAATTTCTACTTTATCATAAGTCTGCAGTCCCTGTCTAGTCCATCCATCTATTTGCTTGTCTGTCCTTCCATCCAAATGCACCCTTTCTTCCATAAGTTTAACTAGGGTCTTTGAGATGTAGTGAAATTCTCAAGATTTTTAGACCAGCTTTTTATGAGAAACCCTACAAATATATATTCTGGTTGACCTTAAAAGAGTTTTTGGCAGACATAAAGCTGGGAAGGCTTTTTGTAATAGGATACTAAACCTGGAAAGCAGTTTGAATGCTGGTATAGAACAAACAGCTATCCAGAGATAGTTATGCCAGCAGCCCTATCAAATAGTGTAATTCCCATAGGAATGTTATGCTGTCTACCTTTCCAAATTAGAAGAAGAAAAAAATAAAAAGCATGATTAATTTGGCCCCAGTACATTGTTTTTGTAAAATTTGGGAAGGGCTTCTATGGTCCCTGGTTAAAAGGTACATAGGCAACCTTATGCTGAGACTCCCTATTTTAAAGCGATAAAACAGGTAGTTGTACTGGCAAACTTTATCAGCATAGTAAGTGACAAGTTTGGTTAATTGGTACCATATATATATATATATAGGCCCTAATTATCTTGTATTCATGGGTTAATTTTTAGATTGTCCTTGTATAATTTTCATTTGTTGCCTGAGGGAGATTTTTAATAACTTTGGTGCCACAGTGGATAGACCATGTAATAATCAAATTCTAAAGATGTTTCTTAAAACGACTACAGTGCTTGGTATGCTTGGCACCCAGTCCTTGGGGACTGTTCTCTTCATATCTGCCATTTTAAATGGCTTGTACATGATTACCAGTTTTTTATCAGTGGTTCTAACCTTTCTGTGTTGCAGCGCCACCCCCCCCCAAATCTTTTGATTGAGTAAACTCCTACCCTGTGAGTCCTGCTGTCTTCTCTCTTGTTTATCCCCCTTCTCCTTTCATCTCGTTTTCCGTACCTTTTTTGTTTAATTTAAATTCATTTTAATTAATTAATGGCTGCTTGTTCCATTATGTAACAAGAGAGGTACTGTTCAAGGTGACTGCTGTCCATTAGCTCAACCAGAGCTTCAGAAATCATTTGTTGTTCTACAGATTTTTTTTAAGATCAAAAGTTTTGAGAGGATCTAGGACCTGGGATAGCCTGTGATGACAAAATCTTAAAAACACTTTTAGTATTTCTTGGTTAACTCTGAATCTTTACTAATGCTTCTGGAAGTTCATTAAGCAGTGCATTGTCATAAACTTCTGGGGTAGGCTGAAGTGTAGCAATTTTACCACGGTTGGGAGGGAAAATCAGTTTTATTAATTTAGTGTCAGCTGCTGGGAGAGACTTGGATTGGGAGTAATTTTTTTGCTTTCTTATTAACAGTGAAGTAGTCATCATTAACTTAAAGTTTCTAGAATTCCACCTTCTTCTAGCTTTGTCATGGCAGATGCCCTAGGGCCTGGTGACATAGCATGTCATAGAGTGCTGAACTGGAAAATTGCTTTGTCTGTGTCGGGTATTTCCAGATCTCTTCTCTTCAGACTACCATGTTAGTAAATGTTGTCAAACAAAAAAGCATCCTCAAAAAGGAAAAACAAATCTATTGAAAATAGGAGTAGATAAGGATCTAAGAGCTCTCAGATAACATTAGCTTGGCTTTCTTTCAGGTTAACTAACTTTGTTTTCTGTGGCCCAGTGTGTGTATCATCTATATTTCACGAATCTTAAGAAATTTAAAATCAGTAACCAAGTCAGAAAATCTGTTCAGATGCAGTTATTTTGTGAATATTTTTGGGTCCATGATAAATGTTACACAGGCCTTTAGTACAAGTGCTTATTGCAGATCAGCATTGGTTGCTTCTAAAATTCAGTATATTGTTTGGGTAATAGTATGGTTGTCTTTCAAAAATTTTCCTTAAGCTTGGTGATCATCCTACAAATCTATATTTACAACTTTAATCTGTTTGTTGACTTTTTGGTGTGAATTCAGGTTGTAAAGCTGGTTTCTTTGTAATTTATTTATTTTTGAAGTGCCAGGATGGTGACTAGTATGATTAAAAAGCAATTATTGTGTTCCATTAGTGGTAGATTTAGTGGTATACAGTTGGTTTTACTGATGAGATGCAGCATTTCCTATTAAAGTTGTAAATCTTTTGTTCTAATAGCTGATGAAAACGAATGGTATAGCAGTGTATGATTATGTGGCTTTTTCCTTATTTTTTGGCAGGCTATCTTGCAGGTGGACAGTACTTTTCATATGTAAAGAATATCTCTTTTGAATGATTGCGACCTCAACTTAGAATGTTGCTTAACTTCTGATGGAGGAATAACCAGATCACAAACTGCTGCACTGGAAGACTTCACAAGAAACCCAAAATGTCATCGAATAGGAGTCAGAACCCACATGGACTTAAACAGATTGGTCTTGACCAGATATGGGATGATCTCAGAGCTGGAATTCAACAAGTTTACACCAGACAAAGTATGGCAAAATCCAGATACATGGAACTCTACACGTATCCTAATGCATGCTTTTCTAAGAAAAAATAAGCCAGTTGATATTTCTTCTACTGTTAGTAGATGATATTACTTTTACATCTTAAATTTATGTTGTTTTGTTAACTGCGGTGTTTTTGTTTTTTAACCTCAAGTTTCAGAACGGCTGACTTTTTTTTATTTCACTGCAGCAGAGAAATAGCAATGGTCAGTCACTAGTAAAAGAAAAGCACGGCACAATGCATTTAGGTTAAATATGCTGTCTCAAAAATTATGCAGCATGTCTTATAATCTGTGTTTACCTGTAAAATGTCAGGTGGTTCTTGCTGTTAACATTAACAAGTTAACATAGTAAAGAGCTGCTGCTGTAACTGTAACTTGTCATAAATAGCATCCAATTATTGTAAGCCTTTCTTGTAGCAGGGCATGTGAACCATATGGGTAGTACCCCTGTCTCCTGAATTCTAAAATCAGTTTTACCGTTTTCAAAGCAGAGTTATGGATGAGTTCTTTTGAATTTTTTTTTCTTTCTCAGATTACCCATTTTCCAATGAGAGAGTCAAACTAGTATGAGATTTGTTTTAACGTGTTTGCTGGCCTGATGTTTGGAGTATTATTATATTGGAGGAAAATGTTCCCATCCAGAGGGATGCTATTCAGCAAAGCTTCTGTCATGTACGGTAGAGAGAGACAAAAAGCCTATTACTAAGAATGTACCTTCTGGCCTTTATTTTGAAGAGAGAAATGTGTGGTATGTGCTTATACTTTTCACAAGCACACAGATGGCTTTTGAAGAAGGTTTAGAGAATAAGGTCAGGTCTTTCTGTCTTCCACCTATCCTGTTTACCCTCAAAGCTTATATTTAAGGCAGGTGCTTCATAAGACAAGGATGCCAACAAGTTGGAGAGAAACTGTTAAAAAGTAATATTTGGTAAATGAACACTTTTTGTTTATTTCTTTAACCAGATGTTATGTTCCTTGATAGATTAAGGTTTAGAATCTTAAAACCTGTGGAAGCAGGTAGGCCCAATACCTAAATTGACCTTTGTTAAAATTTCTTTAAACTGCTTTGTAATTTGAGAAATTATTTGTCAAATTTCAGTCCTGTTTGTAAAATTCAGTAGTTTTAACTTGTGGATATAAAGCTCAAAACTTGGAAAAGGATGGTGGAGGGACTGAAGTCTGTGATACAAGTTCACTAGTGCTTTGGATTCACAAGAAGGTAGGAAAATGTCCATCTAACATATCTACTGTTCTACAATTATAGTTTCAGAGAGAAAGTTGTATTTATAATGTTCTGAACTGTGGACTCATATTCCCAATTGGTAGCAATAACTCCATGTTCTTTGTTGGTTTAATGCAAAATGTCTTTTCAGCAGTAGGTGTAAAAGTTGAATATAGAAGATTCAAGATTTGGCTTACAAATTTTGAGTGAAACCTTTAGGCATTTTTACACATGCTCGGTGGGGGCACAGGGACACTTTAATTAGAGCACCACTCTAAAGTGTCCACAGCATCTCATGTATCAGCTTCCGCATACTTCGAAATGGGGGCATTGTGCTTAAACTGCCCCTGCTACCATTTTGAAACGCAGGGATGCTGATACATGAGAGACGAGCTGGCTGGAGTGTGATAATTGGTACACTCCAACGAACCCAGTTTAATCAAGACTGCTCCAATGTGCTGTAATTACCCCCAAACATGTACAGGAACCCTTAGATGCTAATACTTTCCAGCACCTGCTTCATTTTGTGATGGTTATAAACCAGGGACAGACTGGTGCGTTCTTGACTAAAAAAGAAAATCTACAACTGATAGTGTGTGGTAGAAATCTTAAGGAAGTGAAGTGTGGTAGAAATAGCATGTTCTTTTTTGAGTGTCTTCAGCATGTTTGGTAGTTTCCTAAGTCATTAGATTTAGTAATAAAAATATCAAGAGTCTTTCTGCTACAGTAACACACTGGTAAGAATGGAGTGTTCTTGTCTCCTGTTATCTAAATAGTTACTTGGGCAGTGTCTTGTGACTTCCTTCTTAAGCAGATTCTTTATTCCTGTTTCCTACTAGAGAATTTAGGATTTTGTTTAGAAACAGGAATTTTCTATTTATATAGCATAGCCTCTCTATAGGACCCTGGTACACACTTATACTTGAGATGTAATTAACCAGCTAAACAAGACTTAAGTAGTTATCTGGCCACATATTAATGCAGTTAATGGTTTGATAAAACCAGGAATAAGCCACAAAGTTACTACACAAGGTATGTGTAATAACTTTGGTTCCTTTCATGATGTTAATTGAGCGTGTGGCCAGCCTGGGCACCCAGTGTGCCCTCTGGCTGGGAGCTGTCAGCTGATCTAGGCTCTCAGCCATGAGGTGTACCATATGTTCCTGCTGCTTGGGGCCCCATCAGCTGATTTGGTGTACCCCTGGAGCTGGAAGCCCCAATCATTTGGCAGTTCCCAGCCTCAGGGGTCCATTGTGTGCCCCTGGGGCTCCTAGCCAGGGGACCAGTGCAGGGAAAGCCTCAGTTCAAGATATCGGGAAGCTTGAGACCCGCCCCCCCAGTCACAACTCTTGCCATGCATTGGTGTCATGGCAGGAAGTGCAGTTGTGGGAATCATGCATCAGATCTCATGATGCCTTAGTTGCACCTGTGGCCTTTGGCGCACGCACAGTCTGTGCTGCTCAAAAAGGTAGGATTTTTCTTCCATGTAACAAGTTCCTTAAACATCATTTTTCTATATTATGTTTTGTCTTCAAATTATCAAGAAGTTCATGTTCTTCTAGTACTAATGGGTCTAAAGCTTCAGCAGGATGGAATCCTATGCAAAACCTGAGCGTGACTGTTCATTACTAGCTAGCTCAGAATATCGTTCCTTGCAGAGACATGAAGTAGTTAACCATACTAAAATAGGTACTGTTTTACTTGATATAGTGAATCAAGTCAGCATTCAGATTGGAAGTATTATTTGACCCTGTTGTTCCTTCAGTAACAAAATCAATTGGATACTTTCAACAAGGGGTAGATATACATCTTAGTGCTTTCACAGTGAGAGATCTTTGAAATCCGCAGGCGAAAACCCAGTGTGTAAATGTTACAGTTGAAAGTGATTTGTTTAACTTGTAGGTCTTTTCTACCTCATATCAAGGGAAAAGTAATTCAGGCCATCATGAACAAATTCATGCCAAGGTTTGTCAACAAATGGGGAGTGACTTTCTTCTTTGTACAACTGGAATAAATAAGTGCACTGTATTTACCCAAATCCAAGATGACTTTGAATTTAAGATGACCTTTTCCCCACAATAGATAGAAAATGTGTACATTTATTATAATTTTCCATGGGTAGAATGTAATTGTTGTGGGGAGGGGGGCTATCTTTAAATTCATCCTCCCATTGCTGTGGAGAAAGCAGTGGCAGGAGGGATGAGGGGCCAGACCCTCCCTTCCCCCCCCAGCCCCATGCCTACCATACCTACCATTTGTCCCTACCATATTTCCTCCATTCGTCCTGCCACATACCACCTGTCCCCCATGCTCCATGCCTGACCCCCTGTGCCTGGGCTTGACCCCGTCACCTACTAACCTCCCACGCAGCCTTCTCTGTTGCATATTTGCTGCTGCTCTGCTCTGCTCTGCTCTGGCTCTGGTGCCATCAGCAGTGGTGGCCATGGCCTGACACCATCCTGCCTGTCTGGGCAGAAGCAGCATCAGCATCTCTGGGCCCAAAGCTGGAGAATGTAAATTGTGGGGATGGTGGTGCATGTGGTGTGGTCTGCCCTGCACTCCTGTGAAACCACACAGCTAGATCTCCCCTGCATGCTGCCCCTGCCCCCCAACCGTACTGTGCTCTCCATGTTCCTTCTTTACTTCTTTAACAGGCATTAGAAAATAGAAATTTAAATGAAAATATTAGCGTATTGGACAAGTAGCCTTGTTACTGCATCCTTGTCATAAATTTTTATCACCGTCTGTCATACTAAATTTCAAATAAACCTACCTCTGTGAATTAAAATAATATTTAAAATGGATGTATTTAGAGTTAATGAAAAGAACCAGGGATAAGCTATTTCTAAATTAAAAAGTAAAACACTTTTTTATTTATTTATTTTTTTTACTGCCAGATTAATATGATACCAGTAGGAGACTTGTCTGACCAAGCGGTCAACATGCACAGTATATCATTCAAGCTGCCTTGGGCTGTTTCTCATGCTCCCATTTCTTTCTTATGACACTTGCAAAATGGGTTCCACTGGACTCCTTGGGGTCAGTTTAATGTAAAATGGAAGACCTCTAGAGACTACAGTTGTGCAGTACTAATGCATTATATCTACCTAGTCCTCAATTACTGTCTGATCATATGAAGCTATAGTATTTGTTAGTACTTCAGATTCAGGATCACCCAATGCTTCAGTTGTTTTTCAGGTAATTCTGGAAGATCATTTCTGACATGGCTCTTGAAACCCAATTGTTACATATTACTGATGTTTTCAAACAATCAGAAAAACATCATTAGTGAAGAGATTAAAAAAAGATAGTTCTCCTACGATGTTTCTTCTGTTCTTGACAAATGGTATAATGTACTGTACAGCCGCATATCTAGTAAAGTAGAGAGAGAGTACTTTTTCTAAAACTAAAAGCATCTCCTTTTGCCTCACCCCACATGCTGTTGAACTGTGAGGGCCCTATGTAGACAAAATATGGTAAGAAGTTCAGCTAAGCAGACTAACCCTGCACATTTGTTTGCCTTTCTGCCAAAGTGACTCCACTTCAAGTGGGCTATATACTTGGCTAGTAAATAGTTTGGGATTACCCTAGAGACATTGCAGCAGTTAGTATTTTGTTACCCATGGGTATCCATTCTTTATAAGAGGAATATACGATGTTTCATTGATCTCTGAATATGTGCCATTATATGCGTTCCGGGAATCCTGAAGATTAAAATAAACATGTATGCATTTACATATGGAAAGAATGTGTTACATCAGATAATGAAATGCATAATGTGTGCTTTTATCCTAGGCAACTTCAAAAACAGATGCTTGGAGGTAAAATGATGTGTAGCCGTATAAAATATATTAATTTTTTTCTTCAGTTTGTAGTAACTACCCAACCTTTCTTCCTCTCATTTGACTCCTGTGTTGATCACTTGATGTTTTATTTGCTTTTTAAAAAAACAAGACTATTCAGAGCAAAAACAGCTACTGCCATGTTGATTCTGAGAATTTGAAACTTACAAACTCAAGACATTTTAAAGTTATAGTTCTTTTAGTACTTTAATACCCTAACACATACAGTATGAAATACTATAGTTTTTCTCCTGTTTGAATACATATATATAGTCAGGTACTTATAGATGCATACTGGAATGTGGGGTTACAAGGAAGTATGACTTTATAAGGTGTGTGACATAAAGAGTCATTCTGTATTCCTCTGACAGATACAGGATCCCTTCATTCATTTTCTTTCCACTCAATGTAGACTTTCCCATAAACCACTTTGGATTTTGCACTGCATAGCGCAAACTTCCAATTTCCAGTGTGTGGAGAACTAAGCATTTGGTTTGGGGTCTAATCCCAGCACCATCATTGATACTCTAAACAAATCCTTTGAGTGTTTTCACTCTCTGTCCTCTATTTCATATGTAAAACAGGACAGGTTTTATAATAGTTTAATAATATTATATATAGTTAAGTATTTTATTGGCCTTGTGGAAAAGTAACAAAGTCAAATATGGCTTTTAGGAGGGCAGGGGTGTTTTTATATGCTGTTCTGTTTTATTTTTAAAGAACTACTGTTGGGGAGGGATCTTATTTCATGATGATGCCTGGATGCATTTAATATGGGTTCCTGGCAAATCTTGTTATAGGATAGCTTGAAATGTATTTTTTCTTAAGCCATATTACTGGCTCATATTACAACTTTGAACTTGTGCTGCAGCTTTGTTAACTCTCCTTGAGAGTGAATTATTTTGGGAAGTTCCTAACTCTGGAAATGTGATCAGAATTCTCTCAACTGCTTGAATTGTTGGGAGTATTATAAAAATCATGTAAACTTTCATCTCTCTTATTGTTTACAGTGGCATTATTTGCTTGTTTTCATGCAACATAATCTTTGAGCTGAATTTATCAGAAATTGTTAATTTAATATTAACGTAAGTTTTCTGAAGGATTGTCTCTAAAAATGAAATAAACTGTATTGTTCCTGGAAAATAATTTAGCAGAATTTAAATGTTTCTAATTCCCTAGTAATTTTTTAAAAGTGTAGTGTCTTCTGTGTCTGTCTTTATCACAGCCATTATTTTTGGTGGGCCAGTTCCTAATACAATAAAGAGCCCAACACTGGCTCATATGAAGTAACAAAGACCCTTACATAGGCGCTACCTGAAATGAATAGGAAACTTCTGTGTTGAAATGATTTGACGTTCTTATCAGCATGCTTACTCATTTTAAAGAAACTAGAAAGGAGGTTCTTCACCGTATCTGTATTACCTTGTTTAACTTCTTTTTCTTTAGATCTTTTCAGTCTTACCTATCTGTTCCATCCTGTTTCTTAAACCAGCTTTCTCAGGTTTGTTAATTTCTGTCAAATGTATTAGCAGTTTATTAGAGAGTTTTTGTTAAGGTTTATTTGTATTTATTTATGCCTTTTAGTCCATTTCTGTAGCTCTGAAGGCCTGTAATCAGTTTATTTTATGCAAGTACTTTCAATATATAGATGCATTGTAGGTGTTAAGTGGCATGACTGTTTTTAAGTCACATGACTAACATGTTTGTGCCTACACTCTTGTTTGTAGTCCTTTTGGCAGAGTTTTTTAAAGTCCGTTCTATTTTGTTTATTGTTGAGACGGTAGTATAGAAACTTGCTCTTCATTTGGAGCAAGTAGGTGGTAAACTCTGAGATGTTCCTGTGAGCATGCATGCCATGGACTGGTCTCTGGGAAGCTCTATCTTCTGCTGTAAGCAGGATGCACCAATAAAGATTTTCTTGCCAATGCCAATAGTAGGTGATTAACCAATCATATAGACTGATGCCAATCTGATAACCGATATTTAGTAACGGTGCAAGGCATTTTAAACTACTGACATTGGAAAACCTTTTTTTGTTTATTTTGCATTATGCATGCACACATGCCTCTTGTCTGCTCTGGCCCCCAATAAGGAAGGCAGTAACCATCTTATTCCCATGCAAGTTGCCCCCTCACTCATGGCTCTTACTCGCAGCCCTGCTTTCCATGCAGCCCATGTTGCCACCTTTGTGCGAACTGCAGCACCAGGCATGTTTGGAGCCCCAGAGCATGTTGCTGCCTCAGTGCTGGTGGGCCCTGTGCAGCCAAGCTCAGTGCCTTCCGTACTGGAATGCCCCTTGTGCAGTGCCTCACCCTGCCTACATGAAGCACAACATCTCCAAGGCAGCCCTGGCGTGCAGGCCTCTGCTGCACACATGGCATTGCTGTGGCAGCAGCAGAAGGAGCCAGTAAAGGTCCCTTTGTTGCTGAGTGTGGAGCCCTATAACCACTCCATTGCACCCCCTCCTTCTCCCATTGCTTCCTGGGACCAGTAGCCTGCCGTGGGCTCGGGCTGGCAGCGACGTGTGGGGACTGGACCATGCTCGCTAGGGTGCTATGGGCATAATGACCATAAAAGCTGATAATGTTCTCCTTTTATTGGTGCTGATCTGATAACCAGTGGAGATACTGGTGGACCCCTTCCTATAAGCAAGTTTTATTGATTAGTAAGGTTGTATCAGAAGCACTGCAAACAGACAAAAGTAAACATGCAAGTGCTAAAGATGAATTTTATCTGTTGGTAGCTTGTGATTATCATTTGTTATAGGCAAATTGAAAAGGCGTGTGAAACTCAAGGTGGTTCTAAATTCTGAATCACGTTGATTTGAATGAAGTTTGGTAGCTTTTTTTTTTTTTTTTGTGTGTGGTCTCATTTTTCCACCATGTATTTTTTTTTCTTATGCTAAAATATATTCTTCTAATTTACAGGGGCAATGCATATGTAATTTAGAGTGAATCCTAATTTTGCAAAGCACTATAAATGTCTGTTTTGAAGTAGTGGGAATTGACAACTACTGTTACCTCTCAGCAGGTGCTTAGTATGTTACTAGATCAGACCTTGGGGGTTAGTAGCTGGGCAGATACTTTGTGGGGAGGGGGGAGTTTAATTACTCTGCTGCATATCACTACAGAACATCCCATTGCAGAATTGTGTTGTCCTTTCAGTATGACTTGTAAACGATTGGATAGAAGTGCAGAAGCGTCTCTTGATGTTTCCTGGTAGCCATTTGGGCCCCTGCTACACGTTACATATGTTATGCAATTAATTGGTTAATTGTGCAACAAAGTTAGACTGGGCACATGTGCAAAGTAATTATCACATGATAAAAATGACTAGACGGCTACAAGAAGAGGTAACCAGCTATAAAGTTAGTATTTCAAAACGTGTAACAATGCCATAGCTGGTTTCTATACAGCTTTAATTTCAACATAAAAGCAGGGCCTTGAATATGTGTGTGGCTTCTAAAGCATGTTGCTGTTGTGGAACTAGGTTTTGCTTTCGCTAAGGCAAGAATTCTTTTTATAGAACTCTCCTTGTGATATTCAGGCTGCCTGTGATGTACTTTGTTGCAAGTTTACAGATTGATTACATGCACTGCACTTGGGATTTTGTTTTGAATCTGTCAATCTTCCTGTCAGTGGTTGGCTTTAGCAGATGGGGACACAGATTGTAAACAAGGATGGCACATGAGAGAGCATTCTTTTTTTATACGTATCATGTGTTTAATATATAGGGGGGCATGTTGTACAGGAAAACCTTCTGCTGGATCACACTAAAGAGAGAATGCTATAGGTATAGATTTGTTTATACAGAAAAGTCAAAATGAATGAAAATGTGAGTTTCAAACTAAGTAAAATACTTGTTGTGTGGTCGTACAGTTATACAATCACAGATAAGTACAGCTAAAAGGGACCTCCAGAGGGCATCAAGTTTAACAACATTGCTTAAGGGAGGATCATTTCTTTCTAAAGAATTCCAGACAGACATTTGTCCCCCAGGGGAGACTCTTCCCGTGGCAGGACCCAGGGAAGAGCCAACCCGCTGAGACAAAGAGAAGCCCTGAAGACAGGGTGAACTTACCTTTTTCAGGAAAAGATGCACTGGATGAGGGAATGCACATGTGATTCATCATCTGCTTTTATCTGTGGCTGGGAGCAGTGCAGGCAGGTGGCATCATAAAGAAGTGCTGCCCAGCTGAAAGAAAAGCTGGAGGTGGGAGAATGGCTGGGGGAACGCTGCAGGCAGCAGGCTGCAGAACTGTTCCCCACATCAAGCACAGGCGGCATGAGCAGCAAGAAAAGGACCTAAGGGAGGGCCCTTTGGAGGGGTCCAGGGCCAGTTAAAGGGGCCATCACACTGGACAGCAGCAAAGCTGGACGAGGGAGGACAGCGTTGAGGGACAGAGGAGTCATAGACTCTGGAGTCGTGAGTGGGATGGTCTGAGACCCGATTCCCCTTTTTTCATTAACTTATTTTAGTTGCATCCATTGTCCTGGAGCCCCAAGGCAAGGGTTAGGGCCACAGGCAGCATTCGTGGATCTGGAGGAGCTGGGGCAGCGTGGCGGATAGCAGTAGGAACACCCAGTATATTGTCAGGGACTGCCCAGTGTTCCAAAGCTAACCTGTACAAAGGGAGATTAACAGGAGCCAAATTGAGGACAGGAGGCTACATTGGAGGGCGAACGAACTGGCCATCCTAGAGGCTGGCATGTGGCTGGGGTGTAGGGGAGGTGGAGCCCCAAGAGTACCCACTGGGGTAGTGCCTGACCTGCAAGGAGCCACAGAAGGGAGCACCACTGAAAGGAAAGATCAAGGCATGGCAGGAAAGTATCAGGGCCTCCCTCGGGGTGAACGTGACCCAGGTTCAAGGCCACAAGAACAACCTCCACAGCCAACCCTGGGTGCATGCTCCCGGGCGGCAAGCTAGTGCCTACACGAGGCCAGGCAGGTTCAGTTTGTCTAACCTGTGCTTAAGAGTTTCAGTGATGAGCATTCTGTGATCTCTCTAGGAAATCTATTTCAATACTTAATAACCTGCATAAGATAGAGAATGTTTTTCCTAATATCTTACCCAGTGTTTGTCAACCTTTTTTGGACTCACACCCCTTATTGGGCTCAAGGTACCTCTCCATAACTTCTATGAAATTGAGTGCTACCCAATTTCAAAAATGCTTTTAGATATTAGTGTTTATTCCTTTGAAGAGGTGCTGGGTAATGAGGGGCATATCATGTGGGCAGAGATGAACCTGACAGCATAGAATCACAGAAATTAAGGGCTGTAAGGGGCCTCAAAAGGTCATTGAGTTCAACCACCTTGCTCTGGGCGAGAATACTGCTGAGAGCAAATGATCCTGGCAAGGTGTCTGTCTAGTTGCCTCTTAAAGACTTCTAAGATTGGGGATTGTATCACCTCTTTGGGAAGTCTATTCCAGATTCTGGTCACCCTTACTGCAAGGAAGTGAAATTATCCTCTAACAGTTTATGGCCATTGCTCTAGCACCCTAGTGAACATATGTTCTCCTAGCTCCCAATATTTGCTCCTTACATACTTATAGACTAAATTTTCTTGCACCCACAAGGGCCATATTTTTGCAGTTGAGCCTCAGGGTTCACACCCAGACTTGAACTCTCGACCTACCCCCAGTAGCTCAGCACACCAACCTCTGAGCCACACAACAAGATCTCGGTATGTGTTTATCTGCTTAGCTTATCCCCTGACACCTCACGGCACCATTCTGGTGGCACCTTGGTTGAGAAGCATTGATCTAACCTAAATGTGTTTTGTTGCAATTTTCATCCATTTTATTCTATCCCTAATAGACCAGAGAACAGTCAGATGACATCCTGTATCTAGCGGTCCTTTTTTGTATTTGCAAATTGTTATCAAGTGTACTTACTCTTCTCTAAATTAATCTCAAGTCTCTCCTCATACATCATGTTTTCTTTAATTATTTTTGTTGTTGTCTGCTGTACTCTCTCTAAATATGTTCACATCTTTCTTGAAGTGCTGTATGCTGAATATGACACAGTACTCCAAAGTGTGCTGGGGGGAAGGCGGGGAGGGGAGACATTTGTCTTTTGGCAGAGGATTATTTCAGCATATTCAGGGATCATGGATTTGGGAGAGTAGCTGCTCTGTTACGCAAGTGGAGTATTGAATTACCTCCATTATAAATCTCTCAAATAGAGAAAATGCTTCAAAAGTAGCCATGCCCACATGAAGCTTGATTCTGTGTGTGCCATACTGATTGCAAGTGCCCTGGTATCCTTGACCTAGTGAAACCTAATTTCTGTCTTACTGGTGATGGAAAGTTCAGTTGTCCATGGCAATATAGGCTAACAGTGTGGCTGATGATTTGATGAGTATAATTAAGTGATTTGAGTGAAAAAGTGGTTTGCTATTTTGATTGATTCAATGTGTCTGTCTGTCTGTATTTGGTATGCAGTACTTTAGTAGTTATTGATACTATGTTGCTTTGTATTTCAGAACATTCAGAACCTTTTTTGCATGGTTTGTGAATGAGGTCAGTTCATTAAACATTAACTCTATAGCAGTTGTGCGTTTTAGTGTCCTGCAGACCTTATGTCCTTTGGGAATACATCCAGTCATGTCTAGGTTTTACAGAACTGAAGAAACTGAGGGTTGTAATCATCCAGTCCTTGAAAAGTTGGGATCTGAATGACCTTACCAGGTCACAGTGCAAGTCGTCTAGAAGGTCGTAACAACGTTTGTCCCTCAAGGTCCTATTTTTTCTGTTTGCCGTCAGTTTGGCTAGACTCTCTAGAGGCCTTCATGCCCTATTTTTCACTACTGTACCTTTTGTTCATTTGCGAGGACAAGTTTGTGGTCAGAATAGTGACACACTTCTTTTCTGTGGTTCTTTGTCTTACCAGGTGAATCGTAGGATAGTTCTCACTTTGTTTTATCTTAAAATGTCAGGCTCTTAGAAAAAAATCGTAGTTTTGGAGAGCCATACAAACAAAGTAATGTAGCCAGGCTCTCCTTGTCTGAACACACAGAATTCCATGTCTGACGTTAACTATAGTAGTGACAAAGAAGTACTGGAAGTATTCAGGGTCTACTGATTGAGATCATTCGCTGCCTTTGCAGGTTGGGAAAGTTGATGCATTTGATGGTGATCTATAAAGCTGGCATTATGCATCACTTTCTACTTTTTCAAGACATAATATGGTTGCCGTCCTTGGTGGATATGGTGTTCAAAAGCAGCTTCTTGCAGTTTGGTGTAGGTTGCTTTGGGGAATGTAAGCATTGCAAGTGGCATGTAGGATAGCAGAAGAGTTTTCCATAGTTGATGATTTTCTTCATCTGAGTTCCTTTATGTCAGTTTAGACTTCCTTTTTCAGTTTACCATCCATTTATAATAGTTCCACTTCAAAATATTAAATAAAACACATATTTATAAGTTGAAAAGTTTTTAAAGTCCTTTACCTATACAGGTGATATCACTGAAAAGGTTTTATGTGTTTTCTCCTTCTTTTGACAAGGAGCAATACCAAGGAAGGGATTAGGATCTCTTGAGAAAATTATTTGATAGGGAAATGTTTCAGTAATCGTTCACAAGAATGTAATATGTTTTGTTAAAGTACCTCCCCCAACTAGATTGCTTCCAGTTTTGAAAGATTTAGTACTGGTTACAAGCATAGCATCAAGTTGCAAACAAATGCAGGACCTCCATCTAACCCCACCAGGGGAGATGCCTTGTTGGACCTGGTGCTGGCCACAGGCCATGACCTGGTGAGGGGGCTGCAGGTGCTCGACCACCTGGGCGACAGTGATCATCGCCTGCTGGAATTCACCAT
>NW_017728886.1:96573383-96584028 GCF_001723895.1 Crocodylus porosus
CCTGTCAGACCAACCTGGTGGCCTTCTGCGACCAGGTCACCAAATCCTTAGATGCAGGGGTAGCAGTGGACGTAGTCTTTCTGGACTTTCAGAAGGCCTTTGACACTGTCTCTCACCCTGTTCTCGTTAAGGAATTGGGGGACTGTGGTGTTGACACCTACACAGTCAAATGGGTCACCAACTGGCTGGATGGCCGCACCCAGACAGTGGTAGTGGACTGGTCATTTTCTACCTGGAGGGATGTGGGCAGTGGGGTTCCACAGGGCTCGGTCCTCAGGCCCGCACTGTTCAACATTTTCATCGGTGACTTGGACGAGGTGGTAAAAAGCACTCTGTCAAATTTGCTGACGACACTAAGATGTGGGGGGATGTGGGCATGTTAGAAGGGAGGAATAGGCTGCAATTGGACCTAGACAGGTTACAGGGGTAGGTGGACGAGAATAGGATGGGATTCAACACCGACAAGTGCAAAGTGATGCGCCTGGGGAGGAAGAACCAGCAGCATACCTACAGGCTGGGGAACTCCCTTGTCAGTGCAGAGGCAGAAAAGGATCATGGAGTTGTCATTGATGCCAAGATGAACATGGGGATGCAGTTAGGAAAGCCAATCATACCTTGTCATGCATCCATAGAAATGGCAAATATGTAGTGTCTATCTTTAAGAAAGGGAAGAAGGAGGATCCAGAAGACTACAGACCTGTCAGCCCCCGGAGACGGTCCTCAAAAGAATCCATTGCTAAGCATTTGGAGGAGAACCTGATTAGGAATAGTCAACATGGATTCACCAAGGTCAAGTCATGCCTGACCAACCTGATTGCCTTCTATGATGAGATGTCTGGCTCTTTGGATGCAAGGAAAGCAGCTGACATGATTATATCTTGACGTTAGCAAGGCTTTTGATATGGTCTCCCACAGTATTCTTGCAAGCAAGCTGAGGAAGTATGGGTTGGATGAATGGACTGTAAGGTGGATTAAAAAGCTGGCTGGATTGTTGGGCTCAATGGGTAGTTATCAATGGTTTGAAGTCTAGACAAGGCAGCTGGTACCAAATGGATTCCCCAGGGACTGGCTTCCTCAATATCTTCGTTAATGATCTGGAAGATGGGATGGATTGCACCCTAAGCAAATTTGTGGATGACACAAAACTGGGAAGTGTAGTAGATATGCCGGAGAGTAGAGCTAGGATTCAGAGAGACCTAGACAAATTGGAGGATTGGACTCAAAGAAATCTCATGAGGCTCAGTAAGGAGAAGTGCAAAGTCCTGCACTTAAACTGGAAGAATCCCTTGCACCACCATAGGCTTGGGACCAACTGGGTAAGCAGCAGCTCTGCAGAAAAAGACCTGGGGATTAAAGCAGACCATAAACTGGATACGAGTCTGCAGCGTGCCCTTGTTGCCAAGAAGACTAACAGCATACTGGGCTGCATTAGTAGGAGTGTTGCCAGCAGATCAAGGGAAATAATTATCCCCCTTATTTGGCACTGATGAAGGCCACATCTGGAGTACTGTGTCCCTTTTTGGGCACCCCACTGCAAAAAGGACGCGGACAAGTTGAAGAGAGTCCAGCAGAGAACAGTGAAAATGGTTAGGAGGTTGGGGAGTATGACTTAAGAGGAGAGGCTGAGGGAATTGGGTTTATTTAGTCCACAGAAGAGAAGACTATGGGGGGATTTGATAGTAGCGTTCAACTACCTGAAGGTGGTTCCAAAGAGGATGGAGGTAGACTGATCTTAGTGGTGACTGATGACAGAATAAGGCAGGTTTAGGTTGGATATTAGGAGACACTTTCTTACTAGGAGGTGGTGAAACACTGGAATGGGTTATCTAGAAGGTGGAATCTCCATCCTTGGAGGGTTTTAAGGCCTGGCTAGCCTTGGCTGAGATAATTTAGTTGGGGATGGTCCTTCTTTGAGCAGGGACTTGGACTAGGAAACTCCTGAAGTCCCTTCCAACACTAATTTTCTATGTTTCTATGAGATAACTGTCCAAATCATCTTGAGTGCATTTTTGTTATGGTTCTGTGAAATACTATAGAAATGTGTAACCAAAATAGCTATATTTGCATTCCATTTCCCCTGCTTGCTCACTAACTTCATAATGTTGCCTTTCTGCTTCCTACCCCCAACCCTCATATAATCCAATTCCATGATCATCTAGTTAGTTTTTCCAGATGGCTTTTTTTTTTTTTAATTTATATATTTTGCTGGGAACAGAAACTAAATTCACTGGACAGCAGCTGCTAGGATAACTTTTCATCTTTAGAGAATTGTACTGGTTTTATTCATTCAGTCAGGAATTTAGTTTTGTTTTTGTGTCTGTTAAAGACTGAGCTTTTCTTGAACAAATAACAGTCTTACTTTGTTTCAGCTTTCCCTTCTGTAATATGAGGTATTACCTCCTCTCACCGTATTTTTTGTAGGAGGATTAAATTGTTTTTGGCCTCTGAATTTCATCTGAGTGTCTCATTTTCATGTTTTTGCTTGTGTTTTAAAATGTATTGAACATGCAGATTCCTTAACTCTTCTCTCAGTCATGTTTATAACTACTGTACTAGTGTACACCAATCTAATCAAGCACGAGGAGCTGGAGTACCTCCTTCTAAATCTAAAAAAGGCCAGACGCCCGGAGGTGCTCAATTTGTTGGCTTGGAATTATACAA
The DNA here is from genome assembly GCF_001723895.1 of Crocodylus porosus. NCBI lineage: Eukaryota > Metazoa > Chordata > Crocodylia > Crocodylidae > Crocodylus > Crocodylus porosus. The sequence goes on from NW_017728886.1 coordinate 96,576,045, forward strand.
AAGACTAAAAGAATTCCTGAAGAACTACTTGACAAATCTCCTTAAGGTAAGGTGAAATGCCAGCTCGGTGAGTTATTATATTAAATCAGAAGGAAAGATGGAAGAAATAATTGTGCAACTAAAATTTGCCGCCAAAAAAAATTGCAGTGGTTGCACTAAAATTGATTACCAAGTCTACAGAAAGTTTCAGCTTCTTGTTTTTAATCCTTCATTAGCTTGAGAGTGTTCTAGGTTTTACTTTGTACATAAAATCCATTACTGTGCAATACCTATGAATACTACCATTTTTGGTCATCTTTATAAATTGTCTTATAAGTAACTTTCTGTCTTGCCATAAGACTAGTTAAACTATTCAGGTAGGTATTTAGCCTCAGTATTAATGCAACTGTAGAATTATGCAGTTTGCATGACATAATTTATTAATATAATAATCAATGACCTAATGCAGTGGTACATGGAATGTTTTCTGGAAGAACATTTCCTAAATGCTTTTGGAATTTGTTCCACATTAATGAACCAAGCCAACTTTTTTTTACTAATTTTGATTTAAATACAGGAAAAAAGCATACAGAAACACTTAAGGGCCCTTATAGTTGGACTTAATCATAACAGCAGCACAGAAGTGTCCCTCTTTTTATTCAGAATGCAATTGTACCTTTATCTTTGTTCCTACAAGCCATACTAATTTGGTCTGGAAAGCTATTTGAATATTCTGCATCCTGTTGTGTTTTCTTCCTTCCCAAATTTTATCTGTGTAACAAGTGAAATGTGTTGATGTATTTCCACAGAAGGCAAGTACGTACCTCCTTTGTCTGACTGCTGCTACATGGGAGCTCTAAAAGGAATGACAACATCCACACTTATTCTTGGGTTGCATTTACACTTACACTTCACTGCTATTGCAGCAACAGTGGTGGAGCCTGTCAGCCTCTTCTAAAAATCTTCTTATAATTGTGCTTATCACTGTAGCATCCAACCTCTTCAGCACTGAATTAATCAGTGTGATTGTGTATATCATTACATACTGTTTTTCTTGTAGTTTGCCAGAGGAGAAGCACTTACAAGAGTATGTCTTGGTAGGATTTTTTTGTAGTGTACATGGGAATTGGGCTTATTTCTGCAAGTAAGAATGGATTTGTTAGTGCTATGTTTTTTACAGAATTTCTGTACAAAAGATTTCCTTGGCAGTAGTAGTATGTTTTAAGCAGGGATTCTGGTTTTCTCTGATTTAAAAAAAAAAAAAAAATAATCCCCAATTTTCGGATTTAAAAAAAAAAGTAACCCAAAATCCACGTGTTCCACAATTAAAATGCCATTAATATGTATATATGTATATGTATATATTAGTGCCATTTCGTTTTAATTGTGGAACTTGGATTTTGGGTTACTTTTTTTTTTTTTTAAATCCAAAAATTGAGGACTTTTTTATCAGAGAAAACGAGGATCCCTGGTTATAAGGGATAGATATCTGCTTGCAGTAGCCAGTTGTTTGCCTCTACTCTAGTATTACATTGTATATAAAAAAGCTATCTGTGGTATTCACAAACTGTTTCAGGATGGTGAAGACTTGATGGACGAGAGTGTGCTGAAATTCTACACTCAACAATGGGAAGACTATCGGTTTTCAAGCAAAGTTTTGAATGGGATTTGTGCCTACCTCAACCGACATTGGGTTCGTCGTGAGTGTGATGAAGGTCGTAAAGGAATATACGAAATCTACTCAGTATGTATTTTTAGAAATGTTGTGGGTTTTGTCTTTGTTTTTTTTTAAATAACTGATTTTGGTAGAAACAAATATATAATCCAAATGTATAACTATCCCACTGCATGAAACATCTGCTTTTTCTTCACACAAGCTGCTTCTGAAAATTCACTATTTATGTGATGTTCATCAGTGTTTATATATGCCCTACGCTAGTGGTGGGCAAAATGCAGCCCGGGGGCCAGATGCAGCCCACCAGACGATTCTATCCAGTCCATGGGGCCCCTAAAAAATTTCGAAAATGAATATTCATCTTCCCTGGGCTGCCTGTCATGTGGGCCTCGATGACTTGCTGAAACTCAGTAAGTGGTCCTCTGCCCAAAATAATTGCCTGCCTTTGCCCTACACTGCTACCATACAACCTAGTATCTGTTTGGACTCTCAGTTCTTCCTTTTCCTTGCGTATATGGCTGATGTGTAGTGTGTATCTGGCATGTACTCATGAATTCTTAAAAGAACTAGGGTGCAATATACACAAATAACAAATAAGGTAAACTTTTTTTCTGTTCAAATACTCTTCTCTGCAAGTCTAACATCGATGCAATTCGGTCATTTTGTTTGTAGTATAGCCAAGTGGGTTTGGTGCAATTGTAGATGATAGTGCATCTAATAGGAATTATTTATCTGCAAAAATATGTAACTTTAAAAGCAATATTTTTCTTTTCTTTTAAGCAGTAAGGCATTGCTTGTTCAGGATGGAGTTCTCAGCATTCTCCCTCCATTTTCAGTCCCTGAAAATGTATTAATTTCCACATTTTGGAAAGTGTGGCTTTTGCTGGTGCATTAAGAAACTCTATTATTCTTCCTCCCTACTGTGGTTGGAATTGACCCAGAAGCCACCTGGAAGGAATATCAAGAGGAATTTGTACAGTATAATCTGGACCTTTTATACTGTTAGGTTCCTAACCGTATGTGAAAGAGAGGGTTTGTGAAGCTGCATGGGACCAATGAGGTGTTCCATCTGATGCTGCCTCTCTTTTTTATTTTTGACCGCCTGTTCAGGACCCCTGAACTCCAGCTGATTGGAGAAGCAGCACCATTGTGAAGTAAAAGCTGCATCAGATCATATGAATGATCTGAAGTTTGTAGTATATAGGTGAAATACTTATTAATAGCGGTCACACAAAATTTATATCTGACTGTAATCCCAATTTTACTTTTAGGGATAGAATGATCCCTTGTAGTCAGGGACAAATGAGGTGTCTCCTAAACTAGCGATATTTTTTGTCACCTTTCCTCCTCTTTGTTTTATGATATCGCAACAATTTGGTCATATTACTATACACCAGAGGTCAGCAACCCCCTGCACATGTGTTGAGCATGGCAGGTAAGGCCATTTTGCTTGGCATGCCACTGCCAGCCTGGGCTCTAGGCAGCTGCTGCCAGCCACGAAGCCTGGGCTGCTCCCAGCAGGCAGCTGGGCGGCAACTAGCCCTGCTGCAAGCAGACCAGGCTCCATGGTTGGCAGCAGCTACCAAGAGCCTGGGCTGGTTGCAGCCAGAAAGCTGCAGACACCTGCTCTGGGCTCCCCCATTAGCTCCATATTGGCACGTGCACGTGCGCCTTGGAGCGGATGGGCGGGGGTGGGAGGCCTGAGGCAGCGCAACCCCAGCCTCTCCTCTGCTGCTGGCACAGAGCTGATAAATGGACTCTGGAGCCTGGCGTAGCTGTTTGTAGCCAGCCTGGGCTCTGGGCAGCTGCTGCAGACAGCAACCAGGTTACAAACACCTGTGCCGGGCTTCACATCCCTGGCTGGCATCAGCTCCATACTGGCAGCAGCTGCACATGGACCTCAGAGCGGATAGCAGGAGGACTGTGCAGCCTCAGGCCCTATCCCCACCATCTGCTCCAAGGCACGCGTGCACTCGCTGGTATGGAGCTGATCCGGGAGCAGGTGTTTGCAGCCTCCTGGCTGCAACTGGCACAGGCTCTGGGTAGCTTCTGCCAGCCAAGGAGCCTGGTCTGTTTGCAGCACAGCAGGGCTTGTAGCTGCCCAGCTGCCTGCTGGGAACAGCCTGGGCTTGGTGGTTGGCAGCAGCTGAGCCTGCCTGCTCCTGCTCCAAACCCAGCATCTGGTTCTGTGTGTTTGTCTACCTCTGTCTGGTTCTGTGTGTCTGCGTGTGCACGTCTGGTTGCAGATGTTTGTGTGCATGTGTCTGTCCTAGGTGTGTTCTGGTTCTCTGTGTTTGTGCACGTGGTTCTCTGTATGCATGTCCCTGGTTCTCTCTCTGCTCTCCTTTTTCCTTTTTCTTTCTCTCTCTCCTCATTCTCTTATTTGTCTCTTTTTTTTTTTTTTCCTCTCTCTCTCATTGCAACATGCTCAACAAATAAGGAATACAGAACAACGAAGGCAACATTCATGATTATTAAATATACTAATATGCAGTGCGTCCTGCCATGTACCACCCCGTGTGCCCCCCCCCCTTCCTCCCCCAATGCCGGTACTCCAGCATCTTCCAAAGTAGATACTGTGGGGTTTTTTGCACTCCAGCCAAAAAACATTGCCTACCCCTGCTATACACAATCTCTAGAATTATCTTCTTTGCTGTCCCTGAGCCCAGAACACTATTAAATGTTCTGGTGGTTCCTGGCCTCGAGTATTATTTGCAACTCTTTTTTTCCTATACTATATCTTTGCTGTAATTTCTGCTTCAGGTTATCTATCGTATGTTATTTTAATCGTATTCTATCTTCTCCCCTTTCTCCCATCCACTCATTTCTGAATCCCTTGATGGGATTCCTATCTTCCACAGAAAAAAAAATCACTTGTGGAACTGTTTGTGACTTGACTTCAGTTAAACCATCTTCTTTCCTTTTCTTTTACATTCCCACCATGTACTGTATTGAGGCCAGTCATCTTTCTTGATTGCTTCTGCACTCTTCTGTCACCTGGTTATAAGTCCTTTTCTATTACAGTCCCTGTGTTTTAGCAAAAGCCCCTCTTAATAAACATGCTATGAGTATCTTTTTGCACCATATAACTTCTGAAAACTGACTGAGTGTCATGTCTTACCACAATAATATTATATTTGAATATTTTGAACTCCTGTATCCATATGTAAGTTTAGATAAAGTTGTTTCCTGAGTTGAGTTTTTTTTGTTTAGTATCTTATTGCTCCATAAAAATAACTTTGCATTGGATAGGAAATTAAGAGCAGTTTGAGAATATACTGTCTGTCTGAACATTAATCTCCTAACTACTGCTTTGATCAGTTCAATATGAACACCTATGTCAACATCTGAGCTTGTACAGGTAACTTGTGTTTAAGAGAAACTGGAAGAGTCAAGAATTTTTCAGAGTATGTGATGGATAATCATATCCTCCTCTTCTGGGATGGATAGAGGTTTAAGAAAAAACTCTATAATTCAAAGTTTTTTGTATTGCTATAAAAATTAAATGCAATGTTTCCTTGTTTCCAGCTTATTGTTAACAGAGGTTAGTACTTCACAACAGATAGCTTCTTAAACTTCAAATTATTTAGCATAATACAATATTTTAGTTTTCTGTAAATAATTGCCATGCACATATTATATAATCTTTTCTCCCATTTTTCCCCCCCACCCTTCTCTTTCCTCAATCCTATAGCTTGCCTTAGTGACCTGGAGGGACTGTTTGTTCAGGCCGTTAAATAAGCAAGTATGTATCTATGTTGTATTATATCTACTGTGTTCTTTTAGTTAGTTTTAAATCATCATTAGAAGCTAGTTCAAAGTGAACTGCAAAACAGAAAAAAACAAAGCTTTTTTTCCTTCTGCTTCTGCTTTGTGATGGTAAAAGATAATCTTTTGGAATTTCCCCCTTTGTTTTTGTTTTTTTTTAACTTAAAAATATTAAGAACTTTAAGCCCTGTTTGCTAGGAGGACCCTCACTCATATCTTTGCAATGGCGATCTGAAATGACCTGTATGTTAAGGTTAGCATATTGACTTAAAACTTTCATAAGTGTTTGGATGGTTTTGAATGCAGTACATTCCTGATTAATTACTGTATTAGTTGACCCATAGCTGCTTTTATTGTATGTTTTGATTCCTTTTTAATCTATATTTTCAAAGGTAACAAATGCTGTGTTGAAATTGATTGAAAAAGAAAGAAATGGTGAAACCATCAACACCAGGCTCATCAGTGGAGTTGTACAATCCTATGGTAAATTTGTTTCCATTATGATTGACTAGTATCTTGGAAGAATCTCCTACCAGAGACAACCTTGCTACATTGATAATTTTGAAGAGAGAATTTTCCAGCAGATTAAATTTAACTCCACTTCCTTTTTTTTATACAAATAATTAGAAAGGCAATATTTTATTTAAAACTCCATGATTGAACCCAATTAACAGTACAGTTTTTATTTTTCATATGAGATGCAAAAACTGATACGTAGTACTAAATAATTATTCTGAAATTTAGTACTCGTTATCAAGCAATTATTAGACAGCTGTTTTAGTTTAATAAAAATATCACGCTGTGGTGATGAGCTACTAGATGATAAACTTATATTTCTTCCATTTGCTTCAGAGTAGGAGGTATTATCTGCAGTTTAATTTAGAAATATACCTGCTTATTTATTCAGACAATCTGGAGGTTGTAAAAGGTAAGATGGAATTTGAACTGACTCCTGTTCTACTGACCTCATGGAAATAGTGTTACATAGTTTCTGTAGTTTTGTTTTGCAAAGTAAGGACAGCTTAAAAATGAAATACAAGTGTTTTCTGTGCAAACCCATGTAGTTCAACATACAGTAAATCCAGGGTTTGGAAATAATAATTTAAATAAATTAAACATTAAATCTTTCTTCCTGCTAGACTAGTAGTAAATTACTGTGATAGCTGCCAAGAATATGCCAGAAGTTTTTCTAGGAATAATTCACTGTTCTAGGGTTAGTACAGACATGTACTAGTCTTCAAATCCTGGCTCTTAAAAGCTGTGGAATATTGGTTCCTTAACACATTCTTTTATTTCACAACTCCAGATTTTGGCATAATCATTTTTTTTCAGCCATTTTTCTTTTCAGGTTGGGGTAGCTGTTTCTGTATTTCCCTCAATAGCTTGAAATGAAGCAGAATCATATAATCCTATAATGCTTCTTTTTCAAGCTCCTCTGGGAAGAACCACTTATTCCAGGGCATAACTTTTGTGTGCTTTTTGCATTTCAGTTTCATAATGTAAAATCAGGCACAGTGGCATTGTGGGGGGATCCTGCTTTGTATATATTTCTGGTAACTCTGCCATTTATTTTTATACATTAGGACAGGTTAAAGACATCTTGTCAACTGTGTTCTGATTTTTTACATAGAGTTGATTTTTTTTTTTTGTTTTTTTTTGTTTGTTTTTTTTTCATGCTTCTGAACTTGGCAGAAGTTTGGGTTCAGAAACCACATTTCTAAGTACCATTTTATTTGCTAAGCAAAATGTATACCCCCTCTCAAAGAGGAGCAATTGGTTGATTGGAATACTTTCTGTTCCAAAGGTCAAGTTGTGAAAATGGATTGGGTTTTTAATTAGAGCTTTAAGCTTTGAAAAATTGTAGACTTAGAACCCAAGGAATCCATCTTTCTATCAAGATTCATCTATCCTTGGGAAAGTTGTTTCGATTCAAATTATATGTACAGTATAGAGTATTGATGAATTGGGGTATATTTCCATGCACTTTATATATTTGGAATGGTGCAGTTCTGCGATTTTGTAATTAAGGACTCAACCAAATATTTTGCATCCATAATGTTTCATAGTTGGTGGGGTTGGAAGGGACCTGAGCAGATCATCAAGTCTGACCCCCTGCCATGGCAGGAAAGAGTACTGGGGTCAAACGACTCCAAGAAAGTGTTCATTTAGCCTCCTCTTAAAGACCCCCAGGGCAGGAGCCAGCACCACTTTGCTTGGAGATCCTAGCCGCCCTGACAGTGAAGTAGCGCCTCCTGATATCTAGCCTAAACCTACCCTCTGCCAGCTTGTGACCGTTATTCCTAGTCATTCCTGGCGGTGCTCGGGGGAACAGAGACTCCCCCAATGCCTGCTGGTCCCCCCCTGACTAGTTTGTAAATGGCCACTAGATCCCCCCTCAGCTTTCTCTTGTGTAGGCTGAATAGGTTCAGGTCCCTTAGCCTCTCCTCGTAGGGCCTGCCTTGCTGCCCCCTGATCATATGAGTGGCCCTCCTCTGGACCCTCTCCATGCTGTCCACATCCCTCTTGAAGTGCGCCCAGAACTGGAGGCAGTACTCCAACTGC
>NW_017728886.1:96584517-96610445 GCF_001723895.1 Crocodylus porosus
ATTTGACTGTGTAGGTGTTGACACCACAGTCCCCTAGTTTTTTACTGAGAATGGGGTGAGAGACAGTGTCAAAGGCCTTCCTAAAGGATGTACAAAAGGCCATTTAAAAGAAGGTAAATGAATTGTTATTTTGCTTTTTTTAGTGGAATTGGGTCTGAATGAAGATGATGCATTTGCAAAGGGGCCTACACTAACAGTCTATAAAGAATCCTTTGAATCTCAGTTTCTTGCTGATACAGAGAGATTTTATACAAGAGAAAGTACTGAATTCTTGCAACAGAACCCAGTCACAGAATATATGAAAAAGGTAAGCTATGATTTTAAGCTACTAATTCCATAGCTATTTACTGGATCCAGATGTCTGTTAGAAGTAATCAGTAACATAACTGATTGGTCTTTACTACCAAATGCTTAAAATGCTAATTATTTGAGTAAAGCAAAGGCAACTTGCTATGTTTCCATTGGAACTAGCCTGGTTTTATTCCTTTTGGATGCTATTACCTGGATTGAAAATGCTGAAATTCTCCTTTAAATGGGGAAGATTTAAAAAGAGGAAGTTTATATATATTCATATATGCTAAAGATATGTCATTTGCTGCCAAAAAGGTATGCTTTAGAATTACAAACTCAGTGGTTCAGCTTCTGTACAAGAAACTGGCTTTATACATGACGTGTACAGCAGGGCTTCTTATACCTTGCCTGTCAGTAAAAATTCTGTTTGAACTTTTGTTCTTTTTTTTTCCCCCCGAATGTGAAGAGATTTCAGTAGCTGTTTTCCTAGTGGCCCATCAGCATTGGTGTATGCTATCAGGACAGGGGACAGAAACTATGTTCAAACAAATCCATGACTGTTCTGTGGCTTTTGCTTTTGTTTTTTCAGCAGCTGATACCTGCCAAATGCACTCTCCCTCAGATATGTATTTTGCTAATCTTCAAGGGTACCAGTGTTCTCCTTAAGTTTTCTAAAAGCAGATTTAGCTGATATAGAATCAGTGTTAGGTTAATGCACCTTGGATCTGATGACGATGTTATGGTGTCATAGTTTGCTTCAAGGTGACTTAAGTTTGTGCAAGAGTGAGGAGGATTAAATTCTAGAGTACCTAGGTGTATATCCAAACAAGAAGCGCATTCTAAAATCATAACTTTGCTCCTGATACCAATCTATCTTCACTAAAATTTGCCTGATGTTTTTAAGACTTTTTTTTTTTTTTTCAAAGTAAAGTCCAAAAGACCACACTGACGGAAAACCCAACCAAAAGCCAACCCATCCTTTATGAAACTGAATTCTGTATAGGAATTGGTACACTAAATAACTGTAGTTTTGGCTGTTCATGATGCCTTATAATCCTACAAAATAACATGAATAAATAACAAATCAGATTAAAATTCCTGGATAGTTTATCCTGTTTTTCGTACAAGTTACTCTTGGGTCCCAGATAGGCATTTGAGAACAAGCTGGAAAAGACTGACAACTTCTAGCCTGGCTATTGAGTTAGCTTTATAGTATTTAAGGATAAACAAATCTTGTTTCTCCTATATAAGTGTTATTACATAGATTAGCAATACATTCCCCCACATTCTAGCCTGATTCTGCACCTCCTTCCCTTTTGATGAAAAACAATTATATGAACACAAGAAAACATGCTCATATCCTTAGGAACTAAGGTTCCCTGTTTTGTCCAGGAGTATTTGTGCTCTTTCATTAACACCTGAAATGAGGTAGTCCTGGTTCTTAATTTTAAACTGTATATCTTGCACAAAAAAAGCGAAATAATAAAATATAGTCTAGTATGGGTGGATTGCAATAGGTACTTAGTGGGCACATGTGCTTTAAAGCACATTAGCTTATTTTAATGTGCATTAATGCATCAGAAAAAAACTGTGCTCTTTAGCTAATGTTCAGTAAAGTAGGTTAATGCACATTTTTTTTAATACTGTACCTCACAATGGAGGTACTAGATTTAATGTTCATTGCCAGTAATCATGCATAGGGGGTGCACCCCCCAAGAGCCCTGGTGTACCCCCTGACAGGCCATGTTCCCCGCTTAAGTGATGGGCAGGAGGGCAGGTGGGAACGCTGGTGTCCACCCTGCAAGTGCTGGCTGAGGAGTTAGGGTGCCAGGTGAAGCACTGTGGCCACTTCCCAGTTGACATGATTGGCCTCAGGGGGACCCCCCCACCCAGTGGCCCATACATGTTACCTAAAGCAGATTAATGAACTTGTAGATGTGCCCAGCATCAGTCAGCGTTGGACCTGTCCTGACTTTTACTGTAGCTTTTGAATTAGCTATTCATGCTATTTCTATCTTGATTTATTTCTTTCTTCTGAATGGCTTCCCCAAAACTTATGTAAGAATGGAGGGGGTGTTATGTACAGCACTGAGGAGTGAGGGAATCTCAGTAATTCACAGCTCATCCAAGCTGTTTCATTGCGGGACACCAAAATGCTGTCTGAAGGTCATTCAGCTATTTCAGGAACCGGGGATTGGCAGCAAACACAAAGAATATAACAGCCTCCTAGAGAATATTGGAAACCAAAATATAAGAAAGGGAAATGGGTTTTGTTCCAAAGATAATATTTTAAGGGTGGAGATGTAAATGTATGTCTTCCACGGACAGAGGAAGTTTTCAGCAAGAACATGCATGTCTATTAGGAATTGGTTTGAGCCTTGGACTCTCAGTGCTATAATTTGGCTATCGTCACTATTTTAAATTCTCCTCACAAAGGATAGTCTAACATAGAAATCAAAAGCCCTTTCTTAGCTGAGCTTGAGAAACCTCACCAACAAAACTTAAAAGGCTGCATATCTGGCCACCAGTCTAAATGGGATGGAAGTCTTCATGATGTATGCAGAAGAAGGATGTGGCCCTACCTGAAAAACAAAAAAAAAAAACATTTAGTGAGACTAGAATCTGGATCATCTATACAAATTTGTTCTCTGTTGTTTGATTTCTGCTCTGGCATAGTACCCCACAGTTTATCAGAACTAAGTAGCTGGGCTTAAATAACAGTGCCTGCTTTTTCAGGAGTTAAGGAAAGAGTAACCCTGATTTTAGCATCGGAGGAGGAAGTAAATTTTGTCATTTCTGGTTTGTAAGGCAGCAAGTGAGTTGGACAGAAAAGCTTCAAGGAAGGCTGCTACTGATTAAAGTTGTTTGCCCTTGTGAAGTGTGACCGTGAAATATAATTTGTAATAGGCTGAAGTAGCTTTCATGCCTCAAATACCTGAAAGGCATTTGTAAAGCGGATGGAGATGGACTTTTTTCTGTGGCTGTAGGGAATGTAACTAGGAGCACTGGCCTCAAACTGCAGCAGAGGAAATTTTGGTTTGAAATTTAGAAGAATTTTGACTGAGGGCAGTCAGGCATTGGAGCAGGCTACCTGTAGAAGTTGTGGAGTCTTCATCTCTAGAAATTTTCAAGAGCAGGTTAGACACATAACTGAAATAGGCTAGTCAGGATTGATCCTACCCTGGTCAGGAAGCTTGGCTAGATGACCCTATGAGACTTCTTTTAGCAGTTCTTTCTTAGACTTTTGACAGTCTCCCATGGCATCCTCATTAACAAGCTGAGGAAACGAACTAGATGAAAATACTGTAAGGTGCATATGTAACTGGTTGGATCATTGTATTCAATGAGTAGTCCTCAGTGGCTCAATGTCTAGTTGGGAGAAGGTATCAAGTGAGGTTCCCCAGGGGTGTCTCCTAGATCTGGTATCTTGTTCATCATATTTATTAATGATTTGGATGATAGGATTGAGTGCACACTTAGCAAATTTGCTGGTGAAGTCAAGTTAGGTGGAATTGTGGGAATTCTGGAGGGTAGGGTTGTGATCCAGAATGACTTGGATAGAATGGATAAATGGTCTTCAGTCAAATCAGATGGGATTCAGTGAGGACAAATGCACTTGGGATTGAATAAATGCATACACAACTACTGACGTGTGAATGATCGGATAGGCTGTAGTCTTACAAAGAAGGACCTGGAGGGTTACAGTTGACCTTAAGATGAATATGAGCCAGCAGGATGCTCTTGTTGCAAATAAAACCAAAAAAACCACCCCAGCCCCCCACCAACATTATTCTGGATTGCATTAACAGCCATGTCATTTGCAAATCAGGGGAACAATTCATTCTCTCTAGTTGGCACTGGTGAGGTCTCATCTGGAGTACTGTGTCCAGTTCTGGGCCCTTGATTTCAAGAAGGACATGAACAGTGGTGTCGCTCCCTAGCTGGGGTGGCCGGAGTAGCCATGGAAAAGAAAATGGATTCCTAATGGAATTTCATCATACTAAAAATAACAGCAGTTTGGGGTTGATTTTTACTACTGAAACACTTCAAAGTACAATAAAAAATATTTTATCTTTTATTGTTTTGTATACATCTTTGATTTAAGCAGTCAATTTTCCTAGGTCTTTATGGGAAAACTGCTAGTGAGATCCTATTTAAAATAGAAAAATTGAATGGAAGAACACACAGACTTTCAGGGCACTTGAAAATATATAGTATCAGAAATTACTTTCAACTCATTTTTAGAATTTGAAGGATTTCAAGTTGACTGTCCTTAAATGTTTCTTGATACTTTACTTTCCTTATCAGGAAAGTGATGTGTACTAGAATCTCCCAAGCTGGAGAAATACAGGACTTGTCATGTCTGTTACTGTATTTCCTACACGTGTGCTTGTACCATATTTTTCAGTAGAACGTGCAAGAAAGCTTGCTATAGACAAATAGGAAATAACTGTCTATTAAGGGAAAAAATATGTTCCTGATATTCACTAGTTAGAAATCAGTTTTTTTCCTTTTAAAGCATGTGTTCTCAAATTCTTGATGTTGTTTATAATCTTAACTGTTGTAACTCTGGAAAATCAATATCTGTGCACATCATCAGTGATGATGAGCACATAACACTAATTATAGTAATAGATTTAGCACAGTACTTGTACAGTACCTAATTTGAAAGGTTCACTCTTAGAGATGCACTGATACATCAGTACCATATCAGATCAGCACTGATAAAAGGAAATTAACATTATTGGCTTTTTTGGCTAGTATGGCCGATAATGTCACCAATAAATATAATATGCCTTCTGGCTGGGACCCCCGGACGTCATGTGCATGTGCAATCAGCTGATTGTGGGTCTTAGCGCTGGGGCTAATCTCAGAGCCCTTGGACCAGGATGGCAAAAAACCTTGTGTGCAGCATACATGGTGAAAGTTTTGTGGGGCAGTGAGGCTAAAGGTTCCAGATCTGGGTGAGGTTCCCTGATCCTGGGATCCCCATGTGTTGGTGATGTCAGAGAACTTCTTGTACAGCCCTGCTGAACGTGTGGTTGTGTTGCTGTTTATGGCACAATTTACAAGTTGATTGCCTTCAGTGAAATGTCTGCCAGGGACCTATTATTGTCTTTGATGCTTAGTTCATGCTGCATGAAGTTGTCTGAATTCCCTCCCGTTTCCTCCCTCCACTTCTTTTATAGGAAGTGCAGCTAATCTGAAGGTTTAGGAGATGAATGGACTCTACCTTTCAAATGTTTCTCTTACAGATGAATCATTAAAAGAATTCTGGGATTTTGCTAACAACTAAGAAGAAATTGCTGGCTATATAAAGAAATTAATTTCTGCATTTGGACTTAACTGTTGTTTCCCTAGTGACAGTTAGGGTTTTGCCTTGGGAGGACTATGTACTTGTGTCGAATCCTGTGCATTAAGTTAAAGAAGTCTTACAGGGTCATCTAGTCCAGCTCCCTGACCAGGTTAGGATCAACCCTGACTAAACTATCCCAGACATGCATCTAACCTGATCTTGAAAATTTCTAGAGATGAAGACTCCACAATTTCTATAGGTAGCCTGCTCCAATGCTTGTGTGGGTCACATGATGATAGAACACTGGAAAGGGTTTTTTTTCTGCCTAATTATGAAAATTCAAATAATTTCACGTTGCTGGTGTTGGGTGGAGCAGGTTTCTCTGAAAAGTTCTCTGGTTTAGAAGCATAGTAAAAACATTTTTTGCTGACATTTTTCCATTTCAGTAGTAATTCTAAGATTTATTCTCAACCTAGATTTTTAATATTAAGTATTGCATATATTCAAGGTGGTCACATTTAGAGTTCCCATAAGAACTACAGCTGCTGAATTCCGTGTTTAAATGCACAAGTCATTGATATAGAATCTGCTGTATGGTTTGTGAGTATCTCTCTTCTAGCACAGCTGCAGGACCTGTGTTCATTGATTTCAAATGTATTTGTTTGTCCTGTAGGCTGAAGCTCGTCTTCTGGAGGAACAACGTAGAGTTCAGGTATATCTCCATGAGAGTACACAGGATGAACTAGCACGAAAATGTGAGCAAGTACTTATTGAAAAACACTTGGAGATTTTCCACACAGAGTTTCAGAACTTACTGGATGCTGACAAAAATGAAGGTGAGCTGATGACATCAAAATTTCAGTTTTAGAGTTTGAAATGATGGCCCCTTTCATATCACTCACGTATATAATAATATTAACTGTGGTGTCTTTATTGATGGTTACCTCGATAGATGAAGTTGACAGTAAAAGAAGAGATGATAATAATAGCAAAGCCGTTTAGAATGTGACAAATGGATCATTAAAAAAAGCCATGCAATTTGATTGGTGGCTTCTAAAATACTAGTTGAAATTGTAGATTGATTACTTATCAAACCAAAGAAAAAGAAAAGAGGGAAAATGATTAAATGGCTGGGAGTACAAGAGTTTATTCAGTCAGTATGGTGTTCTTTTTGTTAATAGAATTGTTAATTGATGCAAATAGAATAAATATGGCTCTCAATAGATAATATTTTAAATTGGAGGATAGAAGGTAAGAAGAAAAGTTAAGGAATAGATGGCTAAAAAGAATGATTTCTTATGCATCTTGCTTTAAGTGAACCAGTAGGTCCAGTAAATGTCAGAATTTGAAAAGACCCAGTCAGAGTTGGAAGCTAAACTAGTTTATGTGCATCTTGTCATCATAGAAGATTATGGAAGGCTGTGAGTTATAAACTGAGGTTAAATCTTGATAAGAAATGAAGATGGGGTACTCTGTCTGAAATAAGTGCTTCAAAAGGAAAGTGAGAGAAGTGGATAGATTATGTGATTAAAACTCCGGGATCAGGTGGCATTCACATAACAGCTGTGGAAGAAAGTTAAGAATTAAGCAGCCAAGCTAACATATAGAAATAATTATTAACAACAGTTACTGTAATGAAAGATTATCTTGGCCAGCACCCTGCTTATTTTTTGCAAAAGTATCTAGACTTCTGGGTTTTTTTACATCACTGTCAGGATGGACAGCTGAGAAAAGCAGCAGCTGCAGCCAAGAAACCATTTTCAAATGGTGATCTTGCTAATATTGATAACCAGAAGAAATCTTTCAGTAAATGAGAGGAACAAGTCATGAGATTAGTAGGACAAAGGACTTAAAGAATCATATACATTATCACAGCTTCAAGGGTGAATGTATGTACATTTAAAATTACAAGCTAATGCTAATTAATCTAATTGATAGGTAATCTAGAAAAAAATATTTCCTGCTTAACTGAAGCAGTTTTAAAAAAACCTGAATATTGAAAAATAAAACAATAACTTCACAAAAGACTTCTGAAAATGTTTCTTTCCCAATCTGTGACACAGGTTTGTGCCTAATGAGATTCTCCAAGAGATTTTATTTTAAATATTACAAAACTTAGGGGGTCATGTGAGCCCTTTAATAATATGCCAGTGGTTCTCAATTAGACCCAAGGGCAGCCCTTGGAAAATTCCAGCTCCTGGTTTTTGCTTGTGTTTTGACTACAGAAAAAATAATAGAGCAGTTCTTCTGTTATAAAGATCTCAGACCACAACAGACCAGAATATTTTTAACACTATGGACTCTTACTTGAAATCGCTGGGTTTATCTTGTGATTCATATTTGCACACTTAACCGTGCTAATACTGCGTGGCAACTTGCAGCACCCTTGAAGGGATTTTAAGGTACCCCAATGTGCTACGGCACCCTAAGAAGCGCTGTGATATGCACTCATGCTGCGTTTACGGTGATAAATTTCATTTCTTAAATGTATGAAATACGCATTTTTACCCAACTCGCCTACTGTATACATTAAGTTTACTTTAGCTGTGGTTAGTTCTCTGCTTTCAGAACTCTGAACAACTTTCAGGTAGCCATCATTTTTAAAGGGCTTTCTTTCCTGTTTGTGGTTCTGCTTGCACAGCTAACAGCAATTATTCCTTAGCCATTTTAAGGCCCAGAATCTTGTGAGTTGTCATTGCTCGAAACAGCTGCATTTAACTCATTGACTGAGAATTTAGCTTTAATGGTATAAATCAGTGGTTTTCAACCTGTGGTCCACAGACCCTTGGGGGACTGCAGGCTACAGGGTCTGCAAAAGATGACTACAAGCAATCAAAAGTATGTGAGTGCCCACATTTATAATTCAAAGGGGTCTGGACCTCCATGCAAAATTTTTTAGGGGTCCACAAATGAGAAAAGGTTGAAAACTACTACTGCAGATCATTTTTACTTAGCCCAATTGAGTCTCAGGGCATCGGACTCTAAACTCCTAACATGCTGAAGTAAGTTGCTATCAATCATGTACTCATAGCAATGAAATCTTTATAGTTCATCAGCTAGGCGGTCTGCCTTTGTTTGGGCCTCCACCTTTGGGCCTCCCATGTAAGGGGTGCTGTATTTCCAGCCACTCCCTTTTGCTGTGTTGTATAAATGGCTAAATCTACTGTGCAAGTAGCAATACAGGATATAGTGTGCCTTCATCACCTGTGCATATCAGGACGTTTTATTGCAGGAAGTAATTATCTTCATTGGGTACAGGCTGTAAGGTGATTTAAAGGGAGAGGCTTCTGTAAATCCACAAAGGCTCCAGCAAGCATGTAGCCCTGTGTTTCCAATTATAGGCAGCCTGACTCAGCCATTCACATCTCATCATTTGTGGAAGAAGGCTAGCAACAGCTCAGACTATTTCCTCGCATGGTATTACAGCTCGTCTTCCAAAGATTTTGCCTGGATCTTGAAGCAGTGAGGGATATTCTTTGTTTGTGTTCCTGTAAATGAATGGAGTTGGGCAGTAGAAGAACCAGAAAATGTGGTGTTTGATTGTGTTTGATACGTGTGAAAGATTAAGGTTTGCCAAAGTGATAAGGAACTGGAAAGAGATGAGGTGGAAAGGGCTGGATGTCTTTCATATTGGTGTCATTGCTGTTCCACATAGGTCTAAAGGCTCCACCTTTTTTGTGCTTTCTGCAGTACTGCTTCCTACCCCCAAATACTTATCATATTTATCCATTTTATTTAATGTAATGGGTAATACATTTTTCGTTGGTCCTACAGGAAAGGCCCACACTGCTGAATCGGAGAATGCATCTGCAAAGTGTAGCATTATCATTGAGTTGCCTGCCATTGAACCTACTAATGAATGCTAATTTGGTTCTATCGTTACCATTAAACTTATTTGTCTAGTCCAGTGATTCTTAACCAGGGTACAGCAGGTTGTCATACAATATTGGCACTTTTAGGAGTGCAAAAACCTACATGTGATGATTCGCATGATAAATCCAGTTTCCTACAGGCAAAAACATTGTGGCCTGTTGTCTCAGTTCTTTCCAACAGCACGCTTGCTGTATTTTTTTTCCCCACAGTCAGAAAACAAGCGAAAGCTAAGAGCTGGCATTTTCTAAGGGGTCCAAGTCAGTAAGACCAAGATTTCCAGATATGACTAGTGTTTAGGTGTGCTTTGATCTTGGGTGTCCAATTTGAAGACCCAGTTTTAAAGGGCCTGATTTTCAGAAGGTGGTCACCCCTGCCCTTTGAAAATTGGGTTCCTTCAAGCTGGACATTCACTAGTGGTTTGTGGAAAGTCTTGATGAAAAATTATTGTTTTTTGTTCATTTTGTTTTTTGTCAGGTGTTTAATAGACTAAGTTAGGTCCAAAGATGACCGTTCTATATTAAGGGCCTGAGTTTTGTAATGCTGCTCTTGATGATTGTTCTTTTAGTAGCCTTTAAAAAAATATATAAAAGTCACTACAGCTTATTAGTCTTTTCAAGTTTTGTTTTTCTTTTCTTTTCAAAGGCAGTAGAACGTTTCAGTGGCAAATTTTTCAGAGGACTCTATTTGTCTGCACTTGGGAGGGGGGTTTGTCTCTGATTCCCCATGGTTGTGTTACCCCTGTTGGTCTTCCATCAAGGGGGGGAAAGGGAGGGGAGGAAGGCTTCAGGCAGTGACTAGAGAGTTAAGTACTGTATGTACCAGGTTGACCTGATCTGAGCAGGCCTATATAGTACAGTATGTAAAAGGGTGGCCAGATGGAGCCCACGGTTCCATTCAGATTCACCAGCATTAAAGATGTGAGCAATGTTTATCAGATAATGGTTTGACTGGGTATTAAAATCAGCACTTTTCTTTCCCAAGTATAAAGCTGTGGGACCTATAATACCTTTTCTCAAATGTGTGCCTTTATGAAGAAATCAAGGGGGAAGGAAGGGAGGTGTGTAACTTTTGTATTGCCTTGGTCCATGAGATTTGTATATTAGTGTATTAAAGTAAATTGCAGCTGAATACTTAATTTTTTTTTTTTTAGCTAGTATTTGTCCTTCAATTCAGTGCTAGTCCTTTTTGTTTTTGTCTGGATTTTAGTTGTAAATGGTTTGACTTGCTAATAATAATACTTGTAAGTACATGCATGTTGATGGATATTAGACCTTTTCTTTGGTAATAATGCAAAAGAGAAATTGGGGTGAAGAGAAACTACAGTTGATACAAGTGAGAGAGATGGGCTTCCTTTTCTTCCAGACTTGGGACGCATGTATAACCTTGTATCTCGGATCCAGGATGGCCTTGGAGAGCTGAAAAAACTCTTGGAAACACACATTCATAATCAGGGTCTAGCTGCAATTGAGAAATGTGGAGAGGCTGCTCTAAATGCAAGTATCTCTTCAACAATAATTTTGTATCTGTCTGCTAAGGGTTCACACTGTAAAAGACCAAAGCCTCTGGTAATCATACACATGTATGTATTTCCCCCAACTACAGCTCTTGGGGACAAAGTGGTTCTCAAACGTTCACAGAAATCTGAAAATAAAATAGCTGCAGCACAACTATAATGCTGCTTTTGTTGGCCAGATGTGCTTGGAAGAACCCTCCCAAAGAATCCGTGTTCAACTCTGCCTTCTCAAAATACATTTAAAGATTTACCACTTCAAACAGCAGTTTTATTTTGTGACCACATGTCTTTATACTATATTTTAAATACTTGAATGTGTTGGTGTAGAAGGAAAGATGGGGAGAATAGGGTATCCTTCTTCATCAACAGAAAAGGCTGAGCTCTGACTTGAGAAGTAGAATTGTATCTGATTTTTTTTTTTCAAAAAGACCCATAACAGCTTCAGCCCCTGGGCACTGGAAGCTTGCTCTCACTATGGAAGTGCTCTGATTAAACAAGTATGTTTTATAAGGAATTAAATAGGTACGTTTCAAAGTTAAGTGGTCAAGTGAGAGTAATATTGAAACAGGCAAGGAAAATTGTAAACTGCAGAGTTTGAGAGGCTAATATTTACGTAGTGCACTAACTGTATACGTAGTGCTTTCCAAAAACAAAGCTTGTATATTTAGCCAGCCGTAAGAGAAATCTGTTGAGAGAGGATTATGTGCACCGTTAAGAATTAACGATAGGCAAAGGAAGGAATAGAAAAAGAGGAAGTATTTGCAGTCTCGTGTAAACAAGTGTTACGAAGGAGGACTGGAGACAGGAAGCAGAAGAGGTAAGGAAGGGAGCAACAAGACTTTGAAGAGAATGCAGTTCATAATACGTGCATACAGTTTGCAGTGTATTAAACTTGAGAATAAGGTAGGTCAGAAAAGGGTAGATAGCACTAAAGGGGTCAAGTTGTCAAGAGGCAAGGGGCACAAGGTGAATTAAGCTATTTGGAGAAGGTGTGGAGGAGAGAGGAGGAATGGTAAGTCAAGAAAAAAGGTTAAGGTACAGGGCACAAGATAAGCGGGCCAGGCCTCCTGTAAATTTTAGGAAATTACATGGCCTCTTAGTTAGGTGATTGGCATTCAAGTTGAACTTGCCATATAATTGTACTTCCAGATGTAGACATGTATATTTAGAGATATGTAAATCAGCAGATATTTCCAGCATTTTTGATCGTACCTAATATTCTTATTAGCTGTGAATAATATGAAAGTTCCTAGAAAGAGAGATAAAATTAAACAGGTCTGGCCTGCTGTCGAGAGGATTTGTGACATTAGTATGTACCCCCTAGCCTTTGCCAACACCCAGACCTTCTCAGCACTACCCTATTTCTTGGTTCCAAAACACACTTCTTGGTCTTTCTCTGCTACCACTCTCCCTTCACAGATTTCTTGCATCTCTCATGTTGATTTCCACTAAAAAACATCCTTGCTACTTACCTGAAAATGCTTCTCCCTCCCTTTCTTAAACACCTATTCTTCATACTTTATATGTACTTTCTGACATGAAACAACTTAATTATGGGGTGTTAAACTCACACTGCCCCTGATCTCCTTCCGCAGACTGGATCCAAACCATGAGGTTCCTTGTGGGCTGTCCCCAGATGTGGCAGCAGCCATGGGGGTTAATACCACTGTCACTTGCTGCCTGCTGCCAGTGGGTCCCCACCTCCTAATTTTTGGCCTCTTGTTACAAGCCCCATGAGCTGAATGCAGTCTGTAGCCCAAAAGGTTGACATCCCTGACTTGTTATCTCACTGAAATGCTTGCCCCCCC
Organism: Crocodylus porosus; assembly: GCF_001723895.1. Classification (NCBI taxonomy): domain Eukaryota; kingdom Metazoa; phylum Chordata; order Crocodylia; family Crocodylidae; genus Crocodylus; species Crocodylus porosus. The sequence goes on from NW_017728886.1 coordinate 96,597,299, forward strand.
CCCCCCAAATTCTGATAGTCTAGATGTTGATCTTGAATGCATTTAAAATCCTTTTCATTCAAGGAAACCTGACATGTTCAGATTGCTACTTTGGTTGTCTTTGTGGGAATTCTGAATGATAGTTTGCCTCTTGGGAAGAGTGTTTACTATTAGTAATAGTATAAATAATAGTATTTACTATTACAGCAATAGTACTAGAGATCTAATTGCAAAGTAGTACCAGTTTTTGACTGGTATCTGCTTTTTCTTTTGCTGGAATGCCCAGAGATGTTTAGAATGTTTCCTTATTTTAAAATACATCTTTATTAATTTAATTTTCACTCTGTAAATCTTCTTTAAAGAAGAGTAGCATAGCTCCATGTTGGAGACAGGAGGAAGAGCAGGTTAATGCGTTTTATTGCAAGCAACAAGCTGTTTTTCTTTTAGGATCCAAAAATGTATGTACAGACAGTGTTGGATGTCCATAAGAAATATAATGCTCTAGTGATGTCTGCATTCAATAATGATGCCGGTTTTGTTGCTGCGCTAGATAAAGTAAGTATAATTAGCATCTGTGGTAACAATTCCATCTCATTGTCTAAGGAGGTTTTAAGTTTCACTTTTCTGTGATTTGCAGGCTTGTGGTCGGTTTATAAATAATAATGCAGTAACAAAAATGGCCCAGTCATCCAGTAAATCCCCAGAGCTGCTGGCACGTTATTGTGACTCTTTGCTAAAGAAAAGGTATGTTTGTTATTCACAGTTAGACTTTTTTTTGCAGGTTGCTTGTACAGAAATCATAATTGTGAAGTAAAACTATGCAGCCTTACAAAAGTGTATTTCATTCTTAAAGCTATAACACGATTTGAAGCAAGCAAGAAAGTACTATATAGTTAAGTGCCCAAAAGCTCTACAGAACTTGAATTGGAACACTTCAAATTTTATTTTTAGTTCACTAAAAAACATTTCTTTCTTTGTTTTTTCACATTTACAATGCAGATTCACTATCTTGGAAAGGTTAATAATTCATGTTTTTTTCCAAATCAGAGAACAAAGAAGTATTTTTGCTTTTTGTTAATATTCTTGTCTCATCTTTTCTTTTTTTATTGTTCCTTCCTTCTCATTGGAAACCAAACAAGTCAAAAAACCTGTCCTGAACTCTTGTTATTCCCACCCAACATCCCACTCAGTACTTGCCATCAAGTTATTTAGCCACCTGTGAAATGAGTTGATAAAGTTTCTGGTGTACTGGTAATGATATTGGAAGTGATGGGCAACCTTTATTATCTCTGTCTTCAAAGAGGCCAAGATTTTATTACAGCCTCTGGTTTTCACTGGATGGTAAAGTGGTTTTGTCTTCAAGCCCAGGGTATGAACCTAGCCTATGAGTATTTATTTGCTCTAGTTTTAGTGTTGAGATAAACTTGATGGGAAGATGATGTAGGGGGGAAAACATTGTTTTGTTCTTAGCTTTTAAGTTTCAAGATTCGTCTGTGTAACTCTTTCAACTGTGCGACTACAGGTATAAGAACAGCCTCTTAGAATACATAAACTTAAGACTATTAAGGAAAGACTATAGTGAGTACCTGGAAAAAAAGTTTATAGTTGTATGTGGCTGTTTCTTTCCTATTGTGGGGGTCCTACACAGAGGTCTCTTGTGCTCTCCCTTAGTACAGAGAGTTTCAGGTTAAAAAATCTACTGCTTGCATTCAGTGCCTCAGTCAGTGTAATTGAGAGAATGATGCACATTGCATTACACTGCATCTTTAATGAGAGGATGGGGCAATACTGTTTTTCCCCTCTGTGAAGAATCTCTGATAGGTTACAACTCTGAAATGAAAACAGATTTTTGAGCCAGTCTTTGCTTACCCCCCCCCCCGTGCTTGCCATATCATGAGTCTAGAATACAAATGGGATTTATAATTTAAGAATCATAAGCTTGTTCAAATAACATAAAACAATGCACTTGTTTGATTACAGCTCTAAAAATCCAGAAGAAGCAGAACTAGAAGATACACTTAATCAAGTGGTAAGATTCTTAAATAAACAGCTTTCTTTTGTACAAACATTTAACCACCATAGACAACATCAGATTATCTCAGACTATTGTGGAACATACAAAAAAATCCATATATTTCAGAGTGTTTCTTTTTTATTTAAGACTTTAGCTTTTATTAACATTCTTAATCTGCCAAATACCTTGGTCTGAAAAACATATTTCTTATGTCAATAACTTGATACTTCCTGTGAAATAAATGTTGGACTTCTGTATAAGTATGAACTTTTAGGTATTTTCCTCTAATCGGAAGGTGTTTTGGCTTCTCCAGATGGTTGTCTTCAAATACATTGAAGACAAAGACGTGTTTCAAAAGTTCTATGCTAAAATGCTTGCAAAGAGACTTGTACACCAGAACAGTGCCAGTGATGATGCCGAGGCAAGCATGATCTCTAAACTGAAGGTAAGACTTTCAGCCCTAATTACTTCACTCTACACTTCCCAAATTATAATCTCTTAACACTGGCTAGGAAGGTATTGGAGCATGCTGTGAAATTTTATGCAGGTTTTATTTAAACATCTGGTATGGAAATCAAGCTGGATTGTCTGCTGCTTTTAATCCCTGAGAGGTCGTAGTCAATGTATTTGGCTGGTTAAATAAAAACTTAAAGTAGTCTTCCTGTCCAAATAAACAACTGTAATATTAGCTCCCCAGTTTACCACATAGTGTATCATCCCCCTTATCCATCATTGACACTTGAGCCAAGTAAAATCCCAGGAGAGAGAGATTCATAATTTGCATCATTGTGCTTCTGCTTAGAGCAACCATGATGAAAGCTTATTTTTGTACAGCTTTTTTTTGAAGGAAAAGTAAATTATTGGTATCCATAACTTTCCATTCTCATCATTGTAGTTTAAAGGGTTGGCACGTAGGCTTTTGTGCTGGGGGGGCTATTACATTCCTGGCAGCGGCCACATCTATATGAGATGCTGCTGCGCGGTTATTACTGCACATTTATTTAGTGCTTGTATAAACACTGAAGTACAAAATAAATGTGCAGTACCCGCGTTACTGTGCAGTATAGTGCCAGCAAACACCTTTTTTGTCACCCTGCTGCACAGTAGCGTTGCGTCATGGTTTTTGCCACATGATGCTACTGCACAGTAGCATCAGGCTACTGCGCAGTCAGCATCTTGTGTAGAAGTGGCCAGTGTTCTGTAAGCTTTCATTTTACTTCGTAATACCTTTGTCCCTACACTTTTGGTGGCAGCACAGCTCTGAAAAACACTACACAAGATCAGTACTTCAAGCTGATTTTTCACAGGGGGGAACTGGATGTTATAAATTTCTTAAGAAAATTGAAACGTACTAGAGAATCCTGTATTTCTTGCTAAGTTTATTGTCGTGATGTTGAAATGCATGGCCCGGTAGGTAAAGCTGTGCTTTTTCATTACAGCAAGCTTGTGGCTTTGAGTACACCTCCAAACTTCAGAGGATGTTCCAAGATATTGGTGTAAGCAAGGATTTGAATGAGCAATTTAAAAAGCACCTGACCAATTCAGAACCATTAGACCGTAAGTATTTAACCTAATATCCTTATTTTGGAAGCTGAGTTACTGTTGAATAGCCAAACTGCTGCTTCATTCTAAATATGTGAGGAAATGGCTGTTTCATGAGGGAAATTTTTTGGTTTGTATAACATTGAAAACTGGAATGATTAAATCTTGAGCTTAGACTTCAAATGCAGCTTTTGGGTCTGGCTCACATGTTCCAACTGCACCATAAGCCTGTTGCTATAAGCAGACTCTTTTGTTTTATCGCTCACAGTTGGGGTAGCTATTAAATTAAGTAGAATCCTGTCTTTGCCTCCTTTGTTATGATAGAGGAGATGTGTGTTTATTACTTGTTCTTGCCTTTAATTAAAATCTTGGCTTGTGTAGGAATAGTACTGAAAAGGGCAGGGTTTTTTTGCTCAGTAGATAGCCAGATTGATTTCAGCTACAAAGATCTTTTTCACTTCTGTTCCTTATTGAAATGGAATCCCTGTACATGGGAGTAATTGCTTGATATACACTGAACTACATTACTGTGTGCCACTTTCACATCGTATTTAACTACTGTTATAATATAAATGTACTGACTTTCCCCAAGTTGCCTTAGTACACTTTTGGGAAGGCCTTTAATTAAATAATTGCACACAATTTTTTTTTGTTTTAAGTCCTGTGTTTTCTCTTTTTAGAATATTAGGAGAGCCTACAAGAAAACCTACACAATTCATACCTTAAGCTATGAATTAACTGTTTGGACTCAGGGAAGAGACTTTGGAGTTATTGCAGATAGTTCTCTAAAAGCCAGTAAAATGTTGGGCATCATTCAAAAGGGAATTGAAAACAAAGTGGAAAACATCATCCTGCCACTATATAAAATCCACGGTGCACCTACACCTTGAACACTACAGTTTTGGTTTCTACTTCTTAAAAAGGATTTAGCTAAATTAGAAAGGGTACAGAGGAGGGTAGCCAAGGTGATCAGGGGTATTGGAGCAGCTGCAATGCAAGGAGAGATCGAAAGTCTTAGGACTTTGGTTTGGAAAAGAGAAGGCTGAAGGGGGAATATGACAGATGTCTAGTAAATTCCTGAAACGTATGGACAAAATATATAGGGGAACCGTTATTCACCAAGTCCCAGAATACTACGCTAGGGATGACCCCACCTGAAATTAGTAGAAGATGAGTATAAAAGAAGAAAGAGAGAGAACTTCTGTATGCAACATGTAGTTAACTTGTGGAGCTCTCTGTCACAGGAGGTTGTAGAGGCAGATAGGATAGCCAGGTTTAAAAAGGATTAGATAAAATTGTGACTGATGGGTCCAGTAATAACTATTACATAAACAGTCTGATATCCCTAAAAATTTATGGTGGTGGATGCTAAGGGATGGATCGTTCAAGGCATGCCCTGTTCATATTCTCTCCCTTTAAAGAATCTACTATTGTCACTGCTGGCGATGGGACGCTGAGCTAGATGGACCATTCTCATCTGACCCAGTATGGATCACTCCTGATAGGAAACTCAGAATTCATCTTTACAATAAGTCTAAATCTGACACTGTTCAACCTCATCTTTATCTTGTAGGGAGTCTTTAATTTTAACCAAATGCTCTAAACAGTGTAATGCTTATTCTCTTTTGTTGTTAAAGTTAATGCTGTGTCATTTTGAGTAGTACAGAGCCCTTTCCAGTTTGGGAAGGCCTCTCCCATGCTACACATGTGACAAGACTGTAGTACAGTAGAGAAGACAGCTGAAGAGCCTGTTAATCTATGTGCATTTCTTTTTTTTCAGTGGATTTCAGCATACAGGTTTTGAGTTCTGGTTCATGGCCTTTTCAGCAGTCCTGCACATTTGCTCTTCCTTCTGAGGTGAGGTGATAAACATATTTGCCTTTTAAACAAAAGTTTCCATTTACATAGAAAGCTCTTCATTTTGTTCAATATGACCAAAAATGAATTCCAGTCAAGTATTTCCTGCCATAAAATGTCAGTATTTGAAACCTTTCCCTTGTCTTAAAATGTCCTATAAACAAGTACAATAAAGAGAAAATTGGTGTGAACTTTTTTCCTCCTTTATGACGTATAAAAAAAAAAGTTCTGCAAGATTGGTTTTTTTTTATTATTTTATAAATAGGTAATATCAAGTCTTGTCTTCCTTCCTGCAGAACATCCTGAAGGGGGGGCGGGGATAAGATGCGTAACTTTTGTGCCCTGTTGAAGGGGCAATAATGTTAATGAATCTTTAATCAAGATACACTTTTCTCCAGAGTGTTTAGTAGTCACTGAAATAGAATAGATATTAGCTTTTTAAAAGTTGTCTTTTCATTAAGAATAGGTTTACCCCTCTTAATCACTCCAGATCTCTAACAACTATTGAGATGACATTATCACTAGATGTCTAGTAGTAACTGCTCCTCAGCCTAGTCAAGAGGGGATGAAAGAGGATAGAAGTAAATTACCATTCTTGCCTTAACACATCGAATGCTTACAAGAAAGAAGGTTATATTGTCCTGTCTCCTCCACCTTCCTTCTCTCCGCCCCTCCCTTTGCAGATGACATTTGAAAACGAAATTATCACAAAAGAAAACTTCTTATGCGATTTGTTTCCTATCTATGCCTCCGGGAAAGCATGTTACTGCAGATAATCTAAATTGTTCCACAAGCTGTAAATTTTAGCAGTCTCTTTATAATGGAAATACAATAACAACATTTACTTTTGGGTGTCTTTGTTTTGATTTTTTTATTTTGTTTTAAACAGTTGGAACGTAGTTATCAGAGATTTACAGCTTTTTATGCCAGTCGTCATAGTGGAAGAAAATTAACTTGGTTGTATCAGCTATCCAAAGGGGAACTTGTTACCAACTGTTTCAAAAATAGATACACATTACAGGTGAGAACAACTTTTCATTAATGAAGGGATGTGATGATTATGAGGGAAAATAGTCCAAAGACAAAGTTGGGGTGTCTTTGATGTGGGCTTCAGTTCTTTGTCTGCCACTCACTTCTGTTGCCTGGGCAAGTTGCTTAGCCTCACTTTGTCTCTTTCCCCATCTCTTAGATGGGGATTATAGCAGTTCTTTCCTTCAAAAGGATGTTGTGAAGATGTAGACCTTAAACAATGTGAGGTTCTCGCTGTTTTGGTAATGGGGATGAAGAAGTGTAAAGAAATATTTTTGTAATGAGTTACTTTGAGCTATTGTGTGCAGAGAAACTGAATTTGGAAACTCCTAATATAAATTGTTTGCGCACAGATGACCCGTACAGTGAGACTGAAGAGACAAAGTTAGGGCTTGGCCTTTTTGAGATTCCCTGCGTTGATGAAACCAAACCTGGCTGCTCCCTGGATTGAGAAAAGAAATAGGAAGTAACTATTTTGGGTTCAAAATTTTAAGGTCGCTAAAAAGTGGAAAGGAAAACCACTTTTTAAACTCTGCAAAATATTGATTTTTTCCATTTGTGAAAAAAGGCATGGACACACTTGAGTTCAGCTACTATTCAGTTATGTAAAATGAAAAGTGGGCAGGCTATAAGCAGTACTCAAAACCTGGAATTTCCACCTGGAAAATGTGTCCATTTCTTTTTAGGACCTGTGTAGGACCTGAACTCTGGTGAAAAATCAGGTCTTCAAAAGTTTTACAATTGTTCTTTAAAAGCTCTCCAACGTGTATGGTTTTATTCACTTAGAATTTATGTTTGTCCTTTCCTTTCTCTTTTTGGGGATCTGGAAGGCATCAACATTCCAGATGGCAATCCTGCTGCAGTACAACACAGAAGATGCTTATACCGTACAACAACTGACGGACAGTACTCAGATCAAAATGGTAGTGTCTTGCTTACTCTTGTCTTGTGTTACATGAGATTTGTATTACCATTACAGTGTAAAATCTTTGTCATGGGGTTCAGGGTGCTGGTATCATGGGACGAGGTGCACAAGGTTGGAACTGTTCAAAAGCAGTTTGGCTTTTTGGGTAAACTTTGCTTTCCAGCAGTCACAACTTCCTAAGTTTCATTTTGGTAGTTTCTGAAGAAACCTGAAGCTTGTATATGTGACCATTGATCCTTGGTTTAAGCCTTTAGATTTGCTCACTAAATCCTTCCTTTTCTGCAGCAATATATTGGTTTTCCACTATGGTTTGTTTGAAATTGCTGTTTATGAGAAGGGTTATTCCCTGTTTCCCTTTACTATTCTTTTCAGAGACTCTCCCATCTTCTATATATTTTAACAAAAACAAAACATGAAAGAACTGATAAATACGGATACATGGCTCATTTCATCTGCTTGGAAAAGAGGTTTCTTATTGTGTCCTCAAAATACGCGTCTTCCCCCTCAGCAGTTAGTAGGCACGTGCGTTTTTGCTAGTATGTTCTTATAGGGTCTGCAAGTGCATGTTGGGTGAAGTGATTCCTAGTCAGCAAACCGAGTTCTTAATAAGAAACTGCTCTCTTTTCTTTGCTGAGGATTTTCCTGTAGTACAGACATTCATTGCCAGCCACGCTGATGTAGCTGCACTTAGAGGCATAGCTAACTATTCCAGTGCCCTGGGCAGTGCTGGAGGGTGGGAAGGGGCAAGGCGAGGGAGGATGTGCTGAGTGCTGGAGAACAGGGGTGAAGGAGCAGATAGTTTTATCTGAGACAGTAGGGGCTCACAGGGAGGTGTACCTGACAGAGGGCTGAGGGCTTTGACTGCATGAAGCAGGAACAGAAATTCCCCCTTATCAGCCTCAGCCTTTCCCATTCCCCTTCCAAGCCCCTCCACGTGTGGGAGATGCCACTGCAGCAGGAGGAGGTCTGTCTGTAACCTGTCTACAAGAGTTAATCTGGCAGCTGCTGCTGAATTGTATACCTAATGATACTATAAAAACCTTAATTTAGTGTCTGAAGGAGCAGCTGTAAGAGGGTGAAGCCCAACACCTCCCCATGCAGTAGCAGTGTCTCCAACTAGGACTGCTCTCAGTCTGTGCTGTCAGAGCCTCGTGTCCCTATTCTGTTGCCCCTCTGCTCCTGTTTGGTCATCACCCAAGGCTTGGGTGGTTGGTCGTCCTAGTTATGGTACCATTTGTACCTAAGGAAAATCTTATGTTGTAAGCAGACAAAGCCACCATTTGCATTGATGAAATTTATGCTTCCATGAAACTCAAATAACTGTTGCAAGTATTAGCTTTGCATGTCCCACTACAGTTACCACAAGGTTTGTCAGTGCAGTATAATGCATGCATGACAGTATTGTCCCCAGAACGCTTGGTTATCTTGGTGACCTGTGCATGGCACTGCATTGCACCATCTTGACAGGCCCTCAGTGGCTTTCCACCATTGGCTGTAGCCAAGGCAGATTCCCAGGCTAGATGTGGCCTGAGAAATACTGGATTTGGAAATCTGCTATGTTGCACTTTCTGAGAATTTTCATGCAAATGGGAAGTCAAAAGTCTGAGTAGCTATTTTCCTGCATGTCAGTACAGTTTTGTGGGGAAAAGAGCTATTTTTTGAGGAACTTGTTGGTCTGACATAGAATACGTTGAAACCAATGTGGAGTTTCAGTTTGTCTTTAACCTTCTATAGCAAGCTGTCTTTAATGCTTCCTGTATGCTTTGCAGTTGTCCTCAGGCTTTAGTTCTCACTGTCTGAAGCAGTGATTTTCAACTAGGGTGCCGCAAGATCCTTTAAGGGCCTTGTGGAGTTTCACTCAGTATTAGCACCGTTAGCTGTTCAAACACCTAGACATGATTCACAGAATAAACCCAGAGATAACAAATAAAATTCCATTCAAATAAGAAAATATTCTGACCTGTTGTGGTCTTGCTGAGGTCTTTCCAGCAGAAGAATTGGTCTATTTTTCCATAGTCATAAAACAAGTGAAAGCTAAGACCTGGCATTTTCCATGGGGTGCCTTGAGTCTAACATGCTGAGAACCACTGAACTAAATCATCTGTGTTCTCTGTTTTTAAGGTTACCTTCCACAAAATCTGTTTTTCATAGTTATGAAATCTAAAATGAGAATCATTCCAGATATTTAATGTTTATATTAGGTGGGGGTTGAACTTCTGGGCTGGATCGGCAGGGCCGGCATCTCCAGCAGGTCTAGGAATGATGGCAGGATTCAATGCTATCTTTATGGGTCTGGGAGCAGCAGCGGGAGGTCCAGGGACGGCAGAGCCAAGTCATGGCAGCCTGGGCATGGTGGTTCAAGTGGCGACAGGCCAGAAGGTGAGTAGGGCTATGTAGCCCTCTTGCCACACAGGTGGCCAAATCCAGCAGGATCCAGGGGCCCCCTGTGCTGTGGCAAGCTCTGCCTCTCCCTGGCCATTCCCCCAACTTCCAGTCGTCTAGCAGGATGGAGCAACTCTGTGCGCTGGATCTGGCCTGTGAGCGGCATCTTTGACACCCCTCACGAGAATCCCAGTTCTTCTGATGCTTGAGAAAAGAAATATATATATATATATTGTTAAGCTTGTATTGCTCAGTTTTTTCTGTTGCTTGTAGGATATCTTGGCACAAGTTCTACAGATCTTACTGAAGTCAAAATTATTGGTAAGTTTTCTCCATTGCATATTTAATTTATAGAAAAAGTTTAGTGAATATTTATTAATTCTTTGTTTCGTATAGGTTTTGGAAGATGAAAACGCCAATGTTGATGAGGTGGAGTTGAAGCCGGATACTTTAATAAAACTGTATCTTGGTTATAAAAAGTAAGAAAAATCTAGTAATATAAATCAGTTTTTGGGTGGTTGTGGGTTTTTTTGGTTGGTTGGTTTGTTTGGTTTTTGAAGCTCCTACCACTTAGTGTGTCATGCTTACAGTGGCTTAGAAACGTCCAAGTTCTTAAAACAAACTGGATTGCCCTTGCCATTCATGTTGGTCTCATGTCTTCAATTCATACTTTCATTCTGGCATGCACTAACATTTTCATTTCAGCTCACTCAGACTTTAATCAAATGGATATTTGTGACTTCTTCAATTCCTGATTTTTGTGTGCTGCTGCTGATTGTATCTGCCGTTTTCCCCCTCCTCCCCTTGCAGCCCAGGGCAAGCCTGCACCACTGCTACTTCTCCCTGTTGGAGAGCGAAATATTAAGGCGTTTACTTTCGAAACCTAGGCTCTGAAGTGTCTTAAAGCAATACTACAGAGAGAATCTTTTTGTTAACTTGTTTTGCTTCAGTACCATTTTCTATACCTATAAACTCCAAATAACTTATTGTTTTGAGGTAATTTTTTCACACTTAAGTAAAAGCTAGGTGTAAATTCAGGCCTGCATAACTGCTGTTTTCATATTCAAGAAGTCTTTCAGATTAATCCACTTTAACTTAATCTACATGCTAAAAAAAATAATGAGAAGTGAATTAATGGAAGTGAAAGAAACTTTCTTCAAGACAACCTCTCTTGTATTTAAATATTAAATATCCTTCTTCCAGACCCAAAAAATAACCATTGGGTGGTTCATTCTTTGCTTTGTGAACTCACAAACAGCTCTGTTATTCTGGCTCAAAAACCACGATACGTTGGTTTTGCTGAAATTCCTAGGAGCAACTTGGCTTCCTGGTATCATAGAAATTAAGGGCTGGAAAGGACCTTGAAAGATCATTGAATCCAACCCCCTTGCTCTGGGCAGGAATACCACTGAGATCAAATGATCTCAGCAAAGTGTCTATGCAGTCTCCTCTTGAAGACCTCCAAGGTTGAGGACTGCACCACCTCCTTGGGAAGTCTAGTCCAGCTTCTGGTCACCATTACCGTAAAGAAGTTCTTTCTTTCATCCAAACTGAAACCATCCTCTGTTTATGGCCATTGCTTCTTGTCCTTCTCTGGGGCACTCTAGCAAACAGTTTTTCTCCCAGCTCGATATTCACTCCTTCCATACTTAGATGGCCTCCAAGTCCTCCCTCAGTCTTTTCCGTTCCCGAAGCTAAACAGTCCCAGGTTTTAGCCTTTCCTCATAAGGTTTGTCCTCCAGGCCCTTAATCATTCTTGTGGCCTTTCTCTGAATCCATTTTCAAGGTTATCCACGTCTTTTTTTAAAGTGTGGCGCCCAGAACTGGACACACTACTCCAGCTGGGGTCTCACCAGTGCCAGTGGAGAGGTAGCTGAAACCATCTCAGGTTTACAAATGCTGTAGTTGTAGGGCTCTGAAAAACATGTTTTAAATTGGTAGGATAAGGAGATTGTCATTGTTATTGTTGAAGTACTTTTTACATTTTAGCTGTTTTTTCCACCTGTTTTATAATAGTCACATCGATTTTTGTATTCTGTTTTCTAAAGATCAACCCCTTCCTCTGTTTCAGAATTATTCAGAGTGGTACTGTCCCATTTTCTGCACTGAAAATATTCCACAGGATTATTTGCAGTATGGCTTTCTGGAAAAACCTTAACCTTTAACATTAGGCTCAGAACTTAGGATCAGAACTTTTATGCATCTTCTTAACATCTATGAAGATATATAAAAGTTCTATAACACTTTTGCCTATCTTGCATACAGACCAGCCCAGCCTCTGGCTTCTTTACTTTTCATTCCACCCAGGAAGAGCACACACCAACTGCAGAAACTTCCCCAGCCCGACAAAGGGTTTTTAAACCCGAAAACTTGCTTAATTTTTTTTCCCCCAACTATTTAAGTTGGTCTAACAAAAGATATCAGATTCGCCCAAAGAACCTTGTCTGCCTATGTCCTTAGACCAGCACGGCTACTACAACTTACACTCCTGTAGCATCTATGACGACATTATCAGAATAGCAGTTATATTGGGATGAGTTGGTAATATTATGATCAGCGTATAATCAGCCAACCAGTATGCTACTTTCCCCTAAAAGTTGCTGCTCATAATTAATTGGCATAATTGGAATCAAGCATCACTGTCACATCTCTCTCACTTAAGATGAAACTCTGGTCTTTCAAAAATTAGTTACAGATTTGACCTTTGTTTGACCAAATGACTAATCCTAGCCCATCTAGTAAATAACTGTTCAAAGTGTCGCACACTGTTCTCAAGTCAGATAAAGTATTACGTTTTCAGAAGGACAGATGTCCCACTGTAGACACCTGTGTGCTGAAGTCCTGCTGACTCGATGAGTATCCCTTGACCATGTGAGTTGGCCACTTTGGAAATGGTATCCACAACGTAACTTAGCCTTTGCACATTTTCAGGGACACTTAACATGGAGAGTATTTGTTTTGAGTTTTTTATAGTCAGTTAAGAGGTTTGATGTACAATCATTGTCGAGCTCTTACTGTTTCTGGTTCTCACAGAGCGATAGCATCATTGGTGGGTCTTCTTTGAAGTGGGTGTTCTGAACTGTAGCATCCAAGCCCCTTGCATTGCCAAGTTGTTTGTGTTGGGCAGACCTCCTTTTACTTCAGAGGGTGACCCCTTAGATACAGGGATCCCGGAGTGAGGATGCAGTCATAGGGCTGAGTCCCTTGTTAAGTAAAATATCACTAAAAAAGAATCGCAGGGAGAAACAACCTTATTGTTTGGTTCCCTCTGGGATTATTATGTTCCTCTAAATCCCAGGCTCTTTCTTCCTGTACATTACTTTTCAGTGAGATTTAGTAGTTTTCACGTACACTGTGCCCAAAGTTAAGAGAGATTAAGCATGCTTTCTCTGTTCTTGCAATATGATTCCCCCCCCCCC
>NW_017728886.1:96610971-96631684 GCF_001723895.1 Crocodylus porosus
TGAAATGAGTAAATTATTTTAAACTTCCTTTTCTTGGCAGCAAAAAATTGAGGGTAAACATCAATGTGCCAATGAAGACTGAACAGAAGCAGGAGCAGGAGACTACACACAAGAACATAGAGGAAGACAGGAAACTACTGATTCAGGTGATCTGGGTTGCAGAATATTTCCATGCCATTTCCATATAAAAAGAAATGGGTCTCAATGGCAAGGTTAGCCAGAACACTTTATACAATATGTAGATATATATTTAAGGCTTCCTGACTTCAACCTACCTGCCTGCCTATATATATATACATATATATGTATATGCTATTCCTGTGCTAAAATAAGATTGAAGTGAAGGCCATGTGCAGGAACCTCAAAGGCTGTTAGCTTTTTTAATAGGAAATGTTTAGGGCATAACAGAACCATTTTACTGTTGCTGACATTTAGAGGGCATGATAAGGAGTATTTAGATTCCACATTACCATGCACTGAGTTTACTGGGCTTTCAGCTTAGATGTAAACTATGTATATTTGTTCAAATTCATATAATTTCAGTGGAGTTGGCTCGAGCATATAGGCAGTACTCCAGCACCGTAAGCTGTCTACTGTTCAGGGCCTCAGCATTTGAATGTCTGTACACATGGCTCCGGCTCTCCCAGGACAAATTCATGAAAATTCTCCCAGATTAATTGAATGAGTGTATGCAGCTATGGTGCATGGTGTTTGAATGCACGTTTTCCAGTTTCTGGGACAGATTTGGACAGTTAACGAACATGTCCCCTGCCTTGTACCATTGTATCGAGTGTATTTTACATGCTGCTTCCATTGCCCTCCTTATTAGCGGGCATAAGCTGCAGTTAGAGGCCAGGTAGAGACCCAGAATGGTTCAGTCCAGAATGAGACATTGTATGTTCCTAAAAGTCTTCAATTTTGCCATTTAGGCTGCTATTGTGAGAATTATGAAAATGAGAAAGGTTCTTAAACACCAGCAGTTGCTTGGAGAAGTGCTAACCCAGCTGTCCTCAAGATTCAAGCCAAGAGTTCCAGTGATTAAGGTGTGTGAACAGATTAGCTGTATTGCTTATGGGTTTTCAAAATAAGAGTCTGGATTAGGGGAGGATTTAGAGAGACTTGACTTGCAAAGGTCAAAGGAATGAGTTTTTCACATTCCTCAGATAGGAAATAGTAAATTCATCATTTACTGATGTACTAACTTACAGAACGTCGTGGATTTCAGTGGACCTGCCATTGCTGTGAATTAGCTGCATGTCATAGTATCATGTTATCTTTGTTCGCTTTAAGAGGAGCTAATGAGAGAGTCTTGCAGACGTGCTCAAAAATTTGGAGTAAATTTCAGTAGTTTGAATGGGCTGTTATTTATTATGCCAGTTGCCAGCTAACTGGTTCCATTGCTGCTTGGGAGTAAACCTTGATTAGTCGTGAGAGGTAACTGCCACATTTGTTCCAAAAAAGGATTTCTGCAAATGCAAGTCTGCATGCGATTTTATTTTTCTGACTGACACACTTCTGGTCTTTCAATTTCTACCCGACAGAAATGCATCGACATCCTGATTGAGAAGGAGTACTTGGAACGTGTTGATGGTGAGAAGGACACCTACAGTTACCTGGCTTAACATTTTTATTAGCAGTTATCTGACTGTGTTACACTCAAATAGTTATGTGATGGAAAGAATGAAAACAACTGAACTTCATAGCAGCCAGCCTGCTGCCATTTGGACCTCCCTTTTTAATAACTGAGACCAGGACTCCCATCAGCCAGTCTCAGATTTACATCGGAACTGCTCAGGATTGATACATTTCAAGTATGTAAATATGGACACCAATGCCATTTAACCTAATTTAAGAAAAAAGGAATCAAACTCTTCTCCACTGAGGGTTGCATGCTACTGCATTTAAAACAATACATTGGCTAGATGATAAAGAGCTGCCATTATAGGCAGCACTTGTAAATGTTGGCAGCACTTTGAGAGCGGGTCTGAATGGAGCCATGTGTAAACTGCTATGAAACATTTGTATAGTGTGTTTCATTTTTTAATGTGTGATAAATAAAAAAAAAATTAAATGATTTCTGTACAAGTTGCATTTGGTTTTATTGTTTTAAGTTTCACTACTTATCTTTCTAAATGTAAATAAAAGGTATAATGATTATGAAAGCTACAAGCAGTTTGTTAGTTTTGCTTTCTTTTTTACTTCTGCTTCTCAGAGACTTCAAACAAAGCACCTCTTATTCACTAGATTGAAACGTTACAGGAGTTTTCATCTCTTAATCAAATTACATTTGTGTGTGCTTCTGGTCGAGGGGTAGGTCTGTGCTTATGAGGAAGTATGTATTTAACTGTCCGCAGATTTTTCAAAATATGCTGAGAGAAGAGCAGATGCTTAGTATCTGTACAAGAAGCTTGGCACTCGAGTTCAGAATTGGTAAAACACTCTTAACTCATCACCTGCAGGGTTTCAAAGGTACGATGACTGTCCAAGATTAATCTGAATAATTAAACTGTTTTGGGGAATAGCTTAGGTCTTTATTTTGGATCCGCATATCCTGTCAGAGAACGGTTCTTATTTAACTAGGTTATTTAAATGGGAATAAATACATTTGTATGACCCTCAGTATGTACATATTAAAAGCAATTTATATTTAGCCTAACTCTGCCTTTAACACTTGTAGCATTGTCTTTTTAAACCTGCATGCTGTTGTGGTCTTTGATGCTTCATAATGTGCAAAGCTGAGTGGGGGCAAGGGGAAGGTTGCAGCTACAGAAAATAACTTCAGCCCCTAATATAAATATTTTGCTCATCATACATCAGATTTACAAATGTAAAAAAAAAAAAAAAAATGTTTGCAATCAGTATCAAAGGGTTGCCATTGTTGCATACCTTGATTTTGCTGCTTGTACCTCCCAAGGGGAAGGCAGGCATCATTGACTGCTGTAAAGTTTCCTAAAAAAATAAAATAGTTTTTTTTTCCTTATTCTTTTTAGTATGTGGAAGAAACTGCCTTGGCAGTTGGATGTGAAGCAGTTAAGTTTCTTCAACTGTTTTGATTTTTTTTTTTTTTGGTTTGTTTTGTCTGAAAGCCAAGTTTCTACTTACAAACAAACTAAATGTGACAAGATTACTCTGCCAGACTGTATGGTGGCAAGTTGTTGCACCTAACTTTTTTTTACAAACACGGTTGCCAATCTCCATCTCAGATTTGTGTGTTGTAGCTACCATGCCTCCTGGCATTCTGAAGCAAAGTATAAATGCCCTGAAACGCATCATTAGCATAACACAAACCATTGCATTGTCTCAGGCTGGCAGTCACTTGCCTGTCACAAGTGCTGTTTTTGAAATGGTGATTTGGATGTTAGTGCTAAGTGTGTGTGTGTGTCCCTTGCGTGCCAGGCTTATTTAAAAATACTTCAGCACAATCTTCGGTGTTTTTCTGTTGGAATAAATGGCTAATAGCTGTTGTGGCATGAGCTCCCATGGTGTGGCGAGAAATGAGAATGTTGTGTGTAAATGCTATTTACAATGCCAGCAATGTCTGCTCTTCAACATCTTGAAACAGCTAGATTGCATACCCACAGCACTGAGGAATTGGCAAAGCTGCAAGTGAAACTGCCACCTCCTAAACAAAGATGTTTGTAAACTGCATCTTATGGTGATCCAACTGTGCTCATGGCTTTGGTTACTCTACTCTGCCCAGGACCACAAAAAAAAACATGGTCTGCTTTCACAAACTGGACTAGAGCTGCCTTTCTGGTAAGTTGACATGCTGCTGAGTTGGTGTGGACAACTGCTGGGGAAAAACAAATTAATGTAAGATATTACTGTGAGTGTCTGTCTGCTGCTGCTATCCCTAAAAGATGCACAGATGGAAATGGGGTGGTAAGGATAACTGGGGAGAAAAGCCTTTTGACATCTTGCTGTAGTGTGAAAAGACTGTTCAAACATGGTTGAGCAGTGAGTTTGTGTGCTGTTGTGGCAGTGTTGTTTCCATTACTACATTGCGAAGACAGCACGAATGCAGACTTAAAGCAGGTTCTCTGGTCCCTAAAGTATTCTATGGATCAGAGGCATTGTACATTCCCAGGGGAACCGAATGAGAAAATGTCTGTGCTGTTTTCTGGAGCCTTTTCTCAGAGAGCTTCTGCAATTGTTGCAAGCTGGTGGAAAGGTACTCCAGCAGGTAGGCAGAGCAACATGGACTTGTGAACACCTGTGCTCTTCTTCATCCACTCAAAATAAAGCATCTCCCCTAACACCACACAGAGTTCACTACAGCAGTTCTTAACCTTTTTAGACTCAAGGTACCTCTTTGAAAATGCCAGGTCTTAGCTTTCGTGTTTCTTGGCAATGGAAAAATAATAGTTTTTCTGTTACAAAAAACTCAGACCACAATAGGTCAGAATGTTTTTGACACTCTAGATTTCCTTCTGAAATCTGTGTGTTTCTCGAGTCATGTTTGCACACCTCCCAGTGCAAACATTGCATGACACCCTGGTTGAGAACTAGTGTACTAGATAGAGAACTGCTTTTGATTCTAGACCATAACTATGATCACAGGGACAGCTGGCCAGCAGCTTGGACATATGTAGTATTGCAACGTCACCGCAAAAGAGGGATTATCTTTGTGGAAACAGCAGGCAATACAGCTGTGGACTATCATGGTAAGTACAGTGTAATGTTAATGCTTTGGTCATCAGATCCAACATTTAACTTGTAACTTTAAATTTTCTTTGCTTTGTGATGCTACTTGCTGAAGATCTCCCTCTCCACTTGTCTTCCATTTTGAGCCAAGCAGCATGTATTTAGATGCGTACACTGTTGCTAATAATGGACATGGAAGCCCATACACCGTGAAGTTGCCAGGTTATTAGACAGAACTGAACAACAGTGACTGAGCGAGAAAAAAGGTCAGTGCTTTTCCCCCTCCTTTGAAAAACTGAGAATCAGCACACTATTGTCCCTTTGCTCAGTTATGTTCTGCAGCCAGCTGTAGCTCTTTAGTGAAACACTGTCCTCAAACTCCTGTCCTTGATGTGAATCCTCAGTCCCAAATGCGACAAAGGGAGTCTGCTCTGGCTGGATCAAGCAAGCTGTCCTTACCTTTCACCACTATGCTGCATGGCACTGAGGTGGTATCAGTTTAGTCCTAGCATTCTTTGTCCTTAATGGTCACTAGGTGGTTCACACTTCAGTTTTAGGCCAGCTAATGTCATCCCTCTATGGCCCCCTTAAAAATGGAGGGCAAGTTTCTATCCTCATGTGACCCACTGTAAATGCAGGGTGTGACTGGAACCATGTCAGAGTTGGCATTTCTCACAAAAGTTCTTGTTAATAAGGGTGAAATATTCCTGACATAACTTATGTAGTCAAATGCGATATAATGAAAACTTCCCCCCCACCTTCTCCCAAACACCTTTTTCTAACCAAGCCTCACTGTGAGCAGGTGCAGCTCTTGTTGCCTGTGGCATACTCCATTAATCCACTTCTCTAGTGCAGCAGTTCCCAACGTGGTGCCTTGCAGGTGCCACTGCCCCATGGCACACAAACTTTGGGAACCCCTGCTCTAGTGCCTACAAGTGCAGAATTAAGCCAGAGCCAGTCCCCAAGCTGTTCCCAGATTATTCCATATGGGTGTTAATTGGAGTTTAAGACAGGATAGTTGAAACAAAATTGCTGAATTTTTTTTGCTCTCTGGGTCATTATAGACTGCATCTGAATTCAGTGTGCATTCCAGTAAATAGGTTTGCAAGCTAAATTACCACAATGCTTCTAATGCTAAAAAGTAGTGTGCGAGATAATCCAGTACCAAGCTAGTTTCCACTTACTGTAAACATTTCCCCCATCATTTTAGACTGGTACAGGCAGACTCCACATGAAGCAGGAACTAATGCATTTCATAGGTGCAAGGTAAATAACTTCTTAAATATCTCAGACATGGAATAAAATGTAACTTACTATTCCTCAGTTACTTGTTCAAGTTCCCAACTACTGGACCTAACCTTTAGACCAAGGATTCTCTTGGGTAAAGAAGTCTTTTCAGGACACTGAGTGAACATGTAATAAATTGTATTTAAAGATGGGGTAGAAGAATCTATATCCAGTGATACAAGAAGCCTGACTGAATGTTGTTGCTGTCTCAAATTTTGATTAGCAGCTGTTATCACAGTTCTATAATCACATCTTAAATCCAGGTTGGCCAAGCATCTTAATGCAGCCGAGAGTAAACCTTTAGCCAATCCCAGCTCTCACCTTGTTATGTGCGTAAAATACACTAGATGGTGCTCTAACCAATGACAACAACATTTAGATTGAGAACTACTGTCCTTTGACACCCGAGTTATTCTTTTGTCAGTATGTTTTGATTTCAGTGTTTTCCATAGCATTCATGCATTGGTCTATACGTCCCAAGAGTTTCTAAAATGAAAGCTTTGATATTACAATATTATGAGGGGGAAAAAACATCAGTATCTTCAGGAAATTGGTAGTTCTCAAGATTTAGTCTTCAGGAAGCCAAAGTGTTTGCAGTCTAGTACAGAATTACATCTCAACTGTACTCCGCATGCTGTAGTTCAAGTATCCTTTATTCAAGATTGAAAAAGTGTACCACACTGCATTATTGCAAAAGTTCATTGGTACAAAAACACTTTGCAGCTGGTGAGAAGGCAATAAAAAGTTGATTTCGAAATTTTTTACTATAAATTACTGTTACAGTACTTTGCAAATTCAGAATTTCAAATTGCATCATTTTATTTGTCTAAAATTGCCCACAGTACTAGAAATTCCTGAAGATAAGGCAGCTGTTCTGTTTGAGAGAGAAGAGGTAGCTGGTATCAAGGGATTTCCATTTCTCTTTCAATGCCCACATATTTAAGGGCATCAGCCTGGCTATATCTGAAATAGAGAGACAAAAACATTGGCTCTGTCAAATTCGAAAGAAAATAACAGATTCATTATGTTTGGATGCATCACAGTTGGCAAATCTCAAGCAGACGTGTGCCCAGGGCTGTGTTTTTAGGTTTCTTTTCTTCTCATTTTACAAACTTAGACTCCCTTCCTTAAGCACTTAACTTGCCCTCTGTATCGGAAGGGGAGCCTGGGCACTTTCAATGCAGCAGCCCAGAGGGGTACATAAAGGAGCAAATACTTGGAGGATGTTAGCCCAAGTGCTAAGTCACTTTAAGTGAAAAAGAAGCCTATCTACAACGCTGACCAGTCATGCATAAATCTATCTTTAAAAATCTATGCACACTAGTGTGACTAGAATGGCAGTCTGCTTCAGGTGTGTTTGGTTAGCCCACAATGGAGTGCAAGACCAAGGCCACCCGTACTAGAAAAAGGAACAGCACAATTATTACTTTGGAAAACCCACCCGTACCTATTACATTACCAGTTTATACTGGTAAACACTTTAACTTACATATCTCATCTCATATTTAAGATCTGGTCTAATTGGAAAAATAATTTAAGTCTACCAACCTGTAGTCAAAAAACAGCTCTTCACCAGTCTGAATGGCTCTCTTAGCAAATATACCTATTCTATGATCTCCATTAACCATCATAACTGGAAAGAAAAAGTAAATAGTCAGGTTCTTAGTGCTCCGATTATTTTCACACCTCGCTGTAGTTAAAATAGACTCCTACCACCATTTCAACATTTGCCTTACCATCTAGTCTTAGTCAATACAAAAACAATTAGTGCTGATTTGAACACTGTACAACATTTACCTTTTGCATAGCAGTTGGGATTTACTGAATGGTTTGCAAATCGAATTTTGTTGCCCTTCCGTGTTGCATCAACCACAAAATCTAGAAAATAATATAAAGGCACAGTTGGAACAGGTTGTCTCAATACAATTTGAAAGAAAAAAGAACAGCCTGTGGCCCATTTTATGGCCCTAGCTTATAGCACTAGCATGCTATAGGGCTTTGGCACATTTAACTTCTAAAGTATCTAATGTTGACTTTTCAAGCAGAAAAGTCAAGAAGTTACCATGGTTTGGGAGTCGGACAAAACTGCCTGTAATTGCTATGTTTCCAATTACTAGGAGTTAAGCCAGGGGTTGTCAACTGGGGGTACATGTACCCCCTGGGGTACTTGGGAGGCCCCTAGGGGGTAAGTGCAGGTGGGCAGGGATGGAGCGCCGCCACCACCCCACGCCTCTGCTTCCCAGAAGCAAGCCTGGGGCAGGGTGAGGGTACCACCCAGCCGGCTGGACATGGAGGGGGATGGGAAGCTCACACAGCAGCCACCACCCTGCATTGCTGCTGTTTTGTGTATGGCTGCCCCCTCTCCCTCCACACCCCCCTCCACATTTGGCCACCAGGAGTACACTTACTGAAAAAAGTTGAAAACCCTTGAGTTAAGCAAACTACCTTGGTCTCCTGCCCGGATG
Source organism: Crocodylus porosus (assembly GCF_001723895.1). Lineage (NCBI taxonomy): Eukaryota > Metazoa > Chordata > Crocodylia > Crocodylidae > Crocodylus > Crocodylus porosus. The sequence continues at coordinate 96,619,368 of NW_017728886.1, forward strand.
ATAGAGTGGTGTGTGTATTTTTGAAACATCCCTCTCTTCCTTCTAGGAGCGCAAGCTTGTGAAAGTGTTTTGCACTAACCTTTTATACACACACATGTACATGTATACATGCACACACATAATAAAGGAGTCCTTTTTTGTGTAAACACCATCATATGATAGAGATATCAACTCTCCCACTTGGCTGCCAACTAGCCCCTGAAACTGCGGTGCCAGCTACCAATGAAGAGAGATACATAACAATTTCCCATTTATATTTTGATAACTTTTTGTAGACAGGACTAAAGAATTTGTGTTTCTGGGCTTATCAACACTGTTGCATTGTGTGATGTCAAATTCAGTTTGGGTGACATTTGATTTCCACTGAAGTATGCACATGGGAAAAGTGCTAGCAGTCTACTAGTTTGCTATGGGAAGATGAGGCAAGACTACTTCCAAACCTCTTTTGTTATCTGTCACCAGTGCAGAAACCTCCACCTTCTGGGAAATGGACTAGGGCAAGACACCAATTCAGCTTCAACCCAAGTCGTTTCCACCTTTGATGCAAGCCCCATCTACTGCCATTAGAAACTTGTGCTAAGTGAATAGTTCTGCATTTGATTTGGACGTGATGGAAGAAGCTCAAGTTCTATCGCAAGCAATTTTAGCATGGTCAGTCAACATACTTACCGTTATTCAAGTTGAACAGAAAGCTGCACATGTATTTATCGTATACCTTTCCTCTTCTATCTGCCTCATCCTGAGAAATAATCTGAAAGAAAGTGCATACAAAGCAAATAGTTTGTTTTACATTTGTAACTATACTAACACCAAGAATGCTGCCTTCTCTGTTCTACTACCTATGCATTAAAGTGGCTCCAGCTGTTAAGTCATCACATAACTATTCACATGCTTACTCTTAAATGCACTTTCAATATTAACTCCAATTCTGCAGCTAAGGCAGCTGAGAAATGTCTTAAACAGATGCTACTCTGCTACCAAAAGGATGGCTGGATGGCCAACCAGTCATCTTGCAGATGAGTACAACTCCAACTCAGCCATTCCCCATTCCATAAAAGGAAAAGCCAAGCCCCAAATGCTGCCAAAGCAGTGCTGTCAATCAGACCAAAATAGTGAATTATTTTGTAATTCTGCTCCTTTCAGAACAGCTTTGGGTCTTAGCGCTCTGTTCCTTACAGCTTAACTCCTACACACAGCATGGGGCCTAGAAGCCCATTAGGCTGACAAAGTGAATCATTCTGCTTGAAGCCCCAGATTTGCTTGAACTGCAATTGCTTCTCAGATCCACCCAGCCCCTGTCCTCACAGGCCCGTGGCATTTTATGAAATACCTTTTCAATAGACAAATGCCAATTTAACAAATATTTTTGGTAACAACTGCCATTCACAAGATTAAGATTCCCTGGAATTTCAAAGGCCAAATATGTAAAACTTGGTGCAAATTGCTACAAGGAATTTCATAATTCCTCAAAATTGGTAGTAAATCTGGAAACTAAACCTTAATCTGAGAGGCATTAATCAGTTTTGCTTTATATTCAGTTGAAACAACATACCATTGTGCTCCACAAACACTATTTAAAACATTTTCTTACCTTGGGCTGGCAGAACTACACCAATTAAGCATGTGCTTGAACAGTATCATCTTTCCTTACCTCGCCACAGTACTCAGAGATGAATTCATTCTTCTGTACAGGATCTTTGATGAAAATCCCCCAGCCTGCCACATCTGAAGGTGCTAGCAGCAAATGCTATTGGATGGGGGAAAAGAAAGAAAAAGCCTGACTTGCTTAGCCTCAAACCTACATCATGTCGCTGAGAGGAGACAAGCTGACAAAGATCAAACAGCTGTAACCTACACATGGGCACAAGTTGGGTTGGAAGGAACGAAAACTGCACATGAAGGAAGACAGAGCTATCAAAAGAGCATTTCAAGGTAGGAATCCATTGGTTATAAATCCAGAAAAGATGAACCAGAACTGTATGTGGATATAGTAAACATACATAGCGCAGAATAAAATATCATATTTTCTTGCATGCTACATGCCCTTGAATATAACTTGCACTCTATTTTTAGAAGGCTGCAAAAAGGAATGGGAAAGGGGATTTTTACCATTAAGTATCAGAGGGATGGCGTTTGCCAGGGCTGGGGGCTATGCAACAGTGCAAGCCCAATCCACCACACTGGCATTGGGGTCAGGCACCGGGCCCCAATCCAGCACACTAACTCCAAGAACGTGCGCTAGGTCCAACCCTGTGGACTGGCTCTGTCTGGAGCCATAGGCCAAGTCAGGGGCTGTGTGATGGGTCAGACCTGTGGTCTGGAAATTTTGGGGAGGGAAAAGGAGCTGTGGCAGGGTTAATTGCCATTGCTCCCAAAATTGCATCCATTAATGCTGTCACCCCTCCCAATTTCTAGACCAGGGGCAGGCAATTATTTTGGGTAGAAGGCTGCTTACTGAGTTTTGACAAGCCATCGAGGGCTGCATGATAGGCAGCCAAGGGCAGATAAATATTAATTTTCTAAATTTTTTTTAGGGGCCCCGCAGGCTGGATAGAGTGACCTGGTAGGCCACATCTGGCCCCTGGGCTGCATTTTGCCCACCCCTGTTCTAGACCCATTGTCCTTGGATACAATGCACACCCTGATTTTCCCCAGCTGGTTGTGGGGGGGAGCAGGGTGCAGGTTATATGCAAGAAAATGCAGTAAGAAAATTAAGACTTTTTTTAAAAGTCTACAAATAGAAGTTTAGTTCTTACTTAATGTTTTCTGACTGCATGCAGATGGAGTAGAGCAGTGGCTTTCAACTAGCAAGATATAAATGCAGCTATGGGGATAAAATGGGAGTGCCTACTGGCCAATCAATCACACTCCACCCTCTCCCTTCAGTATTCCTGGCACCAAGCAGCTCCAGTTGCTAAAGTGTACAGTGCTGTGGACAGGTTAATTAGCTCTGCTAAGAGACTGAGCTCATTAAACTCAGGTGCCATGTCACACAAACACTGTTCCATTCCAGACCTACTGTGCAGAGCTAGCTTAGGCATGTCTGCAGCATGGCTATAAAGAGATCAAGAGGAAAAATGGCCGGGGGGGGGGGGCAGAAGGTATAGTATGGTGGCTGTAGACCATGAAATCTAATAGATTTAGGAACAATGTTGTAGAGAAAAAGGGTTTATAAACTATCACTTAAGAACAACGTGTTGTTTTGCAGCCTACAAGAGAAGAGTTTACATACAGTCACACAGGAGTTAGTACTGGAAGACAGTGACAGATGCTGTACTCCACTACAGTTTAAAAATTCCTGTGTTGTGGTGGTACACACTGTGAGGACCTTACGACAAGAGGTAAATTGAATGACAAAGCAGGTAAAAGTTACTCTGTGTTAGGCTAGGCCTTTGGCTAGCCACTGAAAGCACTGGAAAATTTCAAGCACTATTATGGAAATACTCGGACACAACCCCTCCCCCACCTCCCCTGCCCAGACAGCCAACAGGAAAACACATAACACAAGACAAAAGAAGGGGTTTGTCTGGAGAAGTGTACGTACCTTTTTAGATCCTCTTTGAATGCTGCAGTTCTTGCAAGAAACATTTTTGCTGTCCCAGTGATCAGCTGCTCCACACGTAAGACAGAGGTCTGGATCACATTCACGCACAGCCAGATAGCATGGACACTGCTTAGTGTTGCATTGTGCTTTACAGCGGCATCCAGGAAACCTGTTTTGGCCTTTAAAATGGAAACAGTAAGCAAAATGGCTGCATGCAAGAAAAAGAATCCTACCGTCTGCTGCACATTGAAGCCAAAGCTAAGATAGGCTGCTACATAGGCTTAGATCTCTGAAAGAGTACAAGTCCCTTAAAAAGCTGAAAGAAGTTTCAGAAGTTTTGAATTCTGGTGCTAGAGGAACAAGCTAAAAGGACAGAAATGCTTAACAAATGAGATATTACAAAAGATAACATTGGCTGGAAAATGACCTGCAACTACAGGAGCCCAGATGTAAATCTAGTTTTGTAGCTTTTGTAACAATCTTAAAGGCACTTCTAGTGACACTGATGCTACATGATTAAGAAAGAAGAAAAAAAAAAAATCACCCAAGAAAAGTAGAAGGAGCCGCATGGATTGAAACACAGTGAATATGGCATGGGACATAAAATAGAAAATGGGGCTATAGGGCCATGGAATCTCACGTCTCTAGAGGAAAAAGAATGTTATAAACTATTGCTTAAGAACAACAGACTAACAACCTCTTACATTACATCAAAGTGAATGCCCCAGAACTAGCCAAAATGCCTGTGATTCCCAAATGTTACAATTCATCAGTGCTTAAAAGCAAACGTAAAAGTGAACAGAGCACCCATCAGTGGTTATTAGGAGTGAATTCTTCTATAGTCTCTTACAGAGAGAAGCAGTACTCCTGCTTCAGAAACAGAAAAGTGGGTACAGTAGCTTCTTTGTAAGGCCTGACTAAAGAAATTCAATACTCCCGGATACTGCTCCCCTCCTACAAGCACTTAAGTACACGTACTTCATTCTACACATCAGCAGTCCCATTGAAATATATACTTAAGCCCTGATCCTCCAGCCATTTAAAATTTACATGCTTCAACCACCAGGTCTTAAAAAGTCAAGCAACTACATTTCAACTTTCTGTAACACTGCCGTGGAATACTCAGACACACTGTGCCACCTGTGAATTCTGAACAAAACACTCCAAGCAGGTAACCCACACATATAAATAGCCTGGTAAAACTTCCCTGAAAGCATATGGTCATTATTGATCATTTGTAGTCCTTTATTTTCCAATAGTGAGTTTACATGTCAACCTAGTAAGACTGAAGAGACTTCCAATTATAGACACCTTTCCAAGTTATTACTTACATTCTGAGCTGCACTGACAAAACTTCTCACAGAAGTTTTGAGCAATCACACATGGACATGAGCTGTCACAGGGCTGACGTGGATGATCACATGGCTGGTAGTTGTAAACATGATTAGATGATCCATCTGAATAAAAATAGTAATATTTTGAAAAATTGAAGAGAGCGAAATAACTATACATTATTTATCCCCAAATTTCAAGGGGAAAATTCCTTTGAAGTCCCTTCTTAAAACTCCCTTTAACAACAGAAAGTCTATCAAACTTACTCATTTCTTCATTAGAAAAGGACACTACACCAAAACTGCACCATTAACAAGAAGCCTGTTAATAATTACTCAGTTGATTGCTTCCTGTTAAACCTTATCCTTCTATCACTTGCCATTGGAATTTAACAATCTTGTCTACAAAGGAAAAGTGACAGACAGAACAATAATAATAGTCTAGCTCCCTGAGTAAACACTGTTCTAGAGTAAAAATGATTTTATTCTGGCACCATATGGAAAAATCTCCTAATAAAGCAACCTGTAGTCTTGTGAGGGGTATCCGCCTAAGAATCCTGGTACTGACACTAACCTGGCATAGCAATGCAAATATAGTTCTGCTGGTCAATTTATTGGTGCAAACAAGCTCTAAGAACTTTAAGGCAGGGAAGGACCACATATATAGCTTTACCTGTAAAGCATTTAGTAGGCTTTGGGCCCTAAACATGTATTTGCCTTTAGTGCTTAAGTAGGTTTAAGTGTATTTGCACTATTATGTTTATTTCTGTGTAATAACTCAGCAGCTTTAAAAAAAGAGTCTCCAAACAGAAGATTGCTCTTTATTAACCTATGGAGTGTGCCCCCTCCCCTGCCAAGACTCATGAATTTTTAGAGCTTCTTTAAAAAGTGAACTTATTTTTGAACTAATGCAGCTCATCACCATTCCAGCAGTGACGTTTTAGCTACGCTGCAATAACAAGGCCACTCTGAAGCTTTAGGAATTGACAGCCTCCTCCCCCTTTAGCTGTATTATTACATAAACTGTGTGTGAATAGCTTCATAAAAAACATGATTTTCTGTCCTTTCTGGATTGGTAGCGAGTCTACTATTTCCAGTTTCGTCGTGACCCCTGATTCCCCATGGAATGCACATAATGGCCTAACAGGTTTAACCAAACAAAAACAAAAAAAAACAGTATTAGGAACTTAAAAAGTTGAATGGAAAGATGCTAACCCTTTTTCAGCTGTATCTTTCTGCAATGAGCAGCCCACAACCTGCAAAAACACAAAACAAACACAAGAAGGTTGACAGGAACTCCTCCTGTATTGGGCTGGGGAACGTAGCTGCATCTATGCACCCACAAAGTCTGGGAAAGTCTTCTGCAACATGAACAATCTTCCAATATTTTAAAATTAGAAGTTGTTACAAGAGAATCCCCACAATATCCCAGTTCATTGAAAACATCTGGCAACAGCCTTTTTTGAGCAGTTCCTCCCACAATCTCCCTCTGGACCCAGAACTCTCCAGGGAAGATTCCCACCCCACTCTTAAAGGCACTAAGACCAAGGTAGTGCTGTTCCTTCACACTGCCCTGGAGGAAAACTGAAAGAGTTTGCAGCCAGAGACTCCAGCTGGTAGGAGAGCAGCAAAGGCAGCTAAAGAAGGGACCTTCACACAGTCATAGAACTTACTACAGTTGTGACTGGACTTTCCCTTCCTTTTGTTAAATCGGCCGTTTGGTTCAACTCCTCTTTCTGTACCCCATTCCACCCTCAAAGTTCTCTCACTTCCGCTTCACTCTACACTTAGGTCTCATCTCCCATGGTTTGCCACCACGGCACTCTTCACTCTGTACTACACCCTTCTCCCATATGTGAGAGTCTTACCCATTTAGATTTTAAGCTCTTTGGAACAGGGACTTTAATTATTCTGCGTTAATTCAGTACCTAGCAAAATAGAGCCTGAATTTTGCTTAGCCCTCAGCCAGCACCTAACACAAGTGATATTTACACTTTAAAAAGTGGGGTTTTTTAATCCTCCTTAAAAGCTGTGGCTCCAGAATACACAGAATTCTTTAGCAGTTGAGACTAACTCAACTAAAACATCTTACCCACACAGTTAAACTGTTTGCAGTCAGAACTTCCTAAACTTGTATTTCAAAGGGTTAATTTGTAAGCATTAATACCTACTTTTTTGTAACAATGGAAAATACTGCTTATTTGCTTCTCAGTAGGCCTCTATTTCAAGGCAGAGTTCATTACTGTAAGTGTAATAATGCTGATGATATGTAATGAAATCCCCATAATAGGTTCAAAACATTTAAGAAAAATGAGCCACAATATCTGCATTTATCTCCCATGAAATTCACACTCAAATGTACACATTTTGAAAAAATAAACTTAGCAGTTTAACCAACAGCAATTATTTAGTTTCATTAATCACTGTGTTAGGTCAATTTGGATTCTAATGAATGAATGCCTTTTCCCTTCTTGCACACACAACAGCTTCAGCCAAACATAATAGGATTCTCTACTCAAGACCCCTCTGATAGCTCACCAGTTGCATCTTGTGTCCCATTAGTTGAGTCTCTCGCAGGTAACTCTGGCTTAAAACACTTTTTTCCTAAAAGGAACATGCTAAACAACTGTTTTTAATCAGTCCTTTGTCAATTCTGTAAAAAACCTGAACTCAAATAATATTATTCAAAAACAGATTTGGTTCCTTGTTAGGGTGGGCCACTCCAAATTTACTGTGGTAGAAGGACACTAATGTGCATCAATTCAGCAAATGGAATCTCTTTTGGATTTGACTTTTCAAGTAACTAAAGGAAAGAATAAGATCTTTAATCAAGAAATTAAAAGTTTTCATAACCAAAAATTTCATTTAAGTCACTCTGATCTAGATTTTAAGACATGGAGCTTGTAGCAGATACCACATTGCTGAATGATATTTACTCCAAAGATGAATTCTTCCTTTTGGCCCAAAAGACTCTAGCAATCACATCTCTACAGGTAATAGCTACAAAAAGTCTACAAGGCTCTTTAGTCCACTTCTAATCAATATAAGAAGTCCATGAATTAGGAATAATCTAATTATAACAAAACAAATTAGTGCTCTGAAAAGGTCCAAGTGTGCCACCCAATTTCTAGTGTAATCCTGCTCGTTATACATGTTCTACTATGGTAATATCTTCCCAAACCTCTAAATATGCATATTAGCAACAGTATGCAAAATAGAGTATACAAGTTACCATAGCAACATTAACTATAGCAGAACATGTATAACAAACAGGGTTATACAAGATAAGGCTTGGATTTTAGACAAAAATTAAGAGAAAAAGCCCGATTAAAATGAAAGATTACCTAACCTGCAGAAAACTTGATCTGAAGGTTTGTGATGAATGCCACAAACTCACTGCCTCAGCTAAAAGGGGAGGGCCCAGAAACACCATTTTGAGACAAGGGATTAAAGGCATATTGGGACAATGAGTTTCACAGCTGGAAGAGTGAGGGAGGGGACAAGACACAGACTACAGATCAAATTAGGGTTTGAAGGGGAACAAGCGTGGCTAACAAGACATCCAATTATGCACCCCAATACTACAATGATGACCAGCAGTATATAGCCCTAAAGCAGAGTTATTAATATGGTAACTTTCAGGAAATGTATGACTCGGAAAGTAAAGCCTGCCTGGAAGAACTGCAAGTTTCCTCAGATGTTCTGTATGGCTGATGTCTGAACTTTTACAATACTAGGACTGTAGTGAATAGTGGAAAAAAGATTTATTTCTTGCAAGTCTGTCTGCCCTCTATTCTTCCATTCTATCCAGCAACATAAGACAACAGTTTTGCTTCAACTACTAGGAAACAAGAAAGAGATGTCCATTAAAATGACAAATTCAACACACAAGAAGCAGCAGGATTTTGTTTCTGCCACTGCCCAGGTTCTGCTTTTGAACTCAACAGTTTCTTTAAATGTCCATTATCTTTCTCCAGTGGGATGCAAAGTAATTTGTGCCAAGATTCAGCCATACTTTTTGCCAGATCACAGAATAAAGTTAATAAAAAAAACAAACAAACAAACAACAACCTGCGGGCAGATGCCATGGAAAACCAAGCCCTGGAGAATGAGGACAAGAAAAAGGGAAATTCTTCTCAAGAACAACTGCCACAACAAAGAGGAATCAAGCGGGAAGACTACAAATTACAGCTGGTCCTTATCAATTCAAAAAGGCAAGAGAAATTGGCAATTACTTGGAAACAGATGCACTAAATTTCTGATTACAAGAATGAACAACAAAAGTATAGAGCTTTTCGCTCCTTCCAGGCTATGCTCATATATTCTTTTGAGGTTACAAAGTTCTCTCTTTAGCCAGTTTCTTATATTGCTCTCACACACCTGTCTTGTGAAAATAGACGCACATAGCAGATTCGATACGACCTACAATGGAAGCTTATGTTCAAAATCCAAGCGAGTCATAGATAGTAACTATAGAACTAATATTATAAATACTAATATTAAACAGAGTGCAGTCAATATATACTTTTTCATCCTCTCTTTATTCAAAGTTTTTTGCCATTTGTAAAGCTGTAATTATCTCTCTAACAAGCAGTCCCCATGTTTCTTTGGCTGTATGTGGGTTGAGAATGCCCTTGTGTTTGACTTAAGCTGCTGCTTACATAGGAAGAAAAATGTTACCCATTAAGTCTTTGACATAATTCAGTGAAGAATCAATTTTCCCTCCAATGTGATATAGTAAAAACATTAAAGCTGTTACAAAATTACCCATCATTAACACACATTATTATTGATACTGGCAAACAATCAGGAAAAAACCCCCACTGGCATACAGTATTTTCAAGCCTTTTTTTAATGAAGTCAAAATCTCCCAACCAACATTAATCTGTTGGTTAACTGATATACAGTCTATTCCAGCTTCAAAAATGGTAACTGAGGCAATTGGTTTTGATTTTCAAAGACACGGTACAACAATATTTTATAGCAGTGGTTTCAAATTCATCCAGTCCCACAGGACAGATGAGGGTCACTGAGTGGGGCCAGTTCATCAGGGAGCTGTGTGCACCACATGCCCCTAGCCAGAACTGTGCACCATGTGCAAAGCAAGCCCGGGAGTACTCAGTACTCTGCTCCAAGGAAAGCATGTTCTCTTCTAGCTTCTCACCGACTGATTTTTTCCCCCACCCAATGCCAGATGTCTATCCTACAAGTAGGCAGATTAAAATTAAAGCCCTGCAAAAGCTTCTCCACCACAATCAGAGGTTTCACTAAGCATGAACATCAAGAAATAAGTGGGGAAACAGCCAGGACAACTGCAAGGAACAATAGTAAGAATGAATAAAGGGGTGGAAGAAAGCCCTGTTGGAGGTGTGTGTGCTTGGCATAAATTTTAGCTTATTTATCTTCATTTTTCTCCCAGCCTTTTAGGACCACACAAAACTGTCTAATGCAGGACTGGCCAAGCGGCAGCCCACAGACCACATGCAGCACAAGGACTCCTGCCCAACCCCCATTCCCCACATTACTCCCGTTGTGGCGACAGCTGAGGTCTCTGGGCTCCCCCTCCTCCTTCCATCTTCTGCCCCTGACCCAGGATACCAAAGCTACATGCATGGCAGGAATTACAGGGTGCCCAGGGTGGGAAGGGAAGAAGTAGCATGTGCGGGAGCAGCAGATGGGAGCTAGCCACACAGCTTGCCTGGCTGGAGAATAGGGCTGCACGTGCAGCTGGGATAGAGCAGGGCTGCCAGGGAAGAGGGGATGCCTGCATGGCAAGCAGCCTGCGTGGCATGTGGCTCTGGCGTCTCAGAAGCCCTAGTCTAATGCAGGCTTCTGTTAGTTCCAAAATTATAACTAAAAAATTGTCTGCAGCAAAAAAAGGTTATTCTGTAAAATAAAATAATGCAGCAGTAGAAAGATGAAGGAAACATTTAAGAGTTTTCTTCTCTCTGCATTTCAAAGTTTAAATTTAATCAACTTAGTTTTGAATCGGCTTTCATTCTTAAGAGGAACTTCCTCATGGCTCTGCCTTTCACTTAATGTAAGAAAAGATAAGCTACCATATGATCTTTGTTTGGCCCTGGAAATTTAGCAACCTACTGTTATGGAATACCTTTAACTGGAATACCTAGCTAGTAAGTAAGCTAGGCTATTTGAGCATACATAGGTGGCAAGTATTATTTCTTTCTTTCTTTTTTTTTTTTATTTTTAGAGGGAGGTTGTATGCCTTAATCTGCAAGCACAGCAGGACTTAGTATTCATGTATGGCAAATGATGTAACGAATGTCAATATAAGGAAACAATCTGCCATTAGCAAAACATATTGACTGTTTAAATCTGACCAATACATGCAACCACAACTTAAAAAATAACATTATAAAAAGGTAAAAATATTATAACCAATAGTCTTGGAGTATTGAATTTCTAACCCTAGCTTGAATTTACTAGCTTCAGTACAACAGGACACTTTAAGAGTCCGTTAACACTAACTTAGGTATTTTATAAAAACAAATTGTTTTTGTTGTTACGCTTTTAAAAGTAATACTTCTGAATGAGACCAAAATAACTGAAAAATTGGACAAATCAGTTTCATATCTGCAGGTTTTGCTTTTTTGGGACAAAAAGGAGCTAGGGAAAAAATAAAGTTATGTTTTCTCTTCCAATATTCTTGTTTACCACTGATTCATGTTTAACATCTACATTTATTTAGTAACAGATTTACCTGTGTTTCCTTTTCTTCTTTCTTGGAGGGGTATCAACATCTTCAGCAGGAGCTGGAGCAATAATACTAGATTCCTTTACTCTAAACTCATACACCTAACAAGAGATACCATAACATATCCACGATGAATCTCTCACTGGTAGAAAATGTCTCATTTTCTACTTTAAACGACTTCCTCCAACATTTTACAAATTGTATCCAATCACAATATCACCTCCCTGTGTATCTAAAGGTATGCAAACAATTTACTGAAGGGTAGAGGTGGGTGGGGCTTTATCATAATACATCAGCTGCACTCCAATACTGGTCTCTGGGTATGCTCTTACCCTATGGTAAGTGGAAGCTTAACAGAAATTGCTTTCCCTTCTTTAACAGAGGACTAAGCTACCATGGATCTGCTTCACTTACCACAAGGTAACATCATGCACATGGGCACCTTCTGCAGAACACCTAAAAAATATCAATAAAATCCCACCCCTTTTGACTGAAGGTAAATTGCTCATATGTCTATACCCTAAGGCTTACTTTATAATTTTAAGTTTGGGTCATTTAAGAGCAGATATTTATGCAAAATTTAGATAAATACAATTCCAATAATATATTAAAGTCTCTAATATTTACATGTTTGTGGAATTAACTTCAAATGACAGCATTCTCAGGAAAACCAATATAGTTAACAAATGTTCTTTGAGGAATGGAAATAGTATTGATGTTTTTCCCT